>NW_017804176.1:1396579-1473796 GCF_001625305.1 Branchiostoma belcheri | reverse complement strand
GAGACAGAAAAGAAGCATTTGCCATACACTAAAATGGCCTATCACAATGGATGGTATACTATCGAGCTAGCTTCATCTCCTTTATATATAGATTTAAGTGTTTGAGTATTTTTTTTTTGGCATCTAAATTGGTGTTTTAAATACACTTCACAGAAGATCTTTGTAGTGAAGCTACCAGTTTTACCAAAAATCCTTTAAGGTTTGATGCACAGAGGAGTCCAACCGTTCAAACAAAGTACGTCAAACGAAAATTCACAATGGTTTATCAGCACGTGCATCTAAGCGGTTTACTTCCACTAAGTGTTTTTAAATGTTTGCTCTCTGGGTAGAGCATAAAAATGGTATACACACTACAAGTCTTACTAACTAACTTCATCATCATCAAGTAACTTACATGTATTTTTATGGAGAAATTTGACAGTTAACTGCTTGTCTTATCCAAAATTAAGTAAAGGAAAGGGTAGGAAGGTTGAAATAGTTCACGTGTTTGCTGCTCCATCAAAGCTATTAAATATCTATAATATTTGTTTTTACAAAATAAGTGTGTATTTAGTTTGTGTGAATAAAATTCTACAAGGAAATACCAAATGTAGGTAAAGATGGATTTCAGTAAAAAGAACTTCACAAGGACCTATGAATTTGAAAGAAGTCTTGCATCAATACATTGTAGCACAGCAGTTAGCAATCTGAAGGGGATATCTCTTGATTGTATTTGCAATTTTGCTGTGATTTTCCATGTCATGCAGCATTTATAAAGAGTGTAGTTTTAGCTGTAAGACAGACATTGTGAAAAGACACAAGTTCTCCACCAATGCTATAACCAAGTACTATTAGTACATGTATTGTACACTTGGAGTTATGTCTTTTCCTATGTATGGAAAGACCCTATTCTAGAAAATATTATCCTGAACTGATGTTTTCCGTGGAAAGTCAGCTTTGATATTACTGAGTAATTATCTATCTTGGCTATCAGACCCCAAAGTCAAAGTAAAGGAAGTGTAGATTTATGCGAGTTATAGAAGCCAGGTAGACTGTTAAGTACAGAATAAGAGAGGGCATTGTTAATGTACCTGAAATGATAAAATGGAAATATAGAAACTACAAAGTCACCTAAAAGTTACAGATTTACCTCACCTTATTGTGTTAAATTACTACTTGTTCGGCCCTTGTACTGATGTGGAATGAATAGGTTAAACATCTGTGTTCAGTAAAGTATTATTTCTCTTCTTGCGTTAAGTGCACAAAATTAGACTATAACATTAACACAGTGGTTGCACATTAGAGAGACAGTTTGGGGGGAAGGAATAGACAAGAACCTTTGTATGCCTTTGATGGCAGGAGCGTCAGGTGTGTAAATAGCCCGAGAGGATAGTGCTGCACCCTTTGATGTCTTTGTTGGGTTCAGAACAAATTGTTCACAATAGGAAAACCCTGCAGCATTCTTGTAAAAGCTTGATGATTTGATTGATAGAGTAACGATCGCTTTGGAATGTCGAGTAGTCTTCGGGTGGTGCTCTTCTCGGTTTCTCAGCACCAGGTTTTGTACACATCTTGCTAGAGCATACCTTACTTGGTATCAAACCTGAGCAGAGGTAAGAAATTGAACAATACTGATGTGTGCTTTGTTAGCTGTGTCAGGTTGCCTTTGAAGTCTTGCAATGACTGACAGGTTCCTTCCTCCCAAGCTTTCAGAGTCCCTAGCCCAGGAACACCATTCAGTGAGCTGACATCTCAGTGCCTGGGGCAGCCGAAAAAGATGTCAAACCCATTGACTGCGTCTTTCGGTAGACAAATTCTAATGCTCTGTGTCTTTTACTCTTGCAAGTGCAATGGCAAAGGTTGTGACATGTTGTTTAGCCTCGATTGTTTGTCAATTCACGCCAGAAGGAATTCCCTCCTGGTGGCATGAGGGTCAGGGAGAAGCAGTGCAGTTCACACCAGGCACAATGCCCCCCACATTTATATCTTTCCAAGTTTACAAAAGTCGGTCAATTGAAAGTTCTCCCTGATCTGCATTTCAAGTGGTGGGTCTTTGTGTGGAGATGGGGACTGGCTAATTGACTTGATATTGAGGGTGCATCATGATGGAGGAAAGGTCTCCACAGTACCAACTCCCAGTTCCACTCTCTTTGAATTTGTGCATTTTCGAGAAATGTGAACAAACTAGCCATGCTTTTCCTGTAAATTGCTCCCAACTGATAGATACCAAACATTTTGAACATAACACTATAGAGCTCTTTGTATGTCAGCGTTCATGTAAAACTATGGCAGCTATAGTGGTGTTCAGTATTGCACTTGAGTTGCTGGTGCATTTGTCTTCATCTAGAATTTTATATTCCTTGCTTTTCTAGAAGAATAACAATATTGAGTGATATTTAAGAGTGATCAAGACTACAATTCGTAGGACATGATTGAACTTAACCAGTTCTCATAAGAGAAGTGGTATGTTATGGTATGCCATGCAAATAAAATCAAATTGTAGGTAGGGTCCCCTGGAAGCTATGCACAGTTATTTCTCCAGTTCCATGCTCTCCAATAGGTAACAGATGTGTATGGGCGTGGCCCTTCCTTTCTCTCTCCTGAGAACATTTTTGATGCATGGGAGTTTCTCCTTTTCAAACCACCTCAACTGAGTGACAGCATCATTGATGGGGTAGTTCCAGATAGGGACTAAGGGAGAAGTTGTTTGTTCCTGGGAAGGGGCATGTGTTTCCATGTGTGTATTTGCAGCCACACAGGCATGTTGTTGACGCACCGAAAATTGTGCGCCCGCATTCTCATCAATATACATGATTTACCACAGGTGCATGCTCCCTATATCATTTTCAGTAATGATACTAATTTTCATTGCTACCGTTGTTGCATACATGTTTTGTGGGAGAAAATTAGACTGCCAGAGTACAAAAATGCATTCCAAGAGCATGGAGATACTGAATTTTATATGACCTTTTTATTGATATTTAATTATGCATTACTTCTCTGAGACTGAAGCAGTCTTCCTTATTGATTTGGGCTGTTTGTAAGAGAGGTTGCTGGTTTTGAGAAACACCTTTTAGACTGACCAGAGATCATCTCGTTTCAGAATGTCTGTATGAATAAAGAAAAAAAACGACAAAAACAAACCCTATCAGGGATCTCCCCAGAAATTTAGGACAGAATGGAGGAGGGTGCGAAATATCGGTAAATTTGACCAAAGAACCCTGGAAAAGGGTGTAAAAACACTAGTTTTGAAAATTAACAGGGTGGAGCTGAGATAAGGATGGGTGGAGGAGCTCCACTGCTCCATTGTTTAGGGAGGTCCCTGCCTATCAGATTGCCATTGCATCGCCAATGTAAGAATTAAGCCTTTGGATACTGTTTCTTGTGTGTCCAGTTTTGTCCGCTTTGCCTTGCCTTTTACTAAAAAAGTTTTACAATTTACATCATACATGTAACTGTAGCCAGTACACTCCTGAATGTCAGTGGATAATTTGGTCAGTTAGTATGCCTTGGTCATTTTCAAAACTTACACAAGGTTATCCATTTACAAGTACTGTTATCCCAAATCAATCATAATGCACCATTGATCTTAGTTAGGAAACACCATGATGATACTAGTTATCAATACTCTTTTATTTTTTTTTACTAAGTTATATTTCCAGGAATTCTCCTTGTAATGTGGAAAGTAGCATTTTTATTTTGCCACGCTCTTGAGTTTACCGCTCCAAATTACTTACTTGTAATCCTGCCTAGGAAGCGTTTATCCAGGTATTTAGTCTCCAGCAGGAGGCTTATTAGGCAGGCATGCTGTTATCCCTTAGTCAAGGGCAAACTGCAGAAACCAATTGGCCAGCACTTGACCCTTCGGCATAGCACCCATGAACTTGTTGTGTCCATTGAAGTGGGGCAGCAGCTAGCCTTCGGGATGTCATCAGAGATTTTTCCTGAGTTTATGAAACCTTGGGGGGAAGTCTAAGGTTAGACTCACAAAGTTGCTTATTTATCCTGCTCCCTGTAATGTGGTATAAATACAAATCAAGACATTTTTACCCACACATGCTGCTATGATGCTAATAACCTGTCCCTCTTTCCGTACTTTCCTTGCGCAGAAAGTAATCAGGAAAGGAGGCTTCCGCAGCCTTGGAGAGGGAGAACGTGTGGAATTTACCTACAAGGTCTCAGAAAAGGGACTGGAGGCCACGTTGGTAACGGGACCAGGGGGCGCCGAGGTTGAGGGAAGCAAACGGAGACCAAGACCTGTTGCACAAAGAAGAAGAGGGAACAGGTATACCTCACTCCATTTTCAGGTGTACTGTAACTTAGCATAAGGAAGAGTATTTCTGAATGTGTAACAAGTTTGTAAGCACCATTCCACAAAAACGGGCAGCCTTTTTAGAAAGTTTTTAAAAAAAGACTCTAACCAAAGATTTACTCAGATTTGGCTGTCCAAGAAAAAAGGTTAAAGGCAGAAAGTCTTGAAACTAATTGAAGTTAGTCTTTTTGGGCACAGGTGCAATATGAGTGGTCACTCTCATTAAACATGCTAACAGACTTGCCCAGATTTTAATTTGACTAATTACCTAGTGCCACTCCAGCTATTTCCACAGATGAGCTATTTCCAGTCCTCTGATAACAGCAGCAGTGACTAGCAGAATTTCTAATAGGCCGCTCTAAGAAGGAAGTCAATGTATTAACATTATTGCCGGTCAGTAGGTATGTAATGCCAGGTGGCACACCATCTGGCCCATGACCTCCTGGGTACAGAAGAAGTGTAAGGGGGAAGAAGTTGGCGACTTTGGCTACAGAACAAACGCGTGCACCCCCTCTATACCCTCGACTTTGTCCTCATAAGATACTACTTGTCTCAAGGTCAAATCTAAGCGCTGGGGAGAAGGTGTAGTGTCCGGGAAGCACCATATGTTTTTGGCAGTTAGAGTCATGTCCCAGCAGTTGGCATCACTGAACATTGCTCCCCTTCTTCTACTCTGCCACCTAGTGTGTAGGCCAATAGCAAGGGAGAACAAAAGAACAAGGAACAATACATTTTAAAATAGATGAAAACTGGTAACCTCGCCATGATGGAGAGAGCAGTACAAAGAGGAGATGCCTATTTTATATTGCTCAAGTGTGCAGCTGCTCATTTACCATAGCAACAGCGGCAGGTATCCTGAGTGAACAAAAGGAGGACAGAGAGAAAAGTACAAAGTCATTGTGCAGGATTCTGAGAAGAAGTACACAGAGCGGGGTAATAATGCTGCAGTATTCTGGCAATAGTGATTATGACTCCTTTGAAAGCTCAGATCGTGTAGGTTGCTGGTACAAATGAGGATGGGCTTGAAATAGCAAATCCGTAATTGGCATCGTGATTCATTGTGACGTGCTGAAAAGGACTACTGTCACATGGCTACACACCTGAACGTAAGATCAGATACACATACCAGTATAGAGGTGAAGGTAGTACCTGAAAAAAATATACTGATGAAAATGAAAATAATCTGTAGTCTTCAGTGACAGAAGCAGTAAACATAATGTTTGTTTTTTTCTTTACTTTTGGTACCCCAAGCAAAAAAACTATCCACAAATGATTTCACTCTGTAATGGTTATACTAGTAGTAGTACTGATTCTCTAGATGTAACAAATCTGCCACTACACAATTTTTGTTACAAAAGGCAATGGTCATAACAGTATACAGTGAGCACTGGAACACATGACTGAAATGACTGGTGAAACAGGTCTTAGCCACAGCTGACCTGGTCTGGTCAGTAGGCACTGCAATATTTTATGCACCCAGCTTTACAATATATTCGATAGTTGTGTAAATCTGTAGGACATCACATACACAGGCAGTCAAGGTAAAGCCACCAGTAGCACAAAAGGGGGAGGGCAGTCTGTTAGAATGAGCGTGCAGGTACAATATCGCCGGAGTGCATTAGATACTATATGATCGCATGCCACTATGATTTATGCTGACATGTAAGTCCACTGGATGTACATGTATTTAATCCACGAGGGTTTAGCCTATAAACCATGATTGGTCCACCTTGTCCCACAACCACTCTGGTCAGCCAATCCACCAAAGCCTGACAAAAATCTATATGATTATGAGCTTTCTTCCACACCAAGGCAAATGCCCTCCCTTTTTAAGAAACATCGGTATGTTATACAGGGGTGACGGAAAGGACAATCTGTGGTGAAACCTGTGGAAGATTGATAAAGAGCTTTACTTCTAGCAGGCTTGGGAAAAACCTGGACCATACATTGATCAAGCAGAATTGGGCAGGACAGAAATCTGCATCGTTGTTTTAACCCTACTGACATCTGAGGAATGATGTATGTCCCGCATACTTGTACATTATTTTAGGTGGTAAATAAAATGGGTGCAAAGGTCATCCAGTGGGAAAGGATCATGGGTAGGGCAGTTAAAATGTCTACCGGTACAAGACTTACCAGCTAAGAACATCAAGATTTGGTAACAAAATTGATTCAGTGAAGTATTACACATTATAGTACACCAACCAAATGAAAATCAGTTCACATGTACATGTATACCCTCTTTGTTTCCAAACTGTCCATTGGGCACAGTGTGCCCTTTGGTCTAAAAGGGTACTGGGCATATTGCCAGCTTGAGGGCCTTCAGGCAAAGGGAAACATTCTAACCAGTCTCTCTTAATCTTTGTCCAGACTCTGTGATTGTTGACTCTTTCTCAAAGGTTGAGGGAGGCCCATCCACATTGAGAGATAGTATTGCATTTTAGGCGCATCAGGCTAACAAATATGGGAGGGAGAATTTTGGCCACTTGCCAGCACAGGGCACAGCAAACAGGAAGTGCCCATCTTGGTTACCATGGAGATGACCCTTACTACACCAAGATCAAAGCATCAACACCACATGTTTAGTTTCTTCTCTTTGTCAGCCCAAATCAAAGACGGGAACCCTTGTCAGATAGTCTGTCCTTGAAAGTTGAAGTTCGCAAACCTGTCTATGTACATGTCATCCTGTCTGGAACATGTGACTTACTGTCAAACCGACCTGTGTGATAGATCTTTGAGATTTCAGGCTCATAACATATGATTTGTGGCTCCACCCCCTTCTTTGATATTAATTATCTTTGACATCTAAAAACAACAACTGGCAATCAAGACAAAAGTTGAGCAGTAATGAGAGGTGAACTATAGCCTTTGTGTACATGGCCTTGACCCCACCAAGGTTGGTATACACACCAGTGGTGGAAAATTGCAACAGGTACTGATGTACAGTATGGTTGAATACATTTTTAAGGAAGGAAAATAAACAGTCTGTTTGGTCACAACATATAGCAGGGTGCATATCTGACAATGAGGTACTTCATCTTTACCCTTGTGCTATGTGTATGGCTAGCAGTACAAGAGACTGCAAATAACATGGGGTGTAAATGATGATAAATGATTTGTTTTTCACCTGGCCACCCAAATATGTGGTATACACAACTCCCCACCAAAGCCTTTTTACGCAGAGACAATGCTTTAAACTGCTTAACATTTGCATTGGAAACAGTTCAAGGTTCGCATGAGGACATGCGACCGGAAGTATTATTTTACCACCATTAGAAAAGGTCAAAGCACAAATTCAAGGCCCTCTTCATACTGGAGCATTTTGTATGGTCTATGTTTGTGATGTTTGGTTAGCATTAGCTACATGACCTGAAATTGATTTAGAAAGCCCCATGTATCTGTAGATAGTATCATAGTAGTATATAGTAGAAGCCTGGATTGACAATAATGAAACAAGACGTCTAATTTCCTAACGCACCATGTTAACTAGTTGGACTCCAATGACAAACCCCCCCAAAACTGTGTTGCGGGGCTACAATGATGGAGAAACAGTAGGTGAAATAGCCTGATGAAAGACCACTCCTTGTCACATCATCAGGGCACAAATGGACAGGAAATTAATCGTTCTAACTGTAATTTGCATATGAACTAGGAAATGACCCTTGACCTGTCCTTGCATGTGCTCCTGAACTGTTCCATGTGCCTGTAACATCAATGTACTACCGGTACTGTCATTTTTGTGATGTCTGGACCCCGCTTTTGGTGAAATCTTTCACAGTGAAGGAAATGCAAAGTCTTGTTTTCTGACACTCCATCAGATGCCCTGTAAGCTTAATGCCAGCCTTGAACAACAGATAAACAGGAAGGGGTTAAGTGTCCATAGGGCCTAATCAGTAGCTCTACTGTTCAATTGGATCCTCCTAAGTATGGTCAAGGGCATTAGCATGGTAAACCATCTTTCTGTAATGTACAATGTAGAAACATACTGACTGGTTCTAATACTGACTCCATTTCTGTTGTTTTTACATTAAAGTGGTATTTGAAATACATAAGTCATCCCCAGTATTTGTTGTGAGTTTTGGTAATGTGAGTTTCTACCACTCACATGGTCTGCTGCGGCTAATTATGTTTTTTTTTAAATGATACTTTTGTGTTTCAGGTGTTACAACTGTGGTGAAATAGGGCACCACGCGAAAGACTGCACACTGGAACCGCAGCCCAAGAGATGTCACATTTGCAAGTCGGACGACCATCTGAAAAAGGACTGCCCCCAGAGGGACAGAGAGGAGGAGAGAACTAGGAAGACTCAGGGTGAAAGAGATAATAGTAACAACAGTAACAGTCAGGGTCACATGCAGGAAGGTCCAGCTGCTGCTGCACACTGATAGCACTGTGCCGAACAATATGACTCATACCATAGGCTTTCCTCAAAACCAAAGGTCACCAAATCTACAGCAGGGAAACTCTCAGGAGATATCTCAACCAAGAAAAAATGATCAATCTTATTTTGTTCATGGAAAGATTCTTCTATTTATATGAGACACACTGGTGCCCAGTAGAGTAACCTGAGAGATCAGTACTCCCCTCTATGAAGAGATGATACTTATTGAGAAGAGAGAAAAAACAACAAGTCTACCTAGAAACAAATCTAGTTGGCAGCGTGAAAAGTGCACTATATTTTTCTACCACTTGTAATTTATTATCATTAATATTTATGATAATAATTGCCTCAGGGTAAGAAAGTGTTTACTCAGGGATTTTGTATTACATGTAGCTATACAACAGCTTAAACTGCAGTTCCTTCTGTCAGTCTTCCCTTGCTGCCATGTTTGTGCATCGGTGTTTGGCGACTCATTTTGAATCCCCGTCATATGTGCTTCCCCCCCAAAATGGTCGTTTTGGATCAGTAGGAAATTGTCCTTGACCAGCTGGACTGAATATACCTCCAACAGAATGTCTTGAACTAGACATACCAGGCCAGCCTGGGTCACTGAACAAGCATGTTTGCTCCCAAACAGTGTTCTCTTGGAAAAAAAAATTGCATGCCAGTGAAAATAGAAGAGCCAGAAGAGAGAAATGTGCTCTACTGGCGTAAAAACCAAATATTTCCTGTTTTTTTAAATACTCATGTTCCACCACAAAAATACTAAACTTTCAACATGCTCAAGTCAAGATGGGCATTATGTAACTGACAGGAAGATCTGTACTTTTTCCTGTCCCAGCAGCTGACTTGTAATGTTTTAGTACTGCAGATGTATAAGCACTTCTTAGGAAGGACTATGGCAAACATTAGAGTACACAAATGCTAGTAAGCCATTTACAGTGAGAGCTAAGGCCATTACTTTCAAAGCTGCTGTGTTTTCTCCCATGCAAATGTGATGTAAATGAATAAGAAGTCCCCATTGTCGCTAGTAGGGTAACACTGGGCTTTCTTTTCACCATACAGTATCAGTCTCACAGCATTGTACGGAAGCCATTTAGATTCCTGTACCTGTGTTTAGAATGGAAAGAATGTTCAAAGTAATGCAGTAGAATAATATTACAAGACGATGCAGTTAACCTGATGAGATGGCATTTACTGTGCTTAGTGTTGTTTTAAGTGAGGTAACTGCACAACGTGTACTGTATTATTGTTACCTACCAGTTATTCTACAGTACAGTAGTAGGGAATGAGCTCAGTACTCCTGTAGAATGGTCACTTGCTGCCATACTTCTGTTCCGGATGCCAATGAAGAATGTTAGGTGTAGCAAACAGACGGGTATCATGTCTTGTTAGGCAGATTGGTGTCAGAAGTGTTGGCAGCAGAAGGCCCTGGCAGATGATTGGCTTCACTGCTGAAAAACTCTTTTCTCTTTGGTTAGGACTGTGGAAAAGGAAAATGAGATGTTAACAGCTCTGTCATCTCATAGCAGTTTTTACAAAAATATGCTATTAAACCTGTTAGCATGTGGACCTACGCCTTCCTGGGTTAGTAAATACTGTTATCCTTAACAACATACCTCTTTGCTATGTTGGAGTACCAAACATTGTCGTTCTTACACAATAATCCCAAAGCAAAAGTTAACAAATGTGCAACATGTAAATCGTTAAGTCAGATAGTTCTTTGCCTGCTCAAAGTGAACTTCAAGATGTGGTTAAAGGATATGAATGTGTTTGAGAGTTTTCTTAGCCACCAATTGAAGTTTCCCAAGAAAGGAGCACATGTCAGTCTCAGGAAAGCTGAGGATGAATCTGCCTCTAAGTTTTTCACCTGAAATAGCTTTCTTGTCAAGTGTATACAGTATTGTTAGTCACATTTCCTACCAACCAAAAAGTTCCAGAACTGCTGTTCTGAAATGCCTTACCAAATCCTGGGCAAAATTGTGACTTGCCCAAAAACTAAACCAAAGAAGCTCCAAGAAACCAAATTTTGGGTGTAAGTATTTTTCTCTTTCAACACTAAATCTCTTTAAAACAAAAGCTTTATAAGAAATCCTGTATATAGATAGCCATCCTTACAGAGATTAGAGATGTTCTCGCTAGTTGAAGTACAAGCCAATGTCATCAGTGTAGGTAGAGAGTAGGCCTTGTAAAAATTTTCACGAGCCATGTTGATTCTAAATGCACATCATAGCACCTAGTTTTACTCATAGTAAGTGTATATGTGCACAAACTTTATTAAGGTAATTGTTAAGTATCTAGTTCTGGGGATAGTAGGGCTTTTTTTATAAATGGATCAAAGACAATCCATGCTGCTCCTTTGATGTACTTTTGTATAAAATTTAAGATGTTTTTAGATTTTATCCTGACATATTTGTATGATTATGAGAAAAGGAGTTCTGATTACAGAGAGGTGGAGAAAGCCTCAAGTTGGACACAAAATGTTGTGGAACTTTCACAGCATTCTGAAATGTATCAAAAAGGTGAAAATACACTACAAGGTGAAAATAAATTGGACATTGGCGTTGATTGTACTTTTCTTTGCTCAAAGACGCACTTGAGCTTATTTTACTTTAAAAACTTACCAAAAAAAACCAACAGTTGCCCGCATTTCCTTGAAGAATGCAAAGAATAAAATATTCCCCAAAAGGGCTGATGTTGAGCCATATTATATTGCGAAAAGAAGAGGAAAGCAGCTAGGAGTGTCTTTAAGGTCTTACTTAAATAATCAACTTCATGATAACCACCAATTTCTGGTACTGTTTACTACTGTTGACTTGTTTCTTAGGATTTGTAATTAATGTAGGCACAAATAACCATTTGGATGTATGTTTCTAAGGTTAATCATTCCTTTTGTCAGGGAGTATGGGCTGTAGCCAAACCCTGTATGCATCTTACTGATAACCGACTGTAACCTTTGTACTGTTTTTAGTCCACTTTTCCCAGGTTGTAAAGAACAATCTGTCAGAAGCCACAGTTTTGCCGATCAAGACCTATACAACAGTGTTGTCAAAGAATAAAATGATTTATTTACAGAACATATTCTTTGGAGTATCTTTATTTCTGGTGATGATTCTGGGGCTAGCATAATAGTATATTATACATGTAGAGTTTGCCTGAATTAGAAAAAAAATTGGTGGAATGTCTACATATTCCATGCATGCATCTGTCTGTCTGTGTACATGGAAGCAGCTTGGCTGAAAATTGGCCCATATAATTGCATATTCAAGTGAGTGTATTGGAAAAATGTTGTACTGGTAAACATCCTTACCTTTTCATAAAGGGATTTCTCCACAAGGATATCATTTCCACAAAGCACTGGTATATAATATCATCCCACCAGATTGTCACCAGACAGCACAGTCGAGAAAATTCAACCAGACCATGGGATGAGGACCATAGTAAGTAAAGCAGCTACAACCAGGCCAACATTCTGCCTTCTCGGTAGATGAGCTGCAGGCAGAGCATCTATGGCTCTCATGATCAGATTCAGAAGTATACATACTTGTATATATCTGAAAGGGAAAAAGGAACATGGTGCTCTTCAGATCAGAATCAGCATGAGAATGGGTTGGTAAGAAAGTAAAACAAGGACTCCAAGCTAACTAGACAGTCAAGGACCTGAAACACTGAATATGAATGTTCATGGAAGATCCTGAATACGTACTATAATTTTATTAGGACATACTCTCAATCATTGGACAATTGTTTCCGATAAGAAGACATTAGGACATACATGTACAATTGTTTCCAATAAGATAGGTCTTATATGTAAAGTTTTAAAATCTGTTAGTAATTGTACTACTAATATTACCTAGAAGTGCCTGAAAGTAGCCCAGTCTATATGTTCATGGTACAGCTGCTCCCCCTATCTGGTAAATTTTGTACTACAGTGCTCATCATCCAATAGTTTTTCCTGTCAATGTCAATTATGAGACTTACTTGCCTCATTCTAAGACCTTTTTATTAATAGAACAAGATAGAAAATTCTCTAATATTTCATGCCGATAGCAGTGAAAAATTGGGTGTTAGAACTTTATTGTATTAACAGAAGAAACAGGTGCTACATATTCTCTAGTACTAGTAAACCAATTGACAAGGTAGGATTTTAAATGTCATTCATAAGTCTTACATTGTGTATCACCAGGCAGTTTTACTCCTATAGAAGCCTCCCTCTAGAACAGCTCTTAATTCAAATACGATACACACTCGCTTTTTTATGTTCCACTTTCTAAGGGCTAGGTGAGCTGCAGGTCCCACCTGAGGTTGCAAATTCTCATTATGATTTTTGAAAAGTAGGGTGTCTGTGGAGTATATCTTTATATACCTTGCTATATTTATCAAACACCCTTTTTTTCAAAAATATTAAATGAGAATTGCCACCTTAGGTGGTACCAATATGTGAAATTTGGGGTTCTGGCCCATGGACTAGGAAGAGTAGAAACTACCCATAGCTCCCAACAGTTGAATGCAACCAGTGTCATAGAATTCAAAGTAAGCACCACTGGTGTAAACACTGGTTTTGATTTGAACATGCATGAACAGGTACAAAATTTGACATCAAACTTGTCTACATCTTAAGCAAGCAAAACAGTGTCAGGTATTTTGGTTATGATTCATACAAGGCTTTGACTAGTGTCCGATATGTCGACAGAATGAACCTTTAGCAGCCACATTAATGTATTGAACTTTTGACATATAATAAAGTGGGTTATTTTGAGACCCAAGATTGAATAATACTGGCAAAGGCATCCTCCATTGGTCTCCTGATTCATCATGAAACAAAAGTGCACCTGACATACAAATCCGCATCAATATATGAGCATATGAGAGAAAATCTAGAGAAGGCAGTTTACAAATAGAGAAAGAATGCAGAGACTGCAAACATCAACTCCTTACCCATATTTTTTCATCATTTCCAGTCAACAAAAATTTGGATGTATAGCATTGCTGCATAGTATATTTTAGGAATCACAGATACACAAACAGACATGCACTCAAGCATATGCAAACACAGACCAACTTCACCAAGCCAAATATCTCACTTCCTTTGAAGAAGAAACAATGTTTAATAACTACATGTATTTGCAAACTTGCAATGAACTTCAAAACTTTTCCACAATAATGCATACCTTGCATGCTTTCAAGACTTTACCTATTTCAGCATTTGGGAAATGCAACTCATTGTGCACATATAATACCAAATAGTAGAGAGATAAAAAAACTCAACCAATCAGACACACAAAACAAAAACAGGATTACAAACATAACACCATGGAGGTGCTTAGTAACAGTATATTAATGATACATTAGCAAGCAATGTGTATACCACTTAAGGCAGTGTTCTGTAGTACTGCCATAGTTCCCACAAACAGTTTAACTGGAGTCTAAAGCACATTGAAAGACAAAACATAAAGTAAGGTACCCAGACAATCAGGTTTCCATTGACTCACAAAATAGACCCTTAAGGCTGACTGATAAAGTAAAAATCAATTCTAGCCAGCCTTCTTAAAAGTCTTTTAAAAAAAAACAGCCACCTGATTGACAAATTGTACAACTGCCCAGACGCTTCTGTCTTGCCTAACAACAAAATCCCAAGTTGTTAAACAGATAAAATTTATTGGCAAGGTCTGTCAAAGCCTTGTTAAGTTTTCTTTTCCAGTGTAAGCAATTCAATGTCAGTGCCTCAAGGGCGTTTTAACAGCATTTTAACAGGTTGAAAATAGCGATTGTTACACTTACCTTGGACGGTATGTAGTTGTGGTTACTGTGGTTTGGGGACAGAATTAAAATGTCTAAGTGTTCAGTCAGGCGTTGTTGTTGGGCTGAGCTATGTTTGGTAGCTGAGGTAATGCCCGGTCCGAGCCAGACAAGGGCCAGACAGTCGAACGTGACGAGGCAACACTCAGCCCAGCCCACAGTCCAACCCACCCGTGCAAAACTAGCTCGTAAACCCACCGTCTGTCTTAAAATTCGTCCGTTTCACTCAACGTAAACTGAACAACAAATTCTGACAGACACCCTCCAACGGCTGACGCTATTTTCTGTGAGAAAGAGAAAGGGTGGGGGAGGGTTCACTCACTTACTCAAATAACGTTACTTGTTTCCGACGGTCAGGAACATTTTGACAGACGAACACTAAAACACCAACACTCCTTTTCATGTTTGTGAACTGAAGCGAGTTTAAAAAGTCAGTCAGGGAAAGTCGATCTCTCAGTCAGGAAAAATTCGAGGCGACAGTCTACAATGGCAGGACAAATTGTCGTCTGAAACAGACGTCACTCATATACGAACCCTTGGCCCGCCAGACATACAGCAATTATGGCTGTGTGATTGTTCGACTAATTACACAAGGTGTTGAATACACAGGTTCTATTCAGACTAGTTCGTCCGTGGCAAAATAGGAACAACGTTGAACAGAATCAGTCTTTTCACAGCCGCTAAATACCTACCCGGGTTTTAAGTTTGGCCGGTCAGGAAGGACAGGAACATTTCAGAAGACCTTGGAAACAAAAGTCAGTCCACTGACGGCAAAATACCTCAATGCAACAGGCCTGCTGGGTGACAGAAAAACGTCACAAAACGTTAGGAATTTCCTCAGAAAATGCGCAGAAATACCTTCACAGTTAGGCGAGGGTAGGCTTACCAAGGACCGTTCTTCCTGTGAGAAGACAAAAGTTGTACGATTTTGACCAAATCTGAGCCCGCTTCTCCCTCTGAAAATGTTTCGGTCGTCTGTAAAGGGATATACCATTCAAACGTCCTTATGGGGGATGCTTGGATATCTATTATCATAAATATTACGCTAGAATAAAACTGTAAGTCCGTAAGACTTTTGATAAATATACGATCACATTGCCAGACAAAATACAGTATGAATACGTCGTATTTAAATCTCTTATTGCCTTCCTGTTTTTACGTTTTCAATACATGTTTCCTTCCACTTGGTATGGTCTCACCCCAATCGTGGATAGGGCTCGGCTGCGGTTTGCCAGACCGCAAGTGCATTTTGAGTCGACCGCAGAAGGTGATCTTTATCAAACGGTTCACTTGTAATGGCGGGAATGACAATCCTTGTCAGAAAGTGGTATGTCGTCCAAATTCACAAAATTTCCGTTCTCTTAGTACACAGGTGGCATAGAATCTGAGAGGGAGGTGGGGAACATGTTAACCTTATTGGGGTCAACATAGGTGGTTGCTGACGTCATAGATTGTCATAATTTCTCAAAGGTCAAGTTCCTAAAGGTAGTGGAGGTCGGTTAAATAAAAAAAACATAAACAACTATACTTTTCCAGACATACCTAATATTTTTCACATCTTTTAGCGATATATTTTTTTACGGTTTTCAAGCGAGAATGTGAAGTTATTGTTTTACTACATTGTGGACTTCTGATCTGACTTACAAGTTGCAGCATTACTTTTCCGAGGACCGAGTTCTACGTGGAAAAATTAAAGAAGAAATTGAAAAAAAGACCAGCTCAAGGTGTGAACAGTATTGTCGAAGATTTTAAAGGAAGATAGCAAGGGGACCATTCAAACCAATGATTTCAAAGAAGAAACGTTGCCTTTTGGGCAATTATATCATACGCTACAGGCTATATTAGCCATTATTGTCTGTTGCTAAAATCTCTTCCATTCATGTCCAAGGTGACACTGATTCGTTGTTGGCTAAGTACTTAAAGTCACAAATAGCTGATTGGCGGCTAAATGACACGCATGGTTTATGCACTTAAGTATGTATATACTTGAGTATTGTCAACGGTCCGGACGTTCTGAGTGTTTGAAGCCGGTTACGTTGTGTGACCGACACATACAAAATTTTGTGTCCGTATTCATGGTTTTGGCAAATATTAATTCGCGCCATTTTTGTCGGAGGATTTTCACTGAGGCCTTGTTAGGCTCGACCAAGGTTGTATACAGCAAAGTTTTCTGTTACAAGACAGCCGAAGTTCGTATATACATACGTATATGCACACGACACATCCACCACCTTTAATTTCCAAGAATACTCTCAATGTGGATTTACTATCGTGCGACGAACGTGACAGGGCACTAACATTTTAGAAAGGCCACAACCACTGATGAATATTCCGCCTACGTTGTTAGCTATATCCTAGCCTGGATTCCAGCCATTAAACTTAATACTGCAAGTCCTTTCCAATTGGCCGTTACTCCTGTCGACGTCCTGCAAGCAAGGCTGGACTCCAGGCTACCCATGTCTTGGGTGAGGTTCTGTGCATGTTTCGTCTGGGTGCTGTCTACCAGCTGCGGCCGAGACTCAAGACAAAGCCATGTGGCGGTCACGTACAGACGACTTGTATACACGACCTTTAGCCGATATAACAACAGCTCATGATTCAACAGAACCAACTTGTTGGCTGAAATATTTCAACGTCTTTCTTCACGGTGAAGGGAATGAAGTGTGTGTTTAATACTCCTATTATAATACTAAATATAAAGGAGTTGGCGTGTCCACGATTAAAAATTTGTATGCAGCCTAACCCCCTGTATGGAAATATCGTTAAGAAATAGCTATAACTACCCCTCGTACGTTTTATAGACAGACAGTGGCACTGAGAGTACTACCACCTACGTTCTGGCAACGTGAAACAGCGTCAACACCAGTATACGACCATGTCTTTGGCATAGACTTCCGGCCAGAACGTTTGAATCCTAACTTTAAGGAAAAAGATATATAACTCTTACCTTGACTGCCGTCATTACCTGGCGTAAACGTTTGCAGGGATGAGTGTGGCATCCTCTTATGAGGATATGCCCACTTAAGTCTGTTTACATGGCGTGCTAACGTTAGTCGTTACCCATAATATTGTACGTCGAGCATAGATTCAACAAGAAACCCCACCAGACGAATCGAAATCACAAGGACCGTAACTCAAAAGTTCTCGTGGGTGCCGATGGCGAGGACTTCTTGGGACTTTGCCAATGTGTCTAGCGGGGATGAAGACTTAACATGCCACTGGAACAAAGGACAATATCACGTAACGTCTGGGGTTTTGTCTCCAGGTGAACCATTGTATTGACAAAAAAGGCACTTCGTTCGGTGTCAGAAATAGCCTCAAGAAAGAGTGCTAGGATTTGATGCCACTGCGTTTGCAATAAACTTTCTATTAAATGATCAGCAGATGTCACAAGCGGATTTTGGTGATTTATTGCTTATTAAATGAAGATTTTGATTTTAACTCTGTAATGTCCATCTCACCTCAAAATTACGTCCCCATACACAGAAATAAATGAATTTAGGTACTGTAACACTGCATCAAGTGCAACTCTCACATCTCATAAAGCACACAAAACACAGTCATTACAAAGACTTGATATTTTATTGCTTGCACTGCTGTTACAGGGACTACAGGAAATGGAGGTCTATACAGTACAAGAGGACATCATCATGGCACTTCTTTTCACATTTTCCTTGCAGCTCCTCTTCATACAACCAATATGGAATGTTCCTCTAGAGTAAGGTATAGTTTATATATCCTATAATAATAAAGAAGTCTAACTGTAAGGTCAACCATTTTGCTGCAACGCAGGCCAAGTCCAATGGTCTACAGTGATAGAAATGTTTAGAAAATTCTGCTAAAAACCCATCAAGTTTTCTTCATTTTTCCTAAAGCCAAATGTATGCTTTACACGATGGTGGATCATAATGGGGGATTGTAAAACACCACAAATACCATACATAACAGGACCGTTATGGGGTTTTCAAATACATCATTTTACTTGTTCTTCTTGAAATGTCCCACTAATTCAAGGTGTTGCTTGTCCAATATCTATATATACACACTAACATGTAACTGTGGCATTGACAAACCTGTCCAAATACTCCATATCATTATTGTAGTGCCAGAAATGAGAAAGATGTTGAATACTTCAAGCTAAGATTGGTTTCTGAGTAAAATTTAGTACATATTTTGTCACAATATTATAATGTTGGTTAAAGCAGTGAAGAAATTTGTATGTTCTTGTCAATTCAGCTACAGACTTACTCTTGAAGAAGAGGGGTTTAAAATGAAGTAATACAAAATCTGTGTGCCTGTACCAGGAGTATTACATGTTACAGAGAGATCTACGCTGTCAAGTTACTGCGCTGCCTGTGCCGTAGCCTCCAGTTCTGTCGCTGGGGTGTCCGGGTCTTCATCGTTGTAGATGTTTTCTGCCTGTAGAGGAAAACAAACAAATTGACAGACAAATTTACAATAATGAATAGAACAAGAGACTCACAACAACTTTACGTATGAAATCTCTGATTTATTGTTGACTTTGTCATAGGTACTTTAATGGTAACAATTAAGAGACTGACCATCTGCCAGACTTGCATGATGTTGTCCTCGGAGACAGAGCAGATGACCCAGGGTTCGTTGGGGTTCCAGGAGAAGTCCGAAATCTTCGCTGTGTGGCCGCCATGGATGAACTGTGAGCGGAATAATGCAAAAAAAAGTTAGCTTAACCATGACCGAAAACTGGGCACTACTACAAACTACTGTAAACCTTGAAACCTTTATTATCATGGTGACTTCATGACACAGCAAATATGCATTTCCAGTGCATTTTACTGAACTACTGAATTGGTTCAACTGTAAATTTAACACAGAGTATGGTATCCAATGTTCAGTTACTGACCAGAAGCTCTGGTGGGCCATCCTCAGCATCCTCGGCTGACTGCTCCTCACCAATTTTGCTGCAGAGAAAAAAAAATTACAGTTCTTGTTAGATTTTAAACAGTGTATCAACTTCATGTACCTCTAAGTATTAACATTATTCTGGTGTTATGTCATTGCAACAGAGTACTTGCATGTGACGTCACAGCCCTGGTTTAACTATCAACCAACAGCTTACTAAAGAACAAGACATCAACACACATCCATTCTCCCTACCTCAGGTCCCACACGTTGAGTCGTCTGTCTGTCCCACTGGATGCCAGGATGGTCTCATTATGAGGGGACCATTGCACCTGGAATTGATAAAAATCACAAACACATGATGGTTTCATTGTTCACACACTGAAACAGTACAGCATTTGTTCATTAAAGAAATCCAGACTTAGAACCGAAGAAGTATTTTCAGCATTCTGTTGTTTCTTTATTGCAATGATGTTCACACTAGCTAAAACAGAAATTGTGCTACTCTGTTGTTGATCCATGAAAATTTTACCATCTGACAAGATGTGATTGGTAATAAAAGATAAAAATAAATATTGATATGATGCACACTTTTACAGAACACTTATTGTACAAGAGAGACTATTTTATACCTGGAAGATTTCATCCTTGTGTGACTCAAAGGAGTGTAGCTTGAGCTTCAGGTTTCTCAGGTCCCACAGGGCAACAGTCTGGAAGAACAAACAATTTTCACTCAAAACAAAGGATGAATCTCTTTGTCATGAAAACAAGACTCCAAAAATCATCACTGACATCAGCTTCTGAACTGACCAGAGGCAGACTTAAAGGTGCAAACAAGAAGGACATATTTTTGGGATATATTCAGTGGTATGTCCTTAATGAATAATAATAATTCATGTATTTCTGTCCATGCTGGTAAGCAGGTAAGTTGGCATCTGACAACAATGTATCTCTTTATCTCGCACTCTGAGTTCATGACTGATTCATACAAACCTTGTCTGCAGACCCCGTGGCCAGGATAAACTCACTGTAAGGGTTGAAGGACAGGCAGTTCACCTGGAGATGTACAGAAGTGTGGAAGGTTAAACAAGGCTGTAAAATACACTGTGTAAAACAAGACAACTAGCATTTGGAACTGAATACAAAACACAGGCAAACATACACAAACCAAAAACAAAACCTCCGTATACAGAGCTAATGAGATGTAGCCTTACCTCAGCGGTGTGTGCATCCACAGTGTGGCTGGGCTTACTGGTGTTGTTAGATCGGGTGTCCCAGCTGCAAATAAAATACAGTACAAAAAATCAACATTGGGCATTTTTTCTTCAGCCTTTTCTGCAGCACAGATTCAAAGAATTCCATGTAGCCAACCTGTAGAGACAAAGCTACTCCAACGTTCTAATTCAAAATCTAGAGGCAGTGTCTTCTTGTTTTGTTAACTGAATCAAAAAGGTAGCAATTATAACTGCTGTTCAGCATGAGATCAGTACTCACATCATCAGCTTTTGGTCATCGGCTACGGAGCCAAACAGACTCTCATGCAGTAAGTGCCAGGACACATCCTGAGGAAGAAACAGCGTTACAATAAAGATCAAGACATTCTTGTCAAAACAATGGTGCTGTATGAAACACATGACACCAATGATGAGAAAGTTCTACTACAAATTAAAGTGTGGCTATGATAGTACTGGTCACTGACAATGTGGATGTTCGCACCACCTAGTGATTCACAGCAATACTGCACCAGGTATTTTTCCAAACAACTCAGAACCAATAGGGAATGATGTCTCAGTTGACAAGCGTACCTCTACCACAGCAGTGTGGCCAGTGAAGATGGTTTTGGCATCCAGTGACCGGTTCTCCTTGGGCGACTGGTTGATGTCCCACATGCAGATGGTCTGGAACACACGGTGAAACAACCATGTCATAAAATAATCCGAGAACAATGAGACAAGACACTGCTAGATCCGGGACACAGTAGTAAAATAGCTTGGCCAACAAGTCTGTAACTGTGAGTTCTAAAAAGACATTTTGGTAGTGAGTTTCA
Organism: Branchiostoma belcheri; assembly: GCF_001625305.1. NCBI lineage: Eukaryota > Metazoa > Chordata > Leptocardii > Amphioxiformes > Branchiostomatidae > Branchiostoma > Branchiostoma belcheri. The sequence goes on along the minus strand of NW_017804176.1, from coordinate 1,452,397 downwards.
GGGTGCCTTAAGTCACTGAACCCTGTCCAATGTAACATTAGATTTTCTAGTGAAAAATATACTCCACTTTCTGTCAAATTGAAATTTTGTGACCTTCTGGCAATCAACAAAGAAGACAAAGTTCAATTTGTCTTTCCACGATCATTAACAGAACATGTCCAGTAATGCTAAATATCAACATTTTAGTAACTACAACACTAAAACTTACCCGCCTATCGAAAGTGCTGTTGGCATCCAAACAGCACGGCTAGTGGGAAAAGAGCAATCAAGAATGGACCAAAAGGATTACAGGGGTGGGTAGGATGGGGTTGCCACATTACGACCACAAAATATCACATTTTTGTACAGTTTTGAACTCATTTTTCATTATCTGTCCCTATATTTGTAATATGTCTCTACACTCAAAGCAAATTTTATATTTTTTTTTCTCTTTTGTAGATATACAAAGGGTGTGCTACAATGTGACACCCCTGTTTCGATCCTTTCTAGTCCATTCCAAAGACGAGTAAAGCAGAGAGGTAAGGATGTGAGACTTACATGGTCGTCTGAAGCGCTGAGGAGGTGACCAGTCAGGTTGGGGTTCCATGACAGCCCGTACCTACAAATAACACCAAACATGTGATAGGGGTGATATAATACAAACAGGGATACTGAGGCAAGGTTCATTTCTTCACCCAAAGGGAGTAAAGTGTGGCTTGCTCAAAAGAGTTATTGGGTATCTAAAAGTGAAACAAAAAAGGCAGTTTCCAAAAATCACAATGTTTGGGATTCTGTAAAATTGAAAAGAAATTTAGAAACTGGTACTGAATTCTTTTTCAGGATATTGTTAACTCTTACCCTTCTTTCTGGTGTCCCTTCAGCCTGAGGTCTGGGCAGCATTCTCCACTGGGGTCTGAGGGCAAAACAAAACAACTTCTGTGTTTACTGGTAAACATAACAGTCATTAATGTAGCTAAGACACTAATACTAGGCACTTGCCCTTGTGAACAGATCAAATTATCATGTGAAGAATGTGTTTTCCAGTCAATAGATATGTTGTTGATGTGTTGTGCGAAGTCAGAATTTTAAATCAAAAAATATGTCAGAGATACAAAGAAAGAGATTCATGCAGGAAAGCTGTCTTCTTAGTTCTGGACAAATGTTGAAATTAAGTCTTGATTCACAAACCTTTGTGACAATTTGTCTGGACATGTTTAAATAGCTTACCAGGTCTGGAGGGGTGCTTGGTGTAGTCGAACACCAGCACATCACTGGAGGGAGTTTTGGTGGCGATGACACATGGGTTCTGGGGCATGTAGCGCGCCCGGTTCACCTCACCCTCATGGTTGATCTTGATCTCGATTTCAATCTTCCCGCTGACCGACCCAAACCCACCAAATTCTGAAACAGATCAAGGGTAACAAGAAATGAAACATATATCAAGACTTAGAATCTATGGCCACACCAATTTGATTTGTTGGTTCTCAGATTTCTTCAGAAACAATATGAAGGGACGGGGCAACAGAGCTAGGCATTCTATGATAGGAGCCTTGAAGTCTACATATCAGGCTGGTTTGTAATTCAAACAATGAATTTCAAACTTTTAATCAAACCACAATTCAGAGCCTGAAATGTTTTTTTTTTGTGCAAATCGGAAAAAAATGAAGCGGGCGGATCTGAGAACCAATTAAATTGATGTGGCTTAGTGAAAATATCATTTTGTACGACACAAGACTGTCTAAAGAATGCTCTATACGTGATCATAACAAAAAAGCTTAGCACACTGAAATAGCCATTCTGCTCTTTTAATTGCAGGATAATGCAGCAGAGAGAAAATTTTCAGGTGCAAACTTTCCAAAAATATCATACTACAGTATTTATTGCCCTAACTGGTTATACGTCCATATGGGATTTATTCCTCGCATTGTCAAAGTAATAAATGTTATACACAGACTTAATGTAATTATCCTGCAGACATCCCACAGTTTTAGGACTCGTAATAATCATATTGTCCTCTCTAGGCGACAAATGTCTGCTGTATAATCTCTTTACATGCACACTTCTGGGTTGTCCTAATCCCAATGGGAGTTACATATATAGGACAGGGATGATATGTTGACTATGTCATGGATTTATGAATTAACAAATGAGAAATGTTGTCCTGGCCTATTGCTGAACCAGTTATTAAATGTAACAACTTTGCAAAGAGTAGTTAGAAAAAAAGTAGTTTATAAGCTCAAAAGCTCTTTACAAAGAATGATTACTTGTATGTCTATAAAAAGAATGATTACTTCAATGTCTATGATGTGCATTTAAAAAAGCTTTTTTTGTAATGCCAACTCTCCTAATTCTGCAGTTACCCCAAGACTGTCACAACCAAACAAAGGTGTTTTTAAAGGTTTTCTAAAGAATGTCTTGAACTTGGGATTACTGATGCTGTATTTGGATATCTCTGTAAATTCCTTTTCTTGTCTTTGGGTTCGTGGCAGAATTAAGAGAGCTCCTTAGGTGCATGGTTGTGCCAATGATACATGACACCTACCACCTTTCTCGCTATCGTACTGCGTGGCGTCAAACTGGGCGTCCTCGTTCGGCAGCTGTACGCTGGCGATCACCAGGTGGTTCTGCTCGTCAGAGCTGCGGAGGTAAACAAACATGATCGTAAACAAACAATTGTTAACAAACAAGGTTGTAAACAAAAAGAGTAATGTGCTCAATGAAACAGCAGAACAATCTCTCTTTACGTGAACAGAATTGTAATATAATGTACTGTATTAAGATAACAATCTTGTGGTAGCTTGTAGACTGCAGTTTGAAAGGAGCCTGCTAGGAGGAATGACTGTTTTAAAAGAGAGGGAAAACACTTCAGTTAAAAGACCTGGATACGAATCTGACTTAGAATTTCTTTTCAGCCAACCTAACCTACAACATGGGCATGAAACATACAAGAAAACACAACAACTTTTAGAATTAACTTTTAAAAGAAATTGCCAATGACAGTATAAAACAGAAAGATATCTCTAGAATGTCAGTTCTAACATGTTGTTATCTGACTTACGTGTGGGTCCCCAGGATCAGACGATGGATGGAGTAGTCCTTCCCCTCTGGTCTGTGATAAACAACAAAAATATCAGACGTCAGAAATCCACAATGTCAAGTTCACACTGCTCAACAAAAATCAACTGCTCAAAAATGTTACTAATCGGAATCAACATGTACACAACATCAGCCTGGCTGGCATACCCCTACTGTAGCACCAGTAAATTACTCTAATAGGCTGTCTAAAATATAAGTAAGAATTCTGATTGACTAGAAGCCACACAGTCCTCATAGTGACATGGTAACAGGGTTAGAACAGTCATTTCGAAGTTCGGTCCCACTACACTCACTGCTTGTGAGAAGTATTTGATTTTAGAAATATTGGGAGGCCAAAACTATTCTGTGGAAAAGAAACCCTAAGCTGGAAAATGATTTTTACCAGGCTAATGTTAATTTTGCTGCACTAGCATATATGACAGTACCTGGTGACATCAGGTAGCCACTGGGCGGTGAGACTGGGCCACTCCAGCGCGTGGGTCATGACCAGGTCGTACAGGAACGGGGTGTTCTTCTTCCAGATCTTGTACTCCTCGTTGATTATCCTTTCCTCAACTGCATCATCGAAAGCTTGTGAGGTCGGGGGTCAAACATATCGAGTCTTAGCATGCTCGGCTCCCAACACCGCACAGTTGAGGTTAGTGAGCAAAGCTTCTCGTGCAGAAAACCAAAAGGGTAGGGGGCCAAATAAGGATTTCTGGGGAACCCCACGCTGGCTAAAATATACTAAACCATGCAAAGCAATAAGATTGAACACAAAAAAAACAAAAACAAAAGCAATGCAGTCTAATCATTAGTAACCATGCAACGGCCCCAAAGATATTATCAAAAGTCATATCAGGGAGAAAAAACAGCAAACAAATAGCAAAAACAATAAAACTACAAACAAACAAATGCAAATTCTATGCAACAAAAGAAATACATCATAATAACTAATGGTCATTATATAAAGAGCCATTAAATAAAGATGTAATAATAAAAGAAATCAATAATTTTGCAACAAAAACAAATGGATGAATCCAGAAGTTTGCTCATTTGCTACACTAGAATGTGGGTTTAGTTACATGTATGACTGTAGTGTAATGTATGTACAAGAAAACACACTCAAACACAACACTGCAAAAGGACAAAAGAGCAAAGAGGCAAGTAGTGTTCAAGCAGGTAAGCATTGAGTCAGCATGTTGGAAATCTAACATTAATCCTATATCATACTTGTATGACGTAAAAAGAAAGTAGGACGTAACAAGAAACTAGGATATAATATTAAATAGAGGAAGAAAGAAGCATGCAGCGTTTTGTTATTTTTCTCAATAAAATCTGTTATTTGTTTAAAATAGTGTCATCAAGAGTCATGACTTGGATGGAGTAGTACATGAACACATCAATAAATGAACAATATCAATATGATATGAAAACTTCAAACCTTGCTCAGACGATTGAGCAGCCATGGGTCGGCAATACGCCCGTCTGCTCGCTGTAAGTGAAGGATTGCAAGGTTTAGGGGTCAAAGGGCACAAGAAGACTTCTTCATCATCAAGCATCTTTAAGAACGCAATACTGATGGTGTAAGACTGATGGAGTGAGGGGGGGGGGTAGAGAAGGGGGTTGGGGTGCTGTAAGGCATAGGTAGATCCACACCAAACTTAATTTGACATGGTGTTGGATTGACTGTGTATGCCTTTGGATGAAGATTGTGGCCTTTCTGGGAAAATGGTTGCTTCAACTTCCGATGTTAGAAAGAAAAACTTGGCATCAAGGTGCAGCAGCATCTGCTTTGAACAATACACAATTACTACAGTAATGTGTATGGTGCACATATCACTGCTATTGTAACATGTATAGATTCTTTAATAGAATGCAGTAAAACAGATATTCCCAAACATTTTAATTTTTCTTAAGACGACCTTAGGGGCAGTTGAAAATGGGAGCTAAAATAGAGACCTGGAGGCAGTTTTCTTCGACCAGAATCAGACATATATTTGGCCAAATGATAAACAAGGGTCTGTATGGGGGTCCTGATTCTTCACGCTAAATTCACTATTATTATTAACAAGGTTATTACTTTATTAGAAAAATTATATATGGACTCCCTATTGACGCAAAATGTGACCATCTCGCTATGATAAACGGGGATAAAAGAGCTTTACAGTGAGTTAAAGTAGCTTGCCTATGCCCTTATTAAAAAGTGGCATGCTGGCCTCCTTCAAGCCTTAAGCCTTCTGGCAAAGGTAATTTGCGTATTTGGTGTTGGGAGAAGGGAGTAAATTAATTTGACATAGGCAAAAGCACCACGACTCCACGAGACTTGAAATAGGTTCCACACAACACATGTCTACATGTCTACCCATCAGTAAGGAAAGTAAGTAGCTTCCACATTGGATTTCTGTAAACACTATTAGGTCGCACAACGGGTAAATCATGCAAAAACATAACACGTGCCCCCCTCCCCCTTAGAGCAAGTACACGATTTTTTATGAGTTTTGGACACTATTCACTAAGATGCGTGATTGTGAGCGCGGTGGGAAATGCTGACAGTATTCCAGGCGACAGAAATCGGCAGCTTTGGTCAGAAGTAGCGGCGATAAAGGTTTAGGGACAACAAAAGTCGGATGAAGTGTTTTGGGGTAAGAAAATGCAAATAGGGCCAAGTGCATGCAAAAACTGGCGCCTAGTGCATGCGTGCAGTTTCGGAAATTTTGACAGCGAAAATTCTCACCCACGACAACAAACAGATCACAAACACTTCTTCCACAACGTTCCTCTTACAACTAAGTTTACACAAGTGTACTTACAGTCCCTCCTTGTCAGCCATTTTTCGCGAAAATCTGAGATTTTCTGAGGGGAGAAAGACAAAAGCACACCGGCGGCGGCTCTAACAAAATGGCGCGGGAAATCTGAAAATGAGAGCATGATGGGATAGATAGCGTGGGTTGACGTGCAGTACAGTAGCGACATCTTGCGACAAAAGTTATAAGTTCAGAATTACCACTTGTACACTCGTGTACACAATATTTAATCTTCAAGCAGATCCTTGGGTGGCAAAAAGACCGTATCAAATTGGCCAGGCAGTATCCATTGGTCAGAGAGGGTCCAATACGCCACCCTTGGGTACTAGTATTGGACCCCTCTGGCGAATGGATACCGCCTGGCCAATTTGATACTGTCTTTTTGCCACCCTAGGATCTGCTTGTAAACTCGCGTACACAATATCACAGCAATCACATTTGATCCGGCTTTGAATTTCATTGAACGTACTCATAAGGTTTCTGACTTTCTCTATTGTACGTTCTGTTAATATATTTTTTCTCTCACTAAATGCTTTGTTTCTTTTCATTTGGAAATGAATAATGAACAAATAAACACAAGTGTCAACTGTCAAACGGTAAATTTAGCATTTTGATTATTTTCGAAGTAATATAGTCTTTATCGATTTCAACAAAACCGCCTATATCATCCACCACACGCGATTCTGTCATAAATATCCATTTGTAATCATTACTTATCAATAAAAATGTTTATCAATGAAGTTATTGTTGAACCCCCACCATGGTTGCAATACCTGATGTGCAGATAGATGTCACCACAGGTAATTGAGTGATCGATATATACGTTTTGACTTCCTGCCACGCCCTAGACATAATTTCCGACGTTAAGAGCCAAGTTAACGATAGTTAATTAACTATTCAAAAAGTTTACCCGCGGCCATTTCTCATCCGGGAAATTTTCCTTCCCACATGACGTCATTCACTCGCCCAATATGGCGGCCAACGTGAGCTGGGAATTTTGTTTTTGACTCATTTTCCGCGAATTATCCTCATTTTCTCGGCCGCTGGGGACATTTGAGATGTGTCAACGATTCAGACGAGGGATTGTAACGTCTTCTAGCTGTGGGTTGTAGCGTGGAGGGAAGGAATCGTCCGGAGGAGAGACATGGAGGGGCTAACGTTGACGGACGCGGAGCAGAAGTTGTATTCCGAGCTGTTCGGGACTTGTGATGTCGAGCACACAGGCAGAGTCTCGGGCACTAAAGCCTCAGAACTGTTCCTAGCCTCGCAGCTGCCACACGACACGCTACAGCAGGTAGGAACCGCCTCCCAGACCAGTTTACATAGCCTAGCAGCAGCCACAGACGGGGCGGGGCTGTCAAATACAGCGTGTTGACTTTGAGCTTGGCGATATATTGACTTGATCTTTAAGCGCTTGTCTTAAACTGTTTGACTCAACAAACATATCAGTATCGGCCCTAGTTCTATCAAATACAATTCTCTTATCTATACAGCTTGCTGTTTTAGAGGGAAAATCTATATTTGCAGCTTCTTTGTACTGTAAAATGGCCTTATCTTGAAAAGGCAGGGCTGGGACCGAGGACATAAATTTTCCGGGCTGCCAAAACACTTCCACGCCCCCTAGGCGACCTCTACACAACTTTGACAGGACGAAATTTATTTTTCATGTAGGGACCACTTGTTTTTTCTTGACCTCCAAGGTATAGTGTGCTGGGGTGCTTGTTTTATGTCACAACATGTAATTGTTTGTCAAACCTACTTCAATCCTGTTTGAAAAACAAGACAATTAGATTTAAACATTGATATATTCTTTGGGGGTGGGGGTGGACAACCTTCTCCTTCTATATGATTATGTTTATCTTTTGTGAAATATTGTCTTCGTGTCCATTGTTTCATTCTTCGTAGATTTTAAAACTTCTGTCACAATAATTTTCTAGACACAAGAGGATAAACTTTAAGCCTCTTAATGCCACATGGTGATTATGTTTTTGTTCATGTAAGTTTGTAAAATTCTATATATTGCATAGTCCACATTTCAACATGCTCAAGGTGTGGCTCCTTTAAAATGAGACTTTATACTATATAAAAGACATTACCAGTAACATTGGGTTTTACTGACCTTGTGATTCAAAAGCAGTATTGCTAACCAGTAGGTCACAGCTCAATCCTCATGTACATGTACATGTAACGTTATAATAACAATGTATATAACCAATATATACATGTATTTCACAGTAGTTCAATACTGTAGATTCGTTTATTTTCACAGAGACTGAATTTCATGATTAGGAGGCCCAGAGAGGGTGAATAGGTTTTCTCAGTGTTTTGTGTTCATGGTTGATCCAAAAATGCAATCTTCCTAACTTACAAACTGAGAAATATACTAACAATTAATTAGTGATAGTTACTAACATTTGAGATAGGTAGCATATTGCTTACAAGGAACAATAATTAACATATGTATGTACATGCATTATTCAAGCAAATTTATTGCATGATTGTTACATTATCATTAACACACAATCAAAGAAAGAGAAGTTACTATATAAGTTAACACCAAGATCTTGTTTTCCATCAGCTTTTTTATCCATGTTCCAAAGCGGGGATATGTTAGTGTTTCCGGCTGCCTTCTCAGGTGTCAGTTTTTCCATGACCTTTGTTGTCAAATCAGTGGAAAGGTCACAAAGCAGGCCACTGGCCACATGTACATCTGGCTGAAAAAGACAACCTGAGCACAGTAGTTTTTCCTTGTCAGACAAATGTGAATATCCTGCACCTTATTCCAGATTAAGTGCCGTATGTGTGTGTAAGCGGGTTCATTGTTCCAACTGTGCATGTGGGGGGTCAGAGGTGACGGCCCCTAACCTGAAAACAGTTCTTGTTTAGTTCTTACTTGATGCTATGTTTGTTTATGTCTTAGAAGCCTTCAACTTTGACATACATTCTTGAGAATAGAGGCATCTCTGTGGGTACTGAAAGCATGTGTCACTATTTTACTTTGGTTTGACTAACTGGTTTTTAGTCCATAGTCATGATAGTGGTTACATTTGGCCAGTCCTTTGTGCGACTGCTACAGACAGGTTTGACTGTATTGCCTTCAATCCATTCATGTCCAGTTCCAGCTAATTCAGAAGTTAACTGTTTAGTTTTTACCTAAGAGCTGAGAACCATCGAAATGCCTTGCCATGGCCCTATACAAGTGCTCAGTTAGAAGATGTTTGCATAGACAAATGACATATTGCTTATACAAGGTCACATGCCAAAGAGTCATAAGCTTACTTTAGACTGACGACGGTACACGATCGCACGACAATCGTTGTGGGCGACGGCTGACTTTAGACACATGACCAGGAAGTGTGACGGACACCCGCAGCGCAGGAGGGCACGCCGCGCGCCAATTCAAAATGGCGAGAGAACCCCTTTTTTTCGGCATGCTGCAGAAGATTGTTTTTATTCTGCTTTTAACTCGTTGTTCTGTGGATGAGACTCCTAGTTTGTGCCCAGCAAAGAAGGGGTATGAGGCACATGTACCAAGCGGGGCAATATACTCCGGATTTGAACCCGGCGTTCAGTGCTGCCGTCGGCCTGGCCGGGAAATGTGGATCGGCGGGTCGCTTCGTACCGGAGAAGTAGCGATTGGTGGCTGGGGATTGTACTAGACACGTATGACGATATAAAGTCTTTGGTTTGACGACATTTAATGATACTGGCGATGTGCTTGGACATGGAATAACGCTTGCAGGCTTATTTGCATAAGACCAATGACATCCCACTTCCTTCGCCGGCGACGGTTCACTAAGACGGTGGAAAATCCTCCTCGGACCCCCCGCTGAAGGATCGCACGATAGGGTCCGAGGTGGTAGTGACGACGATTCGAGGATTACCGTCGTGCGACTATTTTGATCGTCTTTAGACGGTTGTAAAATACCGTCGCCGGCAACATCTTGACGACAAACATTCGTACGACTATTTAACCGTCGTCAGTCTAAAGTGCCCCATAGACATGGGGAAAGATTCTGTTACAAATCTGTTCTTAATGAATGGATGTAGGCCAACTTTTACTGACACTGGCAGTTTTTGATTTTTCACATGGCTTCAAATACCTACCCACAGAAATTTGGAGATTACAGAAAAATGTATAAACAAATGGTAATTTGGCAAGCAAAAAAAGATTAAATATTATGAATCATGAAACAGGAATGAATTTCAGAATTTTGTCGTATTTCAAATTCCCTCACAGTCACGTAAGTTTGGATCTGCCCCAACTATACACTTTACGCAGTGGTTGAATTGATGGTATGATTTTAAACAAGGGATGATATTGTCTTCCATCTAGGATACTATATCTGGTCAGTAGGCTCATTCAGTGAGTCAGGGATGGACCATTTTTGGTCATGGGGGGTGTTCAACTGTTATGGTAAAATAAAGGATGAATATCCTGAACCAAAGTCTCATATTAGTCATAACCTACTGTTTCATCTTCTGTTTCGTAAGCTATTTTGTACTAGAACCAAGGACTGTATGGTTATCTCAACATTATACATGTAGTTATGAATGTAGAAAGGATTTTTTTCGCATAGTGGGTAAAATAATGAATTCAGCGCCTTGACAGTCTTTTGAATTTTCGACACGGCTTCTCAGTCAAATGAGAAAGCAGATTTCAAACTGCTGTATTCATGTATGCACCAGGTGGAAAGGCAGTCTTGGCAAGGGTGAATCCATTATCTTTGGGAATTGCTAATTTTAGAGAGCAGTTTTAGGTTTAGAACTTACAGCATTCTTGTACATAGCTTTCTGATTTTATTACTGCTATTTCCGCACCATTATCTTATCATTTGAGTAACATATTATGTGTATATGTATTCAATAAATTTTCATCCCTCCCCCTCCATTAGCGTTACTGAACCAGCCCTGTATCAGGGACTTCCAAAAGGGCCCCAAGCGTGCAACTTGTGACCTTGGGGGTTTGTCAAGGTCAGCATTCTGTGCACCTCAGCAGAAACCTTGGCCATATGGAGATGTGAGAAGGAAAGCACAAGAGGAGCCGATCATACAAATGCTGTCCTGTGTTTTTCTGTGTCTAACTAAGGCCACACCAATTCAATTTCTTGGTTATAGAAAATAAACGAGATGCAAAAAATTACACGAACCATTTCGAAAATGAATCCTAAAATTCCTTGATGTTACAGATTTCAACATTCATTAGTTATTCAATGCAATAAACATTGAAAATTCATATTTTGAAATGTTACCAAACCTTGTATATCTTGACTTTGGACAATGATTTACAATTATTCCTCCCCTGATGCATAAATGATTTCTCCCCTGAAGTACAATGATCTCTCCCTGATGTGCTTCCCTGATCATGATATACTGTACTAGTATTAATGCTTCCCCTGATGTATAATGATCCCTCCCCTGATATGTAATGATCCCACCCAGGTGTATAATGACTCTTCCCCGTTAAGACTATGGTCTTGATTATGTTGTTTACCAGTAGAAGTAACATCTGTGACCATTAATTCTGCCCTCTCCATAACAGACAATGACAGACATGTTAGGAGTGCTACAACCTGTTAAGTCCATAGGAGTCAGATACAGGGCAAACTCCTGGTCTCCAGAGATATACAGGAACAGTGCAGGCTTGTTTTTCTCCAAAATGGCTGACCTCCAGGCCTTAGCTACTGCACACATTCTGATGTTGTGCTGGGAAGTACTGTTTTGGGTGGCTGAGCACCTGGGTTTGTCTGTCTGTCTGCCCAGCCTAGGTTGATAGCACTGGGGTGGGTGTCTGGGTGAAAAATAAGAGAAGCTAGGCCAATATGGCCAAGAATTCAGGAAGCCAAGAACTGCATATTTCCCAGAAAACTAAAATCACTGATCCCTTGAAATGGCTGTGACCTTAAATTACACGATAGTTACAAGTGAGGAAACCAAGAAACTGAATTGGTATGGCCGTTACCATGCATTAAGTCAGGTTTCCTGGTAATACATCCTGTATTTCTCAAGTTAGGGCTCAGCTGTAAGACTACTATAAGGTAAGGGATTATGTGCCATCAAAAACAAGCAATAGTTAACAGCTGCGACCAGCTTCCAATAATGTACACACATAGATTTCTTTCGGGGCTTGAATAGTTTTGCATCTGTACCATAATTTTATGTCCTCTTCCTAAAGGTGTTACTGCTAAAAGACAGATGGATATTGAAAAGTAACTAGTTTTGTTTCAAGTCATTTTCATCCTAAATGGCATCATTTCGTCCCTCAGGAAATTGAATTTGTTTGATGGAAGTAATTTGATTTTGAAGCTATCCCCTGAACTTGAATTTTCTGACATTGGCAGTTCAACCTTTCTACAGTGATATCTTTTATTAACATTTCTAATAGATACATAAATAAGTGATGTGAAAAACATTTCAGCGAAAAAGCCATATCCTTTTATTTCGCAGAAGAGCCTATATCTATTCATACTGCTTAACAAAATGGAGTTCTAGGTAATTCTGGTATATAATTTATAAGGAAATTGGCTGTTTTCCAAAGTGTGCAGTACAGTGAGATGTATTTTGTAATGTTAGTGTTAAAAGTGCAACAGAAAGCAAAGTCAGCAACAGAAAGCAAAGTCAGCAACAGAAAATTTATGAGTTGTGAAACATTCAGTTATGGTGTCATAGCACTTAAGCAGAAATAAATTGCAAGTGGAGTAAAATGTATAGCTTTGCTCTGAACCATTTGCAATACAGGCAATCATGATTATGATTCTTGGCAGCACTCCCATCAATTTTATATCAATTTTGCATAACGTTTTATGTATTTGTATATTTGTATACAGCTTAGAGTAAAGGAAGGTTTTGACTTGGTATATGGTGTGTGTGTGTGTGTGTGTGTAGAATTTTGATTCTTTTTATGATTGATTTGTTAGATATATCCTTTTAAAAATATGGCTCAAATTATGATTATCTACCAAAAAATTTGAGAATGAAAAGAAAATTAAAAATGACAGAACTTGAAGTTAAAATGCGCAAGCTAAAAGAAGACATGCTTCATATTACTGTATTATAATAATCATTATTGTAGATGTTTGTATCTATAATTCATACTGCCTTCTGTATATTATGTTAGGAAACCTGAGCTGAATTGCTTATTTTTACTCAGTGTTCGAAATACCTGTCTGCAGTCTGCAATATGCAGATAGATTTTCAAGATTGCAGAAGAAAAATTTATACAATCTGCAATTTTGCAGAAGGAAAAATAGGCTCCAGATTCAATAGTTTTCAATTTAGCAAGCTAGAACTCTCTGGCCCCAAGGACAGACAACACTTAAGCTCCTGTTTTAAAGCCGTTGAACATGAGCTTCTTCACTAATTTGCATCATCCTTGTCTTGACTTGTCTATCTTTTGTTTCCCTTTGGACTTCCAAAAAATTGTCTTCACTAATTTGCATATGAATCAATAGTTCATGCTTATAAACCTGCAATTCTCTTAGTGTCACTGACGAAAGGTAGTAGTCTGACCGTTTCAGGTAGCACCAAAATCATATCGAGTTGCTTAAGAGTTAAGTACTGTTTTCTTGGTGCGTCTTTTATTAGTATGTTGTGTGGAAGGATGATATGTGGGTGTGATTACTAGTACATTAAATTTTTTTTACAGTTAAGGTATGATTTTAGTTGTAGTAGCTTGTAGTGGGAGAGAGCGGTGAAAGACCCGTGAAGATACCAGTAAATGATAAATTTTCTGTGGAGAAGGAACTATAAAGTCTGAAATTAAAAAGAGTGATAGATTAAACTTAAAAGAATTCCAGTAATGCTACAGATTTACAAAGCTATATATGATGTAAAAAAGACATTTAATTTAATGGTTTGAGAATGTTGTAGTATGGAGGCTTAGGTATTTGCAGAAAGTGTTTTCAAATTGCAGAACAAAATTTTGACTCTTCTGCAATATTGCAGAGCACTGAAAAAAAGTATTTCGACCACTGCATTTGTTCATTTTCAATGTTGTCATCATTCAGTTTTGCTACTGTATGTGGCTGTTGATTTTACCGTTTATATGTTACTACTGGCAGGGATTATGTGAAATGCTTGAACTGACTAACGCTTACATAAGAAAAATCTCCAGTATGTGCGGACTATTGAACGTTACCTTTTCCATACATAGCCAGTCGTCTAAGCCATGTACTCAGGAGAATGTACTGGAATTTTCATCTACATGTAGTTGGCAGCTTCAAGGACAGTGCACTGCGTGGGTTGGCCATTTTCCATGGTTCACTTCATAAACAGATGACGCTGCTATCTTTCAGTTTCAGTCGATTGCTCTTTTCCGTACAGTTGCCTGTTTATTTTTAACAGTCTGGAAAAATATCTTTTCAGTTTTTTCCCTGAGATCCTCAAGTAAATCTAATCTATTGCAGTATACATCCTCTAGTGCTCCAATTGCAATTTTTGTGGACTCTAGAAGACACTAATTTTTACTAGTAGTTACTTCCTGGTATTAATTATTGTGGGTGTATTTGTATGTGTGTATATTTGTTTGTGTGTCCAATCTATACAGTTCAATGAATGTACATGGGTGGGGGGAACTACCTACTAGTAACTATATTGTATATATAGTATGAGCCACAAATGGTCAGGAAAACACAAAATACTTGCAAGCCGGAAATGTCTGATTTTTTATTTTTTTTCAGATCACAGAACTGTGTGGTGCGACAAGACTGGGCCATTTCGGTCGTAGCCAGTTCTACATCGCGCTGAAGCTGATAGCCGCCGTGCAGAGTGGTCTACCTGTCCGACTGGAGAGTCTTAACACAGGTGAGGACAGACAGACAGGAGGACGGTACATAGGGGCGGGGTCTCCGGGGGGGGGGGAGGGAGCAGCTCAAAATACTGTGGTATCATGTAAAAGAAAATCATACTGTCAATGAATATCGTAGAGGGGATCGGACACAATCTCAAAGAAAGGTTGTAGAACTAGAACTAGAAGATTGATAAAGGAATTACGGTGACATTCTTTCAAGAGGAAAATGTCAAAATATGATGTGGTATCATGAAAGGAAGAAAATTCAGGTTATTCATTGCGGAAATACGTCATAACATTTATCAAGACGTGAAGATGATTCTCTCTAAATGTCAGTGTACGCAGAGGTGATATTTTAGGGATAGGAGCTGTCTAAAAATGAAGAACATGATATACTGTATGGTATAAGGACAATGTGTTACTAGCAAAAGTGTTTTTTATATGGAACATCTCAAAAATTATACATTTTTGAGATGTTTGAGATTTTAGACACGTCTTATTGGAAAGGAAAATAAAAGGGACCATCTGAAATTGACACTGTCTGTCACCTTGAAATTGCCAAGCGAAAGATGGCGAGAAGTAATTCAGTCTCTATCAGGCGTGAAAACTGTTGAATAGAAATTGATTGAACCCCGGGGGAGGACATAGATTTTTATTTCCTGAGTGTAGGCTGCAGCGCAAGTAAAAGAAAAATGTTGACTTTTAGGGTAATATTTAAGGAAGGATTGCGTTTATTCCCAAATGTCAATATGAAGGAAATTGGACTTGAGGTAGTCCATTTTATTGGGAATAATTATTTTTGTATGCAATTGAACAATGTTGAAATATCGTCTTTGATTCAGAGTTTGAATCTGTACAGTGTACTGTTTTATAAAAAGACCAAATTCCCATGCTTTAGGTCACCTCACTTTCTTTTTGTACATAGTTCTCAATTTTTTGCAGAAAATTTATGGAGTGAGCAGTTAAAATAAAAATTCATGTAATGATAAGACACTACTGTTGAAATGCATGGAACAAAAAATTAAAGATATTTTAATAAGAATTTACACGACTTCTTTTAACTGTCGTCTTCTTATTTTCTTAAGGAGCAGAGATGCCACTGCCAAGATTTGTGCAAGTTAAAGGAACAGAACAAGGTAAGGTTTTTGTAAAATCACAAAATATTTCACCAAAGTCCTAAATCTCTGATATCTTGTTTTGCTGAAAATGCCCTTTGAAAAAAATGCCTTGATCTTTTGACCTTGTTTTTGGACTGGTGGTAACATATGGTAACATTCCCTGTAGCCAACAAAGTGTGAAATACAAAAGCTATAGATTTTGACACAATTCCAAGATGGCCCTTTTTATTTGCAACAGACCATTTCATTTCCAACATCGATTATCCATACTGTTGGAGAACACTTTTTAAATCCCATATGCACACAGTCAGCCATTTTTGTGTGTGAATGTGGATTGACTAACAAATACTACGTTTTGCCTGAAATCCTCATTTTTGGAATAATGTTGCCTCAGTGTCAACCAAAGACCAGTTGTGGCGCCACAAATCTATACCAGTATGATGTGTTGAAACAAAACTTAGTTTGAAGATGACATTAATTGTTTGTTTGTTTGTTTGTTTGTTTTGCAGACAAGAAAAGGATGCAGTTTGCAAATGCGGGGGTGTCCCACCACATGAGTATGGAGGCAGACCACTATACATCTCCTGACAAACCACACCATCCCATCTTAGAGAGGTAGAACATTGCAGTTTTGAAACTGTTCCCAAAACAAATGTTTTAAAAGAAAATGTCTACAACCTTTTCTTGATGGCTTGTCTAAAGGACACAATTTTGTTTCTTATTTTATTTTAAACACCAAAATATGTTATGAATATGAATTACAGGAAGTTACTTTCGTGTTGTTATTTTATAAACCCCAAAATACATTTTTGTACCCATGAATGTTTGTTCTTACTCTAATTTATACAGTGTCAATAATAAGATGATCTTGTCCTTTGATATTACAGACAGACAACACATCCAGGGGTTTTGCCACCACCTCCCAGTCGAGGACATGTGAGAAGTGGGAGCTCCGGAAACCCCCCTCACATCCTCCACTCCAGACAACATGTTGTCACGGAGGCTGGCTCGAACAATCTGCCTTTACAGGTGAGTGTGGCATACTTTCAACTTAGGACAGCAGTTAATAACAACATAACAAATAGCCACAGATCTCAATATTATCTTTTTATTAGGCTATCTGTAGCATTTTGAAATCATTCAGACATATACATGTGTACATATACATCGAAGCACCTCATCGATCATAGTAATAAAGTTGATCTTTTTTGGCAACACCTCAGGAATGGAGCGTCGAAGTACAATACTACGAAGTTACAAATGGCAGAAAATTACAACAATGCATATTTTGTTTTCAGTATTGTCATGTTATTGAAAAATAAGGAAGTACATTTCTCTATGATACAGCATAGGAAAGTTGCGATTTTGGAGAAACTGTGTAGTCAAATTGTGAGTAATGTTTGGGATGTTTTTACTCCAGGCGACTGCAACATCCCCTCAGGATGGTTACAACTCCTCCCCGTACAACACCTCCCCTCCCACGTCCTCCCCGCCCAGCCAGCGCCGCAGCACCGACCGCCACCACAGCGGCCCCGCCGCCACCGCTGCAGCCTCCGCTAAACGCTCGCTGTTCGAGAACAGGATGGACGTACAGTGGACCGGTCCACATGCAGGCGCTGCACAAGGTAGGAGACATATTTTGAATATCACTACAATCCTGTTTGTCGTCTGTTGTTCCCCGTCTTCTGAGGGTTAGACATGCATGCACACTGATGCTGAGGCTTGATGGTAACCCGCCATTTGCCTCTGTCCTGTGGGTTGATGTTATGATGAGGAATATGGTTAAAAATCTGCAATAAAACCCTCCTGTATTTGTAGCCTTTGGTGTTATAGACACATTTTTTGCAAATTTGGACGATTTTTAAATGCCACCCTGTCAACTGTTGGTTTGTAGTTTGATGTTTCGACACCTGTCCCAACTTAGGTATGAAAAATATTTTGACAAATCTATCATTTAATAAGCTGTCATAATTTCATTCATAAGAAGGCCTTGAGAACATGTGGCAAGTCCGCCCAGTGGAATGACAACAGTTGCTGTTTAATATCAGTGTTGATTTTGAACATCCCATAGCCGCCGGAGCCAACACGTCAGACGGGTGGGTGGAGTTTTCCTCGTCCCCTGCCTCCCAGCCCCGCAGCCTCAAGCCTGAACACGGCGGCGCGCCCACTGACTCTGAGGACGAGGTGGACCCCTGGACCATCACACAGGAACAGAGAGACTACTACACCGCGCAGTTCAAAACCATGCAGCCGGACCTGCACGGACTCATTCAAGGTAAGACAGGGCTTAAGTACTACTTTAATCCATAAGCAGGTTGGTGCATGTAAAATTGGAGCTGTGCAAGTATTTCTGACGTCTACCTGCACCTAACCTGCATTAGTCCATACGTTATATACAAATGTAGGTGTATGTGGATTTTTATATGCCACCTTCTAATCAATCTTGTTAAACAAATGTTGAAATAAAACTGAATTTAACATTTACATGGAGGAAAGTAAGAAAAGTTTGTCAGACTCCTTATTTCCTGACGTTTTCTGTTTTACAGGTACAACGGCAAGGGAGTTCTTCCAGCGATCTAAGTTGCCAATTGCACAATTGTCCAGGATATGGTAAGTATAGGAAAAGAAAAATTACTACTGCTACACAATGTACCCCAATGTCATATGTTATACTTACACTTTTAGTGGTTTATTTTTTTTAGCATTAGTAAGTGGTTTTCCAAGAAAGTATTAAAGGTTAACAGTCGGTATTTTGAATTATGAAGTGTTAGTAACAACAGACAAGTAGAGCAAGATGATGATATGGATATGTGATTATGGTGATACATGTACATGAACCACTGTGATGTTTTCATCCTGTGTCTAACTAGGGACATGTCAGATGTAAATCAGGACGGTGCTCTGTCCCTGGAGGAGTTTTTTGCAGCGTTTCACCTCGTGGTGGCCAGAAGAAATGGTTACGACCTGCCCGAGACCTTGCCACAAGCCCTGATGCCCAGGAGCACACAGCCAACAACAGAGGAAGGTAAGAATCTCACGATTTATTTTTTAAAATAACACTGTCAAAACTCCTTGTTGAAATTAACCCTAACTTTCGATGGTAAGTTTACAAAAATTCCAAGTTCAATTTGATAATTTTGTTCCTTCAGCAAAGCTGTATTCACAAAGACCAATAGAAATCCATTCATAGCCTATTATGCGCTGTCCTTAAGCTAATTAACAGATAAACCAACTAGAGTTCCACGATCTCATACCTTCGCCAAATGATGTTAGCTTTATAAATAAGAAATATACTAATCACCCTGATTATGCAGATAGGATCCTCGATTGCATGAATTATATCAGTCTGTTGATCATATTCTACACCAAAAGACAGTCTTATCTTAACAAAGAATGCCATTATAGCATTTCCTCATAAATTATGCAAATGTGGTCCTTATTTGAATAAGTTATGTTTAATTATGTTCACCTTCACTTAACTTTCAAACATCCCAAGTATGAAATTTCAGGCAGTTACCACTATGCAATTATAACATTTTCTCATTAATTATGCAAATTAAGTCTTCATTTGCATAATCGATATTTGCCTGTGTTTTTCTCGTTCTTAATAACATATGTTACAAGCTTGAACTTCCTATCATGGTATGCAGCTGATTTATAGAATTTCCTCATTAATTATGCAAATTACATCAATATTTGCATAATTGTAATATCATTATGTCAAGCATCACTCAAGCTACCTACATACCAAAAATCACGATGATCCATCAATCGGTTCTTGAGTTATCCTCTTTTAAACATTTGTCCTTTAAACCCCCCTGCAGTTCTAGAGCAAGCAACTAGGGGGCTCAAACTCATGTCACTTCATCCCCAGCACAAGAGCTACCTGCCATCCAAATTTCGTCACCCTAGCATGTCTGGATCATGAGATATCAAAACCGGAAGTTCAGCTGCAGTACCATGACAAGCCGCCAGGGGGCCCAAAATCTAATCATTTTGAGGTCTCATCAAGACCTACCCACCTACCAAATATCAAGATAATCCATCTAAGCTTTCTCGAGTTATGCTGTTGACAGACACACACACACACACACACATACACGAACGCCTCTGAAAACATAACCTTCTTGGCGAAGGTAATGAGTGCTGGCTAATAATTGCAGTAAGGTAATTGAGGTCACAGTTCCTGTCTGTAATACTTGTCACCTCTGTTTCAGATCCTTTTGCCGCAGCCCCTCCCATGGCTGGAGGGGGTACCCCCCCTGTCCCTGCAGCACAGCCCCAGGCCCCCCCTCAGCCCGCCCCCCAGCCCGCCCCACAGGCAGCCCCCCAGCCAGCCACTCAACCAGCACAGCAGCCTACAGGGGCTCAGGGGGGCAGCAAGTCTGCTGAGGAGGCAAGTCTCATACCTATTCACATATTACATACTACTTACATGGACGAACAGGTTGCAGTACCTTTGTAATCTGCTAGATGTCATACATATCAAGTAAATGTGAAATGAGAGACAAGTACATGACGGTAACCAGGGCCATAGATAACTGGTCTTGTTTTACAAGTTTGTACATTTGTGTTGAGCAAAATCTGGTTAATTTTGGCGCCTCCGTCTTGCTTGTTGTTTATTTACACAAAAACTGTCCTTTTCACCTATTTCCGTAGATCTTGCATATTGTTCAATGGTACTTTCTGTACTTACATGAGAATTCTGTCCTGTAGAATTGGGCCACGTTTGATGAGAACTCTTCATCACCCTCTCCGGTAGTTCAGAGCCCAGCCAACTTTGACTTTGCTGCTGTCCACCCAGACCCAGTACGTAGTCTTTGTCTTTCTCTGTGTGTTTTTTTTCTTTAGATGGCTCTTATTTCTCTGGTACTTTACCAATTTTAGGTTTACCGTAAGTTTACATAGCCATGATGATTTTTGTTAGACTGAGAAACTTTAAGGCATATATCATAGGAAGGCATTGGGTTTTGCTGTTGTTCAAATCAAATGTACTTGGAAACAATAGTGTGAACTGAACGAACAGTAAGTCAGTAAATTGACACACTCTAAATTGTGAAATATGGTCGTTTGCATGTTTTGCGGTGATCTCTCACCATGAACGTTCTGTCTTGCATTGCATTCCTCTGGTTGTTTCTGTCACAAACTGAAAACACTGTGCATGCCTCCCTTTTCTTCTACCACAAAACTAAGTGAACATTAGGTCAATCTAATGGTATTGTCTATCACCTTCTCTGAATAGCAGCTCTGCTTGTTTTGTTTTTTTCTGCAGGCATCCAAGATTATCCAGCCTGTACCAGTGAGAATGTCACCAGAGGGGCAGACATATCCTGACTACAGGCCCAGGACTTTCTCTGGTTAGTTAGAGTGGAGATCATTGATGAGTTGATTAATGAGATAATTACTGGTTTATGACACACTGCAAGGTGAGGGAATTAAGAGTAAGTGATAGTGTGGAGATAGGTAGGATAGTGTGAACTGTAATGTGAAGTAGATATAGCAAGCAGTATTTTCTTGTGACATTTTAGGACCTGAACTGAATTGAACTTTAGGTATGCTGTAACAGATGTGTTAAACATGTAGAAGGCTGTGTTTTCAAAGCTAAATACTGGTACTAGTACTGGTACATGTCGAAGGTTGTGATTTTTAAAATGAAAATGCAGCTTATTCTGTTTAAAAATATACATGTAATTGTAGAGAGTAGCCCTGCCATTGTGTAATTTTGATCCTAGAAAGAGCCTGACATGTTGTTGTTCTGTCCATCAGAACCCATCCCGACAGACGTGGTGAACTTACGCCGCGAGCGGTCGGGCACCAGTCCCAGCAAACATCCCAAATCCAGCGACACCGGCGAGAGCACGCCTGGTAAAATCGCCCCTCCCCCTCCCAGCACACGCTCCAAGAGTGCCAAATCCTCAGGTAGGAAGTTGTTGCCTTACAAAAATCTTCAGAATCTTGCAGAATCAAGAAAACTAGCAAAAACCATAAGTATACTTCTTAACACTCAAGGAGCTGACACTTTCTATATTTATTTATTTTCTTTCATTACAGATACAACATTTTTGCAAAAATGTTTAATGGCCATTTTCACAGACAGGTGCTGGCTACCATGTTGGTGTACTTGATTTGCATTTCAACCAATCATAGCTTAAGCCTGCACAGAATTTTTCTCGTATTCTCTTCTGTTGTGTAATATGTTTATAAGACGAACATTGACCATGCAAGTTTGATTTCAGCTTGTCTTGAGAAGAGGAGCTACTAACATTTTGATTGTTATTTTTCTAACAGTTTCTATCTTGTACTTGGCAACACCTGTGGAGCAGAGGCATTTTGTGGCTTAGTTTGCAAGTAATAATATGAAACAACAAGAATAGCATTCTGTTTTCTACTTTTATACTCTCACATTAACATTTTACATTTGTTTGGAAACTGAACATTGCTGTTGGCATGTGCCTAGTGTTTTTAAAATAGCTGAGTCTGAAAGTTTCCGCACCCTAGCAGAGGAAGACATGGAAAACGGAGTCCCTCCCCACAAGAAACTGACTCAGACCATGTCTGACTCCATCCGGCTGAGACCAAGGCTCGCAGAGAAACTGTCACGCCCAAGGTACCCGGTGTTCCCCCCCCTCCCCCCCCTGCCCTCTCTCAGCCCCCACTGTTTTCTGTTCTGTTATAATAATCCTCATAAAAACTATGCATCAATCTTCATTTAGTGTTCTCAAAAGCAACGTGTATCCCCCTCTTTCATATACATACACGTATTTCTATTGTGGGTTTTTAGTAGAATCTAGACTCTTGTGCCCATATTACCATTGAAACTTTTGGCATCACCTCAGAGGTATTGTTAGTACCCTTTACTACTAACTACTCGATTTTCAACTTTTTCTGAAATTTTTTTAAAAGTCTTCATTATCTTTGTCAACCGTAATCCATATTATTTGTAGGTGGATATTACCAGGATGTATTGGTATTAATTTTCATGAAAAATAGCGTAATTCTACTTGATGTAATATCATAACTATTCCCACAAAAACATTTCACAAGTAACAATTTCTTTGCATGTTTTGGTCTCTTTTTTTTCATGTTTCCTCCCCCCCTCTTCATCAGGTCTTACTCAGGAACCAGTGTTGGTGGGCATCACCCGACCCCCCTGGCCACCAGCCCCCTGGCCCAATCCGATAGCCCTACCGAGTCCCAGTTGGGGGGTAAGAAGGAGGCCCCCCTGCTGCCTCCGCCCCCTCCCCGGCCACCCCCCAGACGGCAGCAGGCCCACTCCCGCTCCGTGTCCCTAGACCTGAACCGTGTCTTCCTCCACAGGGACAGTAAAGGTTAGAGCGCGTCACAACGTTTTCTCACCCGACCTTCGTTCTTCCAGGTTGTTGTCGCTGTACACTGTAGACGTCTCTCTAGGCCCAGTGGCTAACCTGTGTTTACCCTACGTGATACTTGTAGAAACCACTAATAATAATTCTGCTCTTTCTTCTTAACTAACTCTTGTCTGTAGCAACAGGTTTGTTTCTTACTTATGTTCTGGCTCCTTTCTCTTTAGCCCGGCAAACAGACCCCCAACCCAGGCTACCTCTGCATGGGCTGACATAAGCTGGTCAGAGCCTGTTACCTAGGCTTGACTTCAGTGTGTGTTAAAACTCCTTTTTGTGTGGTGCATTTGTACTTCATACCTTTTAGCCTAGCTTAAAGTTACATAGTTTTTAGGTGTTTTCTGTAGAATATTTGATTTTCAGAACTGTTGAAGCTATTCATGCAGACTATAGTTTTATAGTTTGTTGTCTGGTTGATTTCTTTCTAACTCTGAACCCTTTTCCCATTAATGTACCCATTGTCATCATCATTGGACAAGTTCATACTTTTGCTACTACAGAGCTAAAAAGTTGATGAAAAGCAGTTGAAGAAAATCATGTATATCCCCCGATTCCCCCCTTGTAATATGCAGAAGTGTGGACTTGTCTCTATATGCTGTCATAGGCAAAATGTGTTGACCATTTTGGTAGTTGTTAACTGTACTGAAATAGGCAGTATGCTCTCCACCTAGCAGAGACACCTAGTGGTTCATGAAAAACTGCAGCCGGAAGTTTAAAACCTGTGTCTTCTTATGGAGTAGCAAAGTGTACACCCAATGTACCTTTTGCAGCTGGACGACACATTTACTACTTTGGAGATTTCTAATTTCCTAAGAATGTTAATTTTCTTTAGCTTATTGTATTAAAACACATAATGTTGCTGTTCCCTTATATCTAAGAGATCTGGTTTTGGGGGCAGCAACAAGCGAAAGTAGCAGAAGAAAAATGAAAATTCCTTCTGCATAATAAAGGTTTAATGTATCTTGTTGAAACAGGAACTCTGTTGATCCTTTGACAATATTATGGCATTAGCATGAGAAACATGAAGAGTTGATAAATCAGACTTGCTTCTCTCTATGATTTTCAAAGTTGTTTATGATGTTGTTTCAGGCAAACACCCCGCCCCCCAGCCACTAGCCCCTCCCCCTGCCGTCCCCCCCAGACATGTCTCACCAGCCACAGTAAGTACATCCACTTTCCAGCATTTTCAAATGTTCACTTAAAAGACTTAGTAACAAGAAATGACAGCATTAAGGCATATACAGCCGATGTGTTGTGTTGAATTAAAAGTTAAAATCCTTCCCACACTTTTGGTGTGTAGGGCTGTTGCCATTTCCAGTTCTACAGTCATCGGACAGTTGTGCAATTAGGGGGCTTCAAATACAAAATATTTTGACAAAAAGTCTTGTGTGGTTGGGTGGTTACTTACTAGTAGCAGTATGAGGCTTAAAAGAAAGACAAAAATGCCTTTTTTTTCCTGCTTGCCCTCCTCCAGAAGGGGCCCAAAGTGGTTCAACAGAACAGTGAACAGGCCATGCCGATCAGCCCAACCCCCAAGACTACCCCCAACAACGTGGTCAACTTTGTCACAGCTGAAGCTGCTGTCCCAACGGAAGGCCTGAAGCACAGCAGGACAATGTCACTGGACAGCAAAGCTGTGAGTAATGAACAGCTGCTGTTCAGTATCACTATAACAGTTACTGTAACATGTTTTGACAGCATTTCACTGTTTGTGTAGTTACAGGTGTCAAGATGCCAGTTCATGCCTTGTTGGTATGTTTATAACTGTACAGAATAATGTGAAAGTTGTTTGTTTTGAGATCGCATTTTGATGTATGTCAATCATTACACAAAACAAGAAATAGTGATAAAATAAACATGGGAATGTTGAAATGCAAAAGGAAGACTTTCCTGTGCTTGGTGCTATAATTATATCATGCAATTGCCAGCTGACACAAGATGCTTTAGGTATGGCTAATGTTGCAATGTCTCAGTGTCAAACTAACAAAAAATTTGCCAACCTGGACATTAAAAGGTTTGTAATAAAATATTAACAGCATGCTTGAATGGTTGTTAAACAAAGTTCTCGGATTCACAACCCAGATATATTTACCTGACAATGTTTAGGTAGTCCCTGACATACCTTCCTCAGGGCAATACTTAACATTGACAGTGAAAAATCTCTTGGTTGTCTGCAAGAAAACTTTGGTAACCTCCTAACTGCATGACTTTGTACACTCACTTGTTTGACTACTGCATATACACTAACATGCATATATTGATAGCAAAATAATAGATCTTGGGCTGTGCTTGTTTACTGAAAGGTTGCAAAGCAAGGGTCCCAATAGACAGTGTATTGGTGTCTTGGCTTGTTGCACTAAGTGCTTTGTAACTTGTTTCAATGTCTATGTGGCTAGTTTGTATACGGCATACTCACACTGATGTTGCCCTGCTTATGCCTTAGGCTTATATTGGTTTACTTTTCTGGTTGCAAGCTTTTTTGTCTTCTTTCATTTTGCTTTCCTTAGGTGTTGCTTTAATTGTGTCACTAAAACCTGTTCTGTTTTACCCTTGTTTTTTAACCCCCTAGTGATGGAGTATCATTTTTATCTTCCTTTTGGGGACAATTTGTTATAATTCGTTCTTTACAGTTTGAAAGCATTATTTGGAGTTTTTTTTCTGTTTTCTTTAACTTGTTAGTTTGATGGTCCTAATTTGTATGTGGAGGCCTAGGTTTGCTGTGTGGTTGTTTAACCGGTACAGTTGCTGTTGTTTTTTCCCCCTCCCTACTTTTCGCTTTAGGGATCCGCTTTTAGAACCAAATGGACTTTTCGTAGGTCTGTCTCCTTCCAACCCGAGGTACGGACCCACTCACCAACAAACTTGCGCATGTCCACCATCTTCTGTTTTTTTAATCTTTATTTTTGGTCATATACCCACCACTAACATGCATGGGTGAATGGCATGGTAACAAGCATGGCATCGTATGGACCATTTTTTTTCACTTCTTGTCCATTTATTTCAAACTTGTCTATTAGCCGTTGTATGTTGTGGGACACATTATTGAGCTTTGATGCTATGGACCTCAGTTTTAACTGTCAGTCTGCTAAAGCAGCCGTTTGGCACCAAATTTGGTTTTGGGGTTAGGCAGCACCGAGGAGGATAAAATCTAATGTTGTGTTGATTTCAAGCTGTGAAAACCTTCAACTATTTACAGGTACTTTACAGGTGGTTCAAATGAGAAAATGGTCCGTTTAGGTGTTAGATTAAAAGTCTTTCAAGTATTCTAGCATTGAGCTCACTGATTTGTGTGTTTGTTTGTTTGTTTGTGTATGCATGTGTGTGTGTGATGTACATCTTCATTGGTCATCATAAAACATTATGTCTTCATCTGTGTGTATACTATATATTATACTCTTGAGTCAAGCAGCAAAAGGTTTCATCTAGTTTATGACCATGTACACTATACTCTAGGCCCCAAAAAAGAGAATTATGCTTATGCCCACAGGCATATGCTCTTGAATGGTATTGGGACATATATTTGTATGTACATTTTGTACACACAATCAATTGGGTTTTAAACTGTAGTATAGCTTATATTGAAACCATAACCTGCTGTTATTGGTTCCTTCAGGATGAAATCTATTTATTTTTGTGAAAAACAACCAATGAACGGTGTTGTTGTTACAGGTTCCTTTAGCGACAGATACTCCCCCCACCCCTCCCCCCAGACCACATGATCAGACAAGTAAGTATCCATCTGCTCTTGTTATCCACACAAAATACTCTAAATTTAAAAAAGAAACTGGAACTTAAGAAAAAAATAATCATTTCATGAAATCCAAATACCTTGGGTAAAAATATACTGACAGAAAAATGTGATTTTGATTTGATGTGATTCATATCAAGAAGTTGAATGTTTCTGTGAAATTGCTACCTTAGTACCAAGACGTTAAAGAAGTAACGCAAAGGATGGACTAAAAATGTCCATTTTTTAAAATCTCTCTATCAGAATTTTACAGTAACTGTTGCTTTCTAACTGTGTAAACTATGTTTTGTAGTTGCTTGACTATATCCTACAGAATGTTTATGTCATGTTTTTGAAACTTCCTGTAATTTCTGCAGAAAGTGGAGGAGGAGACAAAGCAGAAGACACACCAGTGGAACCGCCAACAAAGCCTGTGAAAAAGGTAACTTTGTCTGTGCTCGGCACCCATCTCCATTCTATAGCCCTTGGGCCACACAGTTGTGCAAGCACTACAACAGGACAAGTCCACTGGTAGTAGTGTGTGTTCAAGTCCCATATTTTTAGTCTTAAGTGCTGAGTGAAAGCGGTATGTCCGATTTTTAAAGTCTGGTACAACCCTGTTGGGATTTGAACCCATGACCTTTGCCGTTGACAGAAGGCGCCCACGCCACCTCCAGTGAGGCCCAGGAACAGACACAGATCCGGAGAGGACAGCCAGAAGTCAGAGGTCAGACAGGAAGAACCCAGCACTAATGACAGGAGAAGACACGTGTCGGCACCCGCTACTAGAGTACCCCCCATTCCACCTCCGTAAGTCTGTCGTGTACTAAGGGTTGTTTAGGGGCACATGCACTTGTCCAAACAGTACTTTTACTTGCCCTGGGCTCTTATGGTCTCTTGTGGTCTCTTATGGGCTCTTGTGGTCTCTTATGGAATGAATTCTACAGTTTCAGTCCTAAGAAGTAGTTAAACTGGTCATGTCTGGTATGTGTACAAACTTGAAGTGTTCCATTGCCTGTTTCAGACCTGTCAGAAGAAAAAAGGAGGAGATCCAGGCCGCCATCAGGGCGCACAAGGAGCGGAACACGGTTCTGTCTCGCACCAACAGCGAGCTGCAGGGCGACCTGGCGGAGGCCACGGAGGAGCGCGTAACGCTGGAGCTACAGCTGCAGAAACTCAAGCCATTCGGGGTCACTGGCCTATAGCACTCCGCGGAGTGTCCTGGCGGTTACGATATCATACTTTGTCCAGCTTTTCACGGGGGTAACGGCGCAACCACACGGCAAAGAACCACAGCGAGCGTCTCGAGCACAAAAGCCGGATGACATGGATGAGACCCATCCACGTCCCTTTCACTGAGCAACAGATGCATTACGTCATGCAAAGCTTTAAGATTTTACCCCAGATCTTGCACAGGTACAATGCACAGGGCATGATCGTGGTTCATACTGTAATATGCAAGCAACGGTTTAAAGAATGGCTAAACCTACCGGGTTGTTTGCAATGGCAATAACAACCTCACATTTGCAAGCAACACAAGTTTGCCCCTTCCCTTAGCCCATAGAAGGTCAAAAGTGACATGTCAGAGGTCAAGGTCATAGGTAGCCGGTGACCTTTCCCATGCTTGAGTAAAAGCTGAGAGGAAAAAGAGGCCCTATTTCTCGAAAAACTACTAAAAAAGTTATTTTTCCCCACTGCCTCCCTTCTTGCTATAAATGCCAGAGATGCAAAGGATTCTCGAAACTGTTTTTGTGACAATTACATATTCGTGCCAGGGGGTAGAAAACGGTAGAAAAGTAGCGTACGTCTTTGCCGCTGTGTGTCTTCCCGTCGTCTAGTATTTTTGTGACTCGTGTGAAGGATATATCTCTCAACTCGGGCAGGAGGGTGACAGAAAAGTGTTGAAAACTTGTTTCTCTAAACTCAAAACTTGTATGCTGAAAGTTCGATTTTTATTAGATACCATAATTCTCACTATGAACATATTCACCACTCTGGACGTGTGACATGGTGCATTGGGTTCACATTTTACCCACAGTGCACCATGTTGTGCATGCGTAGTTGGAACCATGAACCCTTTTGACTTATAGATCATTCCTTGTATTTTGAAGAAACTTTCAAATGATTATCTGATTTACAATTTAAAGACACTCAGATTGCCCTTTGTTGAAGTTGAAGTAAAACAAACTTTCAACACTCTTAGAAGTAACTGTTGGTAAAATGAGAAAGAAAGAAGGCATCAGATATGTACATGTATATGGAGCATAAGAGAAATAAGGAAGGAGAGAGTATATTGTCTTTGTGCCATGTATGGAAAGAATTATGCGGTATTTCTTGTCCACTTAGATATGTAGTCAACTAACATGTACAGGGACAGGGTCATATTATATAAATATAAAAAACAACAAGACATATTGTTTCAAACAGTGCAGAAACTTACAGAATATTCCCTTGTTTTTGGGTAAGTTGACAGTCAGAGTTAAAGCTATGTCATTTCAAGACTAACAATAAGATTGTTGGATATTTTACCTATTGTTCAAGAAGGATCACGTCCAAAGTTTTATGGTAAGCAGAATCTAGAGTGCTTGTACCTACCCTCAACATACAAACATGGAACAGTCCTGACACTCGGTTCTGATAACACAGAATAGGTCATTTCTGTCAAAGAGGGGTGGTCAGGGTAAATGATTGTTATGTTGACTAAGTTAACAGTATGACCCCGAAGAGGCAAGTTCCAGTATTATGATGAAAACCTTATTTAGAAACTACAGATATTATTATTGTAGATAAGAGACTTATGTAGATAGTAGATATGCACATAGTGTAATATTTGAAACTATGAAAAAAAAGAACTAACCAAGAAAAGAGAGAGTTAGCAACAAAAGAAGAATTAGTTGAATATTATAAAGCTATATGCAGGACACCAACTGTCATATTCATTGTGGGACATCAGTTCATTTAAGAAATTTGCTTTGTTAAGAGATTTAGAAACACTGCTTGCCAAAATAGCCATGTTTACCATTATATTTTCACATCTTCCCCCCAACAATGCAAGTATACCAGAGTTTTAGCTGTGTGTTATGTTTGCCACTTTGTAAAGATGTAGTTGCCAGAGTTGAACTTGAATTTTCTTTATTTTTTTCATAGGCCACGCCAGCTTATTGTGTTGGTTCTTGGACATTTTGAGGCACAAATTTAGAAAGGTCAAAGTACTGGGAGTAAAAACTTCCTGTGCAAAACAAGAATAGACTTCTCCATAAACACCTTTCTTGTATTATTTCGATTCACCATTTTTTTATAGTTCAAGAACCAACTAATTAGCTTGCTATGGCCAAATGATGACTGTTACAAACTGCCATGTTGACAGCAACCTTATTTTTGAGTCAAGGTAAACTTTCATTTTCCCTTCCTCTTGAAATTAGAGCTGGAGTCGTCATACATGATTTCATATAGCCTTTGGATTAAAAAAAAAATGACCATGCCAGAAGGTATGTGATACTTGCACACCCCCAAAGTGCTGGTGAAATATTCCATAGTCAGAATCTGGACCAGGTAAATACTTTATAACTAAACCATATGCATCTTCAGACCATCTTTACAACTGTGAACAAACAAGAGACAATTTTTGGGGAAGGTTGCAAAGTGCACCTTTCAAGCACAAGAAGTTTGAATAACATTATAATTATAGTTTTTTGGCTGTGTTGTGAAACATACAGTTACATGAAATACAAGAGTAAGAAAGAAAACATTTGTCTTTCCATTGAAAGAGAAGTGCAATAGCATCACACATTGTTAAGAATACCCAACACGACCTATATCATAGGCATGGGTAAATAGTAGACTTATTTCCTGTATACTTTACCATAAATAATGTTTGGCTTTACCAACATTTAATAAGTAACAACTTTATTGCTTTCAGGTAAATAGCACCAAGTGTCACTGTCATGAAAAGTACAAAAGTACCCTAACCATGTATCTTGCCATTACGTTTAGTTTAGTATGTTTGTCATGAAATGATCAATAACTGTAAGTTAAGTTTGAATTCAATGGATATTAAATGTATTATATCAGTTGAATTAAATGTAAGAATAAATGGTTAAGCACTCAATGTATTTTGAATGTTACTTCAGTTTGCCAATGCTTTCTTTACCATCAAATGCAAACTTCCAGGCTCACAAATAACGAAGTGCATACTACCAGTAATTGTGTTAAACTATTTTCCTGAGGAGCAAGAAACCCAGTGTAATAATTATGACATATTGTTAAAATAATAGTATTTCATGGCAAACCCTTACCAAGTAAGTGTGGCGAGCTTGTTCTTCAAGTGTATACTAAAAATCAAAGATATGAACTCACTTGTACATTTTGTTTGCCGTGTATTATCTAATATCTTCTTTACATTA
Source organism: Branchiostoma belcheri (assembly GCF_001625305.1). NCBI lineage: Eukaryota > Metazoa > Chordata > Leptocardii > Amphioxiformes > Branchiostomatidae > Branchiostoma > Branchiostoma belcheri. The sequence continues at coordinate 1,421,121 of NW_017804176.1, read as the reverse complement.
TGAAGATGTAGGATGACACTGCACATTATTATGTTAGGTTTTGCCTATGATTATAGCACATGTAGTTGTTTTGACTGCAATTGACAGACGCCCAGATGTCCGTGGGATCATGAGAAGGGTCTGTCGTTTTCATGGATTAAACCAATATTAATTCATGCCATGAAGCATGACCAATCGTGCTGGTTGTTTCAAATGCCATGCCATTAAACAGATTAGTAAACCCTCTTGGATTTCTTTTGATATGATGGTTTCAGTGTGTGTGTGCGTGTGTGTGTGTGTGTGTGTGTATTGTTGCATGTGTGTGAATGCATGTGTGTTGTGGGGCTAGGTGCCTGTCCGTGGTGCTGAAATAACATCTATCGTCGCTAGGTGGCGCCATAACTACCGGTATATAGCATACTTTTAAATATAAAACATTTGTTTTCGTTCAAGTACGATCGCGTTATAGCGCCACCCACCAAGGAAAGGTAGTACTCCAATCTACCGAGACGATAACACCCAAACAAAACAAATTTGTTAGTTGTAATTATATAAAGGAGCATAGCAACACCATTTCATCGCTGCACACTATTCAGCAGAGTAGCGTTTTCACGTCACGAAAATCTTAATGGAATTCTAAGAATAAACGTACAACACAATGTATTAGGATTGATATCTGATACAAAGCGCTGTTCTCAAGAAGAAGAAAGGAGAGTGCGACATGCAACTGATATACGATGTCTACAAGAAAGCCACGTAGCCTTGTTTTGATACATTATACATCAGACCGGTGTATATCTTGTAACCTTTCTTTATTGAGTCGTCTTATCGTAGTCCTGCACCTGATCCAATGGTGTAGAATGATGTATTTATGGACTACACGCTGTCGGTCCCCAGATTTGTCAGGATGACAGCATCGCTCTGGAAACTAACGTTACCATGTCCTGTGATAGCTAGTTTTACCAACGGCTTTCTAACAGAACTATCGTAGAGTTGCTAAGGGGCCTTCTTCCAGGGGAGGTGATGCAAAATTTCCTCGAGGAAATGATATGACTGGCTTCTGTGGACTTTTACAAAAGTCTGAATTCTATGTTGTCTATTAAGGTTACGACGTACTTACTTGTAAAGTACTTAGTATTGCATACATAGTCTTAGCGCAAATGAGTTTATTAGGTAACTCCATTCGTCGTCGAATGTCATTAGTTTTCAGTTGCATCAGGACGTCATTCTGAAATACTGCTGATTCTTTTCGAGCATTCTTGTCCGATTAAACAAAAAGCTCACGTTACGTTTGACCCGAATTATCCGGCTGCCTAAGCATTTCACGGAAACGTGCCTTAATCTTCAAAACATTTCTAGGAATCAGATCCACCGATTACAATTTGACTAGTAGAAGTCAAGAATGATCAGTCTGTCTGTTTAACGACGTGGAACGAATCGATACGGTCTTTAACGTGTCACAGCACAAGTTATCTCCGAGCCATGGCAGCCGCAAATTGGATCAATGTGGCGTTTAGCAACTGAACGGTGTATGGATTGATTGGATGTGCCGTCTTTAAAATTATTTTCACACTAATCATGTCATATAGACTAACCAAGTCAGGTAGGCGACGATGTATAATGGCAGTAGAGATAGTACGTTAGATTAGTATGTCGTAGAAATCCATGTTAGCATAATAGTTTTATACCACTACATTCGGTACTAGTAGCCCTTGGGCATGAACTTGCAATGAATAACTCTATTATTGATGGAGGTGCTTGTTAAAGTGAGTGAGCCAGTCATAGGTTTCTCACGAGGGTGTAATAAAGACGCTCTGAGACATTTCATAATGACAATCAGCGCTTGTCAGATCTTAGGAATGAAGGTAATTCAAATATGTCCTTTATTCTCATTATCTCATATAGGTGACAAAAGTTGTGTCGATAAGAACTATTTCCAAAGTCACACGGCCATCATAAATGACTTGTAAACTGTTACTCGTACCTGTCACAACTGGTGCTTGTAATATTGTACTTCATAGATAGATTTACATTCATTGCCTCATATCTTCTAATATATATATACAAAGGCTGGGCATTTTGAAAGTAAAACTACCAGTTTTACTGTCCAATGCATACAAATGAACGACCAAAACTATACTAAAACGACGAATACGTTACCCCTGTCATGACGGTCATTGCACAAAAAACATTTAAGGTCCATTTGGCAATGATGCCATTAAGCGTTAGTAGCTGTCTCCTGTAAATTATTAGCCTACTTTTCTTCTCATCCTCCCCCGCATGACATTTGGGCACTATGTTCTCATCCCTTTCATCACATCAACCGAGTCTCGTGTGGTGATTTCCACTCCACGGCGTGCTCTTAAAGTTTCCACGTCGGCAAGAATTTGACTGTAAAATGAAAATTAGAACCGTTCCATGTACGTAATTATTCCTAAAGAATGCTCCGAGGGCTGTCATTATTTCCCCGTCGTACTCACCTTCCTGACTACAGTTCAAGACCCAGATGCATAACAAATGCGTGAATACAGCCTCGAGCTGCTTCTAAAACAACTACAATAGCGCGGGCCTGGCGGAAGAGACGTCGTTATGCCTAGGATATTGCAGCCTGGAGAAATAAAGCTATCAACGGATACTCTGCACAGAAATGGGGAATGACTCACTGCATTCATTGCACACCACGTTAACCCTGTAGCAATATGCAAGCCCTTCATACATTACAAATTGGACTCTAAGCGGCCCTAAATTTAGACCGTATCAATCCTAAACATACCAGGGAATGAAGACGTACTACACAGGCTGCGGCTAGCTGCATGTGAAATTCATCAGCGTTCGCAGTATATGTACATCCGAAGCGTATAGAACTTGTATCAGGTGAATAATTAGAATTTAAGGTGCAAAGTCAAAGTCAAGTCGTCTTTAAGGAGATCGATGAGATGCCTTCTTGATAATCGATTATCCGTTATTCACACGTTGAAGAAGAGAGTCTTGAAGCTTGGAGTCGATCTTCTTTCTGCATCCCTGGCCATGGTCGTATCGATCATCAAGTCTTTATTCTTTCACGGCATCTTCCGGTTTGGGGACCACGTCTGGTACATGCACGCAGACTACGTCATGCATTTGTTCTATCTCACTCGGTAGATTTGTAGACGGCGCAGTGCTGCTATAAGTCTGCAAAGGGCTTTTCCATACCTCCGTTCCATGCGCCTCACTCACGGCAATTTGGACTGGCCCACTGTCAGCCTCCGGATGTCGATGATGTCCAACGCTTCCCCTCTGCTGGCGCTCGCGGCCGCCGCTCTGGCTGAAGACAGGATACAGAATAAACACCAATCCCAGCAGAGGAACCACCGCGGAAAGTATCAGTAAAATGGTGGCGGGTATCTCTGAGATGGGGCAAGGCGGCGCCTCTACAGGCACGTTCGGCGGGTCCTCCATGGTGGAGAAAGAACCGAAGTGGAAGTGATGGAGACAGGCTTGCGGCTGCGTGCCTTACGCCTTTTATTCGCGCATGTTGGCGATGCGATGCGTATTAAGCCTGGCATATGATGTGTGGGAGCACGGGGACATCGTATTCTGAGAAAATCTTGAACCAGAATGCAAGATGCTACGCCAATCGTATTGGGCTATTCTATTCTTTAATTTCAGAAAGGGGTGAGGAAACTACCAGGCTAGGAACGTCGTTTTTTTTAGCCATAACAATATTTGGCAGATATATGTTCTTTAAAGATAACTTTCACTTACCTCACTTTCTCTGCTTTCCTCTTTGATTTCAATATTAATGATTCATATAGCCCCTCATTGAACTTGGTCATTGAACATTGAAAAATATCATGACCTAAGTGGCAAAGTAGGCGTACGCACCGACACGGCGTACCCTGGCGACGATTCTATGCACGCACGTCCATGCCAGTTCCAGGAAGGTGACCTAGAATATTTTCCACACAAGTGTGATTATGTTATAATAGCTAAGTACCAGTAATGCGCGACGTTATGCCTAACATTAAAAAGAAAGTAATGAGTGCTTGGCTGGTTTTCCGCGAACACGTAATCGTTTTAGGACTAATTCGTTTCGAGCCTGTGTTACACAAGCTATATCGGCCGGAGGTTAATGACCCCGACCGCCAGGAGCGTAAATTAGTTTCTAGTGACTCTTGAGGGTCGACTTCCAGGAAAAAGGCGGGGAAGCATTGAAACCGCAATTGGGTGAAAGAAAAAAGGGGTTCATGCTATGGGATATCTGGTAGTAAATCTATCGCATGTTGTATTCACTTTTCTCACGAAAATAGAAACTTGGAAAAGTTAGACCGCTTCAAACATGTGTTAAGTGTAATTGACATAATAACTTGCACGAAGTAAACGAAGTAAACAGCGGGGGTCCAATAATGGATCCCTGCGGTACCCCAGTTGAAACCAATATGTAAGTGTTGCAGGGTAAAAGGCAGACACATATTTGAATCACATTTTTCCTTTCTATTCATCTTAGATGACGCCAACTCATATATACAAGTGACATGTATACATGTGATTTACAGATGATAGTCATGGATTCAATGCTCATTCTGCGTTGTCATTAGCGCTCTGCTGCTGGACAACAGACCCCTCAGACGGGTGGGATACAATCACCCAGTCTGCATCGATCAATGAAGTGCTGTCTGGGCTAGAAGCTCCCTCCGACAGGCGGTGAGCGCGCGGTGGCGGCGGCAGGACCGCCGGACCTGGCTGAGCCTGAGGCTGTACAGGCAGGTCCGATGCGCTGCTCTCCGATGATCGTCGACTACGAGGTTTGATGTCTGGCATCTCCTTAGCGTAACATTCGCTTTTGATCATTCGAATGGGATTCAGGTGATGATCAGTGTCTCCGAAGACAATAGGTGTATCTGGCATCACGACCACTGGTGCCTCGGTGTTTGTGGACGGAGAGTCTATGGCAGGACTACCTGCTACATCCGCAGTAGTATATGGTGACATGTCGATGAGAATGTCGGTGGTGGCAGGTGTAGAGAAGGAATTGGCCGCTGGCTTGGCTGCAGGGGGAGGGATGCCGATTGGCAGAAGAACTGGCTCTGCCTGCAGTTGCCCAGGCTCTTCTATGAACGGGTTACCGGTGGAAAACGCCGGAGAGAGCCGACCATCAGCGCAGAGTGATGTCGTCGTACTTGCAGAAGGAGAGTACTGGGAGGAAAAGGCGACGTTGGGCTGTTGTTGTGGGAACGTGTCTGATTCAGCGTCACCAAATGCATGGGTAACGTCCAACGATGTTGGAAACCCTGTCGTATCACTGACGTCAACCTTACTGTTCACGCCCTCAGACGCTTCTAACGTCTGTTTCGTGACGTCAAGAGGCACATCCATCGATGCGGCAGCCTCCCTCCGCTCAAAGATCGCCATGTCTTCACTTGGTGTGACGGTTTGCATCTCGTAAGCCTGGCTTCCCATCTTAGAGTACTCCTCGGCGTAAATGTGGGCTTCTTCTAACTTCATGACGTAATCGAGGACACTTGCATCTACGATCGACCTGGATGCGGACAGAGGTACGGCGCACGCGCACTCTTGGCTGGACGTTTTCGGCATGGTTGCGGTTCGTTCCTCGGCGCCCTGACTCGCCGGGTCTGTGCCAGGGCTGATGTTTATGCCGGAGAACTGCACAGATAGCGATGTCGTGTCGGTGTTGCGCAGCGTGTTGCGGCGTTTGGCCCAGGGGATGGCGAACAGCAGCAGGCCGCCTAACATCACGATGGTCCCGGCCACGTAGAAGGCAGGGTGGTACGACTGCGCGGAAGAACGGATCCAACCTGATGAAAACACGAGACACCGTTCACAATGATTGCTATGTATGTCTAGATCTATATCCACCATGGCAGCGCAACAATGCCTTCGTCGTCTCCGTCTCAAGTTACAATCATTCTTAGTATTCATCGGAAATTGAAACATGTTTTTCTTTCTTTAAGAGGGGTGTCCAAAACTATGTTTTTCATTCTAGATCCCAGATGAACTTTGCTGTACTAGTATTTGAGATACGGTTATCTTAACCGTGAGACATTAATCATATATGCGCCCCAAAAGTCAGAACGTCCCAGACAGTAACTATGAAAACCTTCAGTTCTGCTTATAGTGTCTGACAGAATTTATCGTTAGAGGTGAGGTAAAAATTCAATAGCATAATTTATTTTTACCAGCAGTGGGTGGGCCCAAGATTATCGGTACGCGGTACGGGCCCAAGATTATCGGTAACATTTTTCGTACGACGTGAAGCAACAATTCATTAGCATAATTTATTCTTACCAGCGGTGGGCGGGCCCAAGATGATTGACACCGAGCAGGACCCTAACGTGAAGCCCCAGGCTAGCGACATGTTCTCCACGCCCACCAGATCGACCGTCAGGATGGGCAGCAGGGTGACGAAACAGCCGTCAAACAAACCCAGCAGTATGGAACACGTCACCAGCCCGCCGTACGTGCTGGTTATGGGGAAAAGAAGATAGTCAAATTACTTTAGGCAAAGGTAAAACTACATGCAGTTTGACAAGGAGTTGCTTCTCAAGCAAATGGAAATATATTGAGAACTGTCATGACGTTTCAAGTAGCATCCACTGCTATTCGCCAGTTTGTGTATCTCATTACATTGTACCTGGATACCTATAGTAATCTTCTTCGACGTACATCCAGTTTGATGCTAACACTCACATTCGATGTCAATGAAGCGGACAGATGCTGGCCGCCATGTTGGTGTCCTTGATTTGCATTTCAATGATGCCTGGTACTGTAGTATCATATCGCTATGCCGCATACACAAACTGGTACACCAGTGTGGTCGTCAGCACTGGCTGAGGCAGCTTCAGCACTGGAAACCTGCGATAATGTCTCACCTGCAAGCGGGTAACACCAGCGTGACCACGGCCGTGACGATCATGCTGAAGGTCTGAATGTGGAGGCGGTTCAGCTGCACCAGGAGCTGCAGTACCGGGCCGAGCAGCAGGCGGCTCCCCGCCGACGCCGCGCCCAGCAGCAGCACCAGCATCGGCCCGTCAGACACGCCCACGTCTGCGGCGTAACTCGGCTGGATTGTGGGGCAGGGACATGTCTTCATCAGTTTAACTTTGTTAAATTTCGCTATGTTTTTTCCTCTTCTCAAACAATGAGGCGCATCATATCAAGCCTAGTTTATCTATTTCTCAATGATGAATCATTAAGTATCATATACACTGAAAAGAATAAGAGCGACGCCTTTCTCTTTTCAGTTGGTTGTAATCATGTTAGTAGTACATCAGCTAAGGTCTGCAGTACTGACTTTTCTACTAGGAGGCGCTGCTGAGAGGGACTGCATGCCGTTGAACCTCGTGGTCAATAGATGACACTTCTACATATTATACTTTAGCTAGCAAATGTCAGCAGCTCTCTATTGTTTTCTTTTTCAGAGTAAATCGGTGGTACTGACCAGATGGACATAAGGGATGAAGTATCCGTACATGGTGAGTGAGATGGCGGCGGTCCAGACTACGAAGACCTCGTTTCTCCAGAGAGACAGGTCCAGCACGTAGTTCTTGGCGGGAGAAGTCTTGAAGGTCTGCAGCTGGGTGGGCTGCGCTCCTGGCGGGAGGGGGCGGTATGCCAGGGCGGCGATCCCTACAACTACCTATGGACAGGGCATAGAAATCTTGAAATACCATGTTTACTTATATTGTCAGGTCACATACACACCGTGCGATGGCAAGCTGTGGGTATCTTTGGGAAAGCCGTGCACGTACAAGATGCCTTGTTATGGAAAAGGCTGTCTTAGGTCCTTGTGGGCGATTGGTGCTATTGCAGCCTGCTTGAAAATTTTACGCTGTGACATAAAAATCATACAAAGGCCTACGACGGATGAACTTTTTGTGAATTTTGTTCAGTGAAAGCGGTCAGTTAGTACCTGCCAGATAAGGAAATATCTGATGGCGCCCCTCCAGCCCAGACTGTCCACCATAGCCTTCAGCAGCGGTGTCAGCGCCACGTTGCCGAAGCTCCCCCCAGCGGCTGCAATTCCCGTGGCCAGCGTGCGGTGTTTTTCGAAGTACCAGGTGATGACGATGTTGCCCGGGCTGTACGCCAGACTCGACCCGAGGCCAAACAGAATTCCGTACGTGAAGAAGATGACCGGAAAAGCCTCCACGATAGACGTGAGAAGCAGACCGAGGAAGCAGAGAACACTGCCCGCCATCGCCACCTTGCGGGGCCCGTAGGTCTTGCACATAGAGCCTGCGAAGGGGCCGCCAAGAAGCAGTAGACCGTAGGCCAGCGAGCCGGCCCAAGCTGTGACGGGAGAAGGTAACAGACGCACTCTGTAATGGAGTATAATCGACACGTACTTGAACTGTGCATTCCCACAGGAAAACGACGAACGCCGTCATCATTAGGCGATGCATATGGTGGTGGGAAGTTTGATGTCGGCGTATGACGCGGTCAGAAGTTGGATTCTACCGTTTAACACGATATTCACGATGTTATATTTACTTGATCAGCTTATACGTCATTCTCCGTGACTCGATCCCGAATGTTACTGGTTTTTACTCGAAACTCTTAGGCATGTTGGAATGATATTACTGTAACAGTGTTATATACATATAAAGCATATAAAGTGAAGGTACCTGCACTTGCTCGACTTGCCTCAAATTCTTCCAAGAAAGCAGGAAACAAGACTCCGTAAGACTGGTGCGTGCCGACCATGAAGAAGTTGATGAGGAAGGCGGCACCACAGACGACCCAAGCACAGCCCCTGTCCTTCCACGCCCCGGTGTCTCCGTCCGAGGGGTTGAGTTCGTCCCGGCTGTACCCGGACACCGCCACGCCGGGGTCCGCCTGGGCCGGGGGAGGACGGGTCCCGTCCCCGACATGACGACTGTACGGACCCGCTACTAAGCCATGACTGATGTATCATATGCAAGGGCGTGACCTTAACTTAGAACTCTCGTTCTAGAAGTCTCCGTTGCGCAACGGAGTTTTCGAACACTTTCTGTTTTTGTTTTGGTACAGGCGCCAATCCGTTCCTACGCAACGTTTCTTACGTTTTGTTTAAGATTTATGACGTCATACGGAAACGTCGCAAGGATGCAGATGTACACACCGCTGAAGAAAAACGCCTCCTTAGCTGCTGCAACCTAAAAACAACCAGGGCATCATCTTTTCGCTAGTCAAAACACTTGAATCAAGGGACAACATTACAACATCGCGCAGCGGACATCTTTGCACGACTTATGATACGGCCAGACGGTAACAGACGGTCCTTCATAATAAAGTACAATGAAATTCATGTGTGGTTCTAACATCTCTCCACCCCTGTAGTGTATGATTTCTGTAGTAGGGTTAGGGTTATCACTGGAAAGCTTATACGTAAACCTCCTACAAGCTAATTAAAAAGCTGTTTGACCTTCTAATAACGTTAACGGGAGTGGTCCTAAGTCCAGCAACTGTTCTACGTGTTGTCACATGTCTTATGTTACTGAACATCTGACCCTAAACCAACCAAAAATAAGTTTAGCAATATATTCGTGATTAAAGCTGTGGCAGACGTATATTTCATTTCACGGTAACGTTCTGCACTGTAGCTTGATAGGACAGCACACGATAAACCGACAGACGGTATGCCCGACGTACGATCGAGTAATTTCGTGCAGGTATGATATGAATGCGAGACAAATATTGAATTATTTAGTCCAGCGACGCAGCCAGTTTTCCGTCTAACGTATTGAAGGACGCCAGTATTGCTGCATTGGTGGCATTGCAGGGAGACGAAGCCATCTCTTATCCTACATCTAGCCATGGTCTGGTGTTTGAAAGTCATTCTTGTGACAACATGGATGATATTACACCAGCTGACGGCACACGCCCAAGAAAGTGGTAAAGTAGCGATGTATTTGTGGATTTATTCTAATGTACGAAAAGTGCTTGGTGGTTTCATAGCGAATGGACATGTTACACTTAACTATCCCCTGAATACAGTAACATACAAATGTACTGTACGTGGGACACCTACGTCTGACTTTCAAAATCTATAGTTAGTTGCTTGAGTAACAATTTTCTTGTGTATCTCATTACCCGGATGTTAAACCTTCATCGACGAACATAGGTGACTGTGATGCACATATCACCGGGCAATCTTCTGGCTTCGTTCATTCTCCCAACTACCCTGAACAGTACGACAACAACCTGTTTTGTACGTGGATCATAGAGGTCAACGCGGGGGAAGGAGTGAAGATGACACCAGTAACGTTTTCTTTAGAAGAAGACTATGACTGGCTAGACGTCTACATGGGAGACATAGACAACGTCACCATGTTAGGATCGTACACAGGTAAGTTTGTCTAAGTTCAGTTAGCAAGGAGGGTCATGTATGATCGGTGCAAAACATTATGGAGAGAGTTGTAAACTTTCAACACAAAGACAATAGACAATTTTTCGACCAGCCCCCATGGTTGGCTGAGGATCAGTTTGCTCAAACTGTGACGTGTGAATGCAACAGTCAAAAGTCGGAATCGGCTCCACCCCTGTTGGATAAATGTTAGCGGGCCCGTTTTGTAAGGTATTGTTGGGGATCAGACAGTCATCAAAACTGACTTCAAGAACTACATATAGTCTAAGATCTAGATATCATACATAGTTTCTAACCAGTTTCAATTTCTTTTGAACAGGACAAAACATTGCCGAAGAACTCTTTGTCACTTACAAGATGGCCCACCTAGTCCTTACTACGGACAGGTCTAACACCGATGACGGTTTCAAAATCCACTTTGAGGGTAATGATAGAATATAGATGTTCTGGGTGATGATTTCTAGACATTACTAATACGAAATGTCCATTTACATTATGTAACACATTCAGAGTAAATAATGCATACTGTTTTCAATTTGCTGGTAGATCACTTTACAGTCGTTAATACTGATGAATTTACCCATATTTCTATCTATTGAGTTTTCATGTGATGGTATACGTATACGTATTTCTGTCACAGGAATGTGTAAAAGGTAAAGCGCGGTTATTGATATTCATAATTGAATTGATGAATTTGTGAAAGATATACATTGCAATTGCATTTAAAGTTATCTGAAGAAGGTCCTTCTTTCCTTCAGCATTTGACTTGACGGGTTTTCCGTGCCCCGATCCTGGCGTTCCCAATAACGGCTACAGGACTGGAGACGATTTCGCTGTGGGGTCGGTTGTTTCATTCGGCTGTAACGACGGCTACGTTTTGTTTGGGCAGGAAAGACTCACCTGTATGTCTGGTGATATGAGATACTGGAACTTCAGCCCTCCAGATTGTAAAGGTATTGTTATACGTCGCGTTTTTAAGCACGTTAAAAGTGTTATGTGTATAGCTTTATTTATTGACTTTTTAAATATCTAGGTAAGCCTCCTTCAACTCGTGTTGTGTTTCAGGAGGGCCCAATCAACAGAAAACACGTTAAATCCCCCGGTGGTAAAATACACAACATTACATTCTGAACAAGCATGCACTAAGAAAAAAAAATTATCAGGTAGTAACCTGAGGGGCAAAATCAACACAGGGCGTATTCATAAGTAACATAAGTAAAAATAAAATAAAATTTGACTCAATTGACAACCATGCCATTTTAACAACGTATTATATAACATTCGAACATTTCCACACTGTCTAGCTGACTGTGACGTGCATATCAACGGGCAATCTTCTGGCTTCGTTCATTCTCCCAACTACCCTGAACAGTACGACAACAACTTTTACTGTAGGTGGATCATAGAAGTCAACACGGGGGAAGGAGTGAAGATGACACCAGTAACGTTTTCTTTAGAAGAAGACTATGACTGGCTAGACGTCTACATGGGAGACATAGACGACGCCACATTGTTGGGATCATACACTGGTAGGTTTCTATCAGATACTCGTAGACAGTCGTAACATATCGGAGTATGACAATGTTGGAAAGAAGAAATTAACATGTAGTCATATATATTTTCTGACCAGTTTAAGACCAAACGCGCTAATTTTACTCTTCTAACAGGGCAAAACATTCCAGAGGAAGTCATCGTCACTTACGAGATTGCCCAACTAGTGTTTAGTACGGACGAGTCTAACACTGATGACGGTTTCAAAATCCACTTTGAGGGTAATGAACATTTACATTTACATCAGCTGTACATCATGTACAGAACATTCAGAGCAAGTAATGCATACTGTTTTTCAATTTGCTGGTAGATTTCTTTGCATTATATAGATAATGTGATGGATTTTTCCATAGTTCTATCTATCAAATTTTAAGGTGACATCATATTTCTGTCCAAGGAAAATGCAGAAGTTAAACGTAGTTCGTAATATTCATAATTCTATACATAATGTTTTGAAAGATTTATCCTGTAATGAATCTATTTGAAGACTGTCGTCCTATCCTTTCGGTCTTCAGCATTTGATTTGATGGATTCTCAATGCCCGGACCCTGGCGTTCCCGACAACGGCTACAGGACTGGAGACGATTTCGCTGTGGGGTCGGTTGTTTCGTTCGGCTGTAACGACGGCTACGTTTTGTTCGGGCAGGAAAGACTCACCTGTATGTCTGGTAATACGAGAGACTGGGACTTCAGCCCTCCAACATGTGAAGGTACGGCAACCATGTTAAAACGTATTATACATTTGAAGCGATATTGAGATTGCTGTTGTAACGTGTGTATAGTTTTATTTGTTAAATGTGGGTACTCGTACTGGGTAATCTCCATTTCAAATGGATGTAGGCTACGGAAAGCATATGAAGTCAACCGGTAGTAAAATCGTCAGCTATCGTCAGGTAGGTTTTTGTAAATCAAAGTATAAGTCCAGAATAAATTTATGGTGGACTTAACTGGAAACCATGCCATGTTAATAACGTAAATAACATTCAAGTATTTTCACGACGTCCAGACGGCTGCGGGGGGCATATTACCGGGCAATCGTCTGGCTTGGTTCGTTCTCCCAAGAGTCCCATCTATCCTGAACTGTACGACAACAACCTGCACTGTAGGTGGATCATAGAAGTCAACGCGGGGGAAGGAGTGAAGATGACACCAGTAACGTTTTCTTTAGAAGAAGACTATGACTGGCTACATGTCTACATGGGACAACTGGACGACGCAACATTGTTGGAATCATACACCGGTAAGTTTAACTCAAAATTAGTATTGCAGTTCATGTGTGTTGGTGCATAACATCATAGAGAAGGGTTTGAAAATTTCAACAAAAACACAATGGACTCACAATTTTCTCTACCAGTCCCCTGGTCTTCAGACAGTCTTAAGATATTATAGCTTGACAATGTTTGAAGCTTGTATGTCATCAAAGCTGTCTTAAATAAGTCTATGTATTCTGGGATTTCATACATATGTTACAACCAGTTGGATGATTCTAATTCTACAGTCTCAAATTTCTAACAGGACAAAACATTCCAGAGGAAGTCATTGTCCCCTACAAGATGGCCCACCTAGTCCTTACTACGGATGAGTACTACACTGATGCAGGCCGTGGATTCAAAATCTACTTTGAGGGTACTTAATATAAAAAGCACTGATGAATATATAGTCTGACTTAAACGTTATAGAAACTACTTAGAAATGACACGGTGTAGAGCATGTTACTAACTAAATACTGCATATTGTTATTTCCGTCACAGGAGATATTAAAAGTTAAAACGTAGTTATTTATATTTTTATAACAATATTTTTTTTATAAAGAATGATGTACCCTGTATTTAAAATGATCTTAAGAAAATCCTCCTTTCCTTTCGGTCTTTGAACAGCATTTGACTTGACGGGTTTTCCGTGCCCGGCTCCTGGCGTTCCCAATAACGGCTACAGGACTGGAGACGATTTCGCTGTGGGGTCGGTTGTTTCGTTCGGCTGTAACGACGGCTACGTTTTGTTTGGGCAGGAAAGACTCACCTGTATGTCTGGTGATATGAGATCCTGGAACTTCAGCCCTCCATCTTGTGAAGGTAGGACATGCTAACCTTCTTCCCTCCATGAAAAATGGAGGTTATATTTTCAGCTAAGTAACGTTTGGTGTACACGAAGAAAACATGTGTTAGAAACACGTAAAAAGAACGTCGGGTATTCAAATGAAACTTGTAATGATAGCTCATATCCTTTCCGGTCCTGTGTATCAAAAGACTCTGCGTGTGCTGAAGGACGTGACATATACGAAAAGGAGGGAGAGATTGCGTCTCCACAGGACGTACGGACCGGGAAGTACCAGGATAACGTCGACTGCAGGTACAACATACTAGTAACATGTAAATTTGTCCATGCTTGTTTCAAAAAGTGAGAAGAGATCTTGTAGATATAACTTTAGACGTAGCACAGTAATGTAGCACTTGTTCCTCCTACCCTTATACCTCAGTTATCTAACACAGTGCATTGTATGGCGTGAATATGCAATAGAGTCCATTGTCATCCGTATCGTTATAAAGCAAATATATCAATTCTTGACGGCAACGTCCAATGGAGATCTTCATCCTTTTATATCATTGTCGTATTGACACTTTCCAAAATCACAACTAAAAGAACTACTTTTGTTCTTTTTAGCTGGATATTAGTGGCGGATCCAGGAAAGGTTGTCGTCACAAATTTCTCGCAATTCGACATAGAATTTGAGTCAAGATGCAGATATGACTATCTTCGAATACAGGACATGCCATATATGAGTAAGTTGGTCAATTTATATTACTGATCAAGTTACAACTAGAGTTGTCTTTTTTTCTATTTGGATAAAGCCATAACTTCCTATTGAATACCATATCCGTGAGCACGTCCTTAAAGACGCATATTGCTAACGTTGAAGAGGTTCATCAGTCACGTAGAATTAACAGTTAATAGAAATTCTTCAATCAGTGACTGTATTTAAAGGTAAAAACACGTACCTCCAAATTTTCGGTGTCGACTGTACACCTTTCTCAAGGAGTGACCTAGTCTCGCGAGAACACGAGACTAGGTTGAGACTTGTGTGGATCTTCTGACCTCCCCCGCCTCCTTGCGGAGTAGGGGTAGGTAGGACTTGGGCAGCTCCCAAGCATATTGCTAATAAATAAAAGTTTTGATGACATTTCACTATCTTTGTACTTTTATGACTTTCAAGGCTTTAACCAAACTTTCTGCGGCTCGTCTCTACCTCCCGTGTACGTGTCGATGGCATCTGAGCTGAGAATTCATTTTCATAGTGATGAACACACCTCGGGAACCGGTTTCATACTTCATTACTATCTGCAGGACAAGTCTGAAGACGGTATGTCACGTTGAAGCTTTATCATTATTGCGAATTTAGCACATTATATGTATGAAGAAAAAACTTTTAAAAGTCTTTAAACTTTGAATGATACTTAATCTCTAAAGGAAATCATGAGATCATTGTGTCTTAGCTGTACGTGGACCGTTTTGCGTGGATGGAAAGTAACGAGAATCGTTTGTTTTTATAAGATCTCCAAGGGTTCCAACGGATACACCATCTGTCAGGAGACACCGGCACGTTCTCGTCCATGAACTACCCGCACTACCCCTACAGGAACCACGTGTATCAGCAGTGGAACATTATCGTAGATACACGCAAGGCTGTCAAACTGATTTTTCTGGACTTCGATGTTGACTTTGACCCGGAATGCAGTAAAGACTATGTACTGGCTGAAGACCCTTTTGATCAAATACATTACACTTGGTGCGGCACTTGCGTTCCCCCGCCGCAAACCTCGGCTGCTCACATCCTTTACGTCATGTTGGTCACAGACTTTGTGATCCGCAGAACTGGGTTTTCAGCACGATATGAAGCGGTGGACAAGGGGCGAGGTATGGTGTTTCTTTACACAAAATCATTTTGCAGCTATATTGCAAAAGTATGGAATATACGTTGCCTAAGATGTCTGAAAATGTATAATTAGTTGAGTAAATAAATACAACCTTACCAACGTTCTTAGGATTTTATTTTCATCCAGTCTTGTTGAGCATTAGCACAATACGGAATGGATTTGATTTGTCCTTTTCCGGCACATTACAGGGCCTCCTACTCCAGATATTCTTGCCTCTACATCTGATTGGTTCTTGGTGAGTGACAAGATCAAACAAATCAGCGTCAGTTCCTCCACCAATCAGGTGTGGGCTTTGGATGACGTAGGCAGACCGCTGCGCCGCACGGGGATTACCAAGATGGCTCCTCAAGGTACGTATCTGGCCTCAAGATGGACTCCCTCTATCTATCACAGACACAAGGATGCTTAGCAGCACTTTGCCTCTCTCCCACAGACACTTTCATGACCTTTTACTAGCTCCTTGTTCCATCACTGGGAGATTTTCAGTGGTGGATATGGTGCTTTTCTAGCTCACATCATTACACTGCTAGTAAAACACTGTGAGAGGCCCAAGCCAAACAGTTAATGCTATTCCATGTTATAGTTAGCCTGGGTACCATCTTGGTGGCCCCTGGTTAGTTTACGTCCGTTCCCACAGTCGCAACCGACCAACCAGCGACTGTGGGATCGGACGTAAACCCAGGCTATGTTATGGTACTGTCTACCACGGTGTCAGATGTATCGTTATTTTTGTCTCCTGTAGGTACGGGGTGGGAGGTAGTTGGTACTGAAAGGTTTCTGCAGATCTCAGTAGGACATGTAGGGGTGTGGGCAGTCTATAACCACAATACTGTCGTGTACCGGGTAGGAACGTACGGGTGAGTAACGGTCTTTTCATATTCATAGTTCGCCTGCTAACCATACCACATGTGTCTGGAGCTCAACGACATTCCTACGTTGTTAGGGGTGTTCACTGCAGGAAATGATATTGTTAAGTACACCTTAAAGCATGTGTAAAGGTACACGCCAGAGTATTTCCGAAAAGAATGGATTTGTAAGTATGCTACTCGCACGCCAATTTTCCTAGCTCACGCCAGGGAATTTTTAATGCGTTGGTTTAAAATATTTCGCTACGGGACGGTGGCTGTAAAGGTAGGCTGTCAAGAAATGGCCTACTATAGAGATCGATATCGGCAAACCACCCCTAAGCCGGCCCGTAAGAATGGTTATCAGGCGCTAATATTATTTATTATATCTGTACATCTTTTTTAAGAAGTGGCTTTTTTTAGAATACGAGAGTAATGAAAATTGTTCTTAGTTTCTGTGAAATAACGAATTTTAATTTTCTGTTTATAGGAACAGCAAAACAGCTGGAACCCACTGGCAGGCAGTACATATCGGCCTTGTCACCAATTTTCTTTTCAACTTCGAGAAAACACCACGGGGTTATAATTGGATACATGAGATAGACCAGATACATTCCGGAAAGAATGTACTTTGGGTCATTGGAACCCAAGATTCGTATATATACGGAGACACCATAGTCAGGAAAGGTACGTATAAACTATGATTGTAGCATGGTCTAAGGGAACAGTAACAACCGCAACAAAACTCAGTTATTCCTTGTATTTTGCATTATGTCATACCTTTTACTGCGTTCGTCATCTTTGTTTCTTTATACCTTGTGTTATGTAATTCTTACCTCCATGAAATGTGTCATGGAGGTTATATTTTCAGTTGCGTTTATCTGTCCGTCTGTCCGTCTGTCTGTTGGTCAACAAGATAACTCAAGAACGCCTGGATGGATTGGTTTCATACTTGGTGTGTTGGTAGGGTGTGACGAAAACTGGAAATGATGAGATTTTGGTCCCCCTAGTGGCTTCCCTTGGTACTGCAGCGCAACTTCCGGTTTTGATATCTCGCGATCTGGACATGCTAGGGTCATGAAATTTTGATGGAAGGTAGCTCTCGTGCTTGAGAAGAAGTCATATGAGTTTGGGCCCCCTAGCGGCTCGTTCTGGAACTGCAGGGCACTTTCTGGCGAAATGTTTAAAAGCCAATAAGTCCAGACAGGAACAACATATTTTCATTATTTTTGGTGTGTAGGTAGCTGAAAAAGAGATGTACATGATTAAATGCAAATTATGCAAATGAGGACTTTATTTGCATAATTAATGAGGAAATTCTATAATTACAGTGTTTTACATTATCTCGTGATCTGGACATGCTAGGGTCATGAAATTTTGATGGAAGGTAGCTCTCGTGCTTGGAAAGAAGTCATATGAGTTTGGGCCCCCTAGCGGCTTGTTCTGGAACTGCAGGGCACTTTCTGTCGAAATGTTTAAAAGCCAATAAGTCCAGACAGGAGTAACATATTTTCATTATTTTTGGTGTGTAGGTAGCTGAGAGAGAGATGTACATAATTAAATGTAAATTATGCAAATGAGGACTTTATTTGCATAATTAATGAGGAAATTCTATAATTACAGTGTTTTACATTATACTATGTAACCTATGGCAGGCGGAACTTCAACAGATACTAATTATGCAAATGATGACCTAATTTGCATAATTAATGTGAAAATTCTATGATTTCGTAATGGTGAATGATGAGAATGTCATACTTGGGACATCTGTAAGTTAATCAAAAGTTAACATACATCACGATGCATATATCATGTTAATGCAGAGGTCATTTGAACAATTAAAGAAGAAATTTACATTTACATATCAAGATCATATTTCATGGAGGTATGAGATCTCGGAATTCTAGTTATCCGTATTTCCTTTATATTGGATTAGGTTTCGTTAATTTATCCCCTCATTATATGTAATCGGTAGCATTGAAATAAGCCTTAACCCTATTCAGACCGGGGGGGGGGTGAGGCCCGCGCCCATGCCACTTTCATCTCAGATAGCGCCTGAACGGCTTGCGCTAGAACCGTCAAATTACCTATGCCCAGGCCGCAGCATGACATCGTACCTAGTGTTTGTTTGCCAGCTCGCAAGCCTGGAAGCCAGGCTATAATCGTTTTACTTTTTTCGCCCTCCCAGGCATTAGCTCGGAGACGCCTGGAGGGAAAAGATGGGAAACGACAAGAGCAGTAAATATGAAGGAAATCAGCGTCAGCTCCAGGACTGGGCAGCTGTGGGCGGTGGAAAGAGGCTTCAGAGTACTGCGTGCACCTTTCTACTGTGAGGTGACAGGTAACATAACAAACATTTATGCATTTAGTAACTTAACAGAAGAGCAATTTTCCTAAGCCAAGAATTATAGTTATATTTTGGGGTCTGTCTGTCTGTTTGTTTGTCTCTCTGTGTAGCATAACATACGTGTATGTCGTCTTGATATTTAGTTTGTCGGTAAATGAAATGATTCTGGGCTTTCCATGGACCTGTGTCTCGAGATTCGTCATGATCGTCATAATGCACCTGCATAATGGTAGATAGTACGTATTCTGGATGTTTTGTCCCTCAGTACGTTGCTCACCTACACGGTGTTGATACAGCTACATTCTTTGCTACACATTTCTTTTTCCTATAGTGAAATACGACTGGGAATCAATCGATGGCTGCAAACGGTCTATATCCGTGGGACGTGCAGGGGTTTGGGCGGTGGACAGCTCGGGCGAGGTGTATCACAGAGCGGGGACGTTTCTGAATGAGACGTCCCGCGGTGAAGGCTGGGTGCGTGTGCCGGGTGTAGCTCTGCAGCAGGTAGATGTGGGAGATGGAATCGTCTGGGGTGTGGACTTCGACAACCGGGTGTTTGCAAAATTACTACCGGCGCCTACCGACAGGGCAACGTGCCAAGTGGGCCTGAAAGGGCACTCAGCGTGCTATGCAACACTTCAGGGTAACCCTACTCTGTTACCCAGATATTTAAACACTTAGATTGGTGGTTCCCTTAAAATCTAAGCATGTTTTCATAATCTACAAGGTGTAATATCTTTGTGTGTCGCTACATCGATAGTAGCGTCATTACCAAAGAGACAGAAGAAATTAATCATATCATAAACACTGTATAACATGTATCACAGTCATCGCCTGATATTATTTTTCCTCTGCTACTTTGAATAATGGCTTGATATACTTTTGTATCAACGATATCTTCATATGTAACTCTAAGTTTTTGTTTTGCCAGAAAAACGTCTGTGTGCAGAGGACGAGATTGTTTGCCCTCACAGTGAAAAATGTATCCCAGAATGCAGTGTGTGTGATGGCGTTGTGGACTGTGGGGTTGATGACGACACTGACGAGAGAAACTGCTGTACGCTCACGTTCAACACACTTCTGCTTCTTTCTTTGCTGTGGATTATTATTTTCTAATTAAATTTAACGAGAATGACACCAGATTTGATAATTAGTATCACCAACAATTGTCAGTAATTCAATGCAGGCAGTCATTGTAGCTATTGCTGTTTAATGAGTATGTTTACCGAAGGAAAACATGTTGTTTTAGCTCTGTTTCCACTTCTTCTACGGTCCTTCTTCTTCAAATCAATAAGGTCAATGACCTGAACTAGACATCTGTCACCATGGTATCTAGAGTTGGGCTACATCATGTTGCAAGTTTATGGCAAGAGGGATTTAGACTTCTGCCTGACCATATATGAATGTGTTTGAGTAAGAATTAACAGAGCAGACCATATGCGAGGGTAAACATTAATTATATTTGCTTTGCAAATGTTACCTGTCTAGTTAAGATTAATGTTAATATAAATATGTCACCATTTTGGTTCCCAGGGTTTGCTGCCTGCCCAGAGAAACGCAGACGGATGTGTAACGGAGATGTCGGCTGCTACAGCCCCATCCGTGTGTGCGACGGCGAACGGAACTGTGGGGCAGACACGGAAGACGAGAGAGACTGTCTAGGTACAGAGAAACCTACATACATCAATCAATCAATCAATCAATCAATCAATCGATCGATCAATCAGTCAGTCAGTCAGTCAGTCAGTCAGTCAGTCAGTCAGTCAGTCAGTCAGTCAGTCAATCAATCAATCAATCAATCAATCAAAATCGTTATTGAAAAAAAAGGCGTGGCAGCCAAAGGCTGAATTCTACATTTTGTACGTAAAGTATATTGCACTTAGGTTATTTTCAAAAATATTTACAGTATAGTATTGAAATAATGCATTGACGTACATTAGCATGTGCAAGATAAATGCACCGATGTCCTAATATATCATGGTCTGTGGTCAGTCGAGGATGGATACACTAACATGTCAGAATGCCACAAATGAGTTGTTTGCGTGTACTTTCCAGACAGCTGCATTTTTCATGCCAAGCGAGATGAATTTCTCACGCGAGAACTTGTCCAGTGCCGTGATTTGAAAGGCTGCGTGAAGATCACAAACGTTTGTGATGGCAAGAAGGACTGTTCCGACGGCTCGGATGAGATCAGATGTGGTGAGAACTTTACATTACTTAGTAAATCTTTTTTCTGTTTGTAGAAACTAGTGGGATTGTATAGGTATCAAATATGGACACAAGGATCGATTTAACTTTTAGTATGGCACATTGTGCCAAGGAGGTTAAAAGTCAAAGCTCGTTGATTGTGCACAGCTGTTTTTAGAAAAATGTACGTCTGACATGTAGAATATCATTGAAGGTTATGACGGAGAATACACAATTTACTCGTCTTCAAATGTTTCCCCATTGAATGGCTTTTTTATCTTGGAAAGACGAATTCTGCTCCCTCCATGGTTTATTCGGCGACAAAGCCTTCTGGAAGTGCCGTGATTCCCCTGGTTGTGTTAAGGGAGAATTTCTGTGTGACGGCATTCCTGACTGTGAGGACGGATCGGACGAAGACAACTGTGGTAAGATTAATATTTTCACATTGTCATACTTTGCTGCATTGTTAGTAAAACGTTGAACACAAGGATTACACAGAGACAAATTTTTAACGACCACTGTCGCCTTCAACACGATAATTAATGACCAATCACTTTAAAACGTAATTACGCGAGACTTTACTAATACGTGACGTAAGCAATTGATCAAAAGTGACAGGGAGTTTATATCGTCATTGACGGTGATGTGTTTGTCATTGACGATATAAACTCCCTCCTGTCAGGAATAAGTGGTGTGGGTTTTGTTTATCCTGTTTTTTGTCTCCCTACAAACGCAAGACGAAGTGTGTGAGTCTATCGGATACTGGCCCTGTAGGTCATCACTTCCACCATTTCCCAAGTGCATCAGTCGGCAGGAGAGATGCGATCGCCATGCGAACTGCAGGGACTTCTCAGATGAAATGGATTGTGGTAACACTGACTCTGATTTCTACTGCAGACCTTGTAAAATGTTGTATTGTGATGTAGAATCACGGAGACAGTAGATGATGGTAAACTATGTATTCTAGGATTGTATGTGTTAGTGGTACAGACGTCATGTCGGATTCATGTCAGACTTAATGTCGTGTACAGACATGGCTTCAAGCTAAGGTTTCAGTTATTTTGGAATTCGTAGCGCCAAGAAGCATTTCTATTTTGATTCACTTGTGTTTAAATGTTTAACAGGTTACTGTGGACATGATGGAATGACTGAATTCGAATCGGCCCCTACTACTGGCATATATGACAATATCCAGCATATCGACTGCATTCCCATGGACCTTATTTGTGACGGAAAGTGGGACTCTGGTGACTATCGTGAGGAAACCGACTGTACTCAAGGTGCATCCCGATCTATCTATCTATCTACCTACCTACCTATCTATTTATGTTTACCGAAGAAATTGTTTTTGCTCAGTTTCTTCTTCTTCTTCCGTTTCAAACAAATAAGGTGCATGGCCAGGACCAGGCGTCTGTCACCATGGTAACTGGTGTTGGGTTACATAATTTTGCAGGTGCCATCGTCACCATATTTATGAATGTGTTTGAGTAAGAATAAACAAAGCAGTAGTTTGTTTAGCTGGACCATGTGAAGGTAAACATGATGCATTTGCTTTGCAAATGTTATCTTTCTTGTTATTCGTCTGTATTACGTCTGTATCACGTGCAAGAACGGAAATAGAAATTAGAAAACGACGTGTACTTGACCTTGATCTTACAGGACTGGCCCGACCGTGCGAAGGACGCTGGGAGTGGAAATGTCCTGGAGAAAACACCTGTTTGCCAGACATGTTCGTTTGTAATACTGTACTGGAGTGCTCAAATGGAGAGGACGAAAAACACTGTGGTAAGTATGCTGTTTTCTAGCATGTAGCTAGTACATTTTCTGAAGTTCTGGCAACCGCGCATTGTTGATGTTTTTATTACCTCCATCAAAATCGAGGTATTGTTTCGGATATGCCTGTGTGTGTGTGTGTGTGTTTGTGTGTGTGTGTGTGTGTGTTTGTGTGTGTGTGTGTGTGTGTTTGTTTGTGTGTGTGTGTGTGTGTGTGTGCTCGTACGTGTTTCCACATATTTGTGATTAGCATAACGCAGGAAGGCATGGGTGGATTGAGATTTTATTTATTTCCGGTAAAACTCATAATTTAATACAAGATGTAAAATGTTTATACTTGAAAACAGATGCATACTGCGACTCCATTGACGGATGGAGGTGTCAGTGCGATCAACTGACACAATGTTACCTCCCATCGGAAATTTGCGATGGCGAAATGACGTGTTTCCTCTACACGACAAGACCTCTGCAGACGCATGAGGAACAGGCTTGTTATGATGACGAAGCAAACTGCGGTAAAGTTACCCTTTGTATTGAAACAGAGAATAGAAATAACAGCCTCCAGTCCAGTTTGATTCCGAGTTCCCAGTTTAATTCCGGACTAATTCCCATATCAGCAACTTTACATCTAGATGGGCTAATATCGTAACTATAGGTAAAATGATATAAGAAATAAGTAGCAGCCATAAAGGACCTTTTAAGGATTAATTACATTTATCTATAGTTTACTATATTTGCCCATTTAGATATGTCAAGGTTGCTTAAATATGGGGATTGGTCCGGAATAAACTGGTATTCTATTAACACGTTCAACTAAGTTTAAGCTTTGTGCTTTCATCATTGTTAAAGTTCATGAATAAAAAAATATAAATCAACAATAGGGCTTGTCAGCTTGTACGTAATAGCTTGTTCACTACATACCGTGTCAAGCCATGATATTTTTGTCTTTCGTCGATTGCTATGTGATCTATGAACTATCAATACCATTCCTTCACTTTACAGAGGAGTATTGCGACTCCACAGGCCGCTTCCACTGTCCATTTACCAACAAATGCATCGACCATGATCGTGTTTGCGACGGTATTCCTGACTGTATTCGTCATCAGGTCGAAGGAGCCTACAGTGTCCCACACGATGAAGCGAGTTGTGGTAAAGACTATTTGCTTGTATCTATTGCTTTTGTCTACTCAAATCTGTTGCGTTTTACATAATCTTATCTTTGCACCGTATTGTGAATGTAGAAACGTGTACCGTGGTTTACCTGTACTGAGTCGAAGATGCTTTAAGTTATCATTTCCTTAATACCTGACAATGATTTTTTTTCTCTTTTCAATGACAGCTGACTGTACTGGGGTGTGGGCAGCCCTAAGAGCATCAGTTACACAATATTTAGCAAAATTAGTATCCCTGTCCAGGTTTGATCCATATCCATATGCCAAAGAAGACGGTGTCTTACACGACTATCTCTGCAGCACAGGAGAGTGCTCTTCGAGTTTCTTTTTCTGTGATGATTCAACACTATTCGGATGCAGTAACTGGGAGGACGAGCAAGGATGTGGTGATTTTTCTTTATATATATATAT
>NW_017804176.1:1336637-1396476 GCF_001625305.1 Branchiostoma belcheri | reverse complement strand
GTAATTTGAAAGAAAACGATGTTAAAGAACGTCTAATTCTTATTGAGGGTTATATATACATGTATATGCAACTTAGGAAAAACACATACTATTAAATTACCCTCTCAAAGACCTAATGAAAGGA
Organism: Branchiostoma belcheri; assembly: GCF_001625305.1. NCBI lineage: Eukaryota > Metazoa > Chordata > Leptocardii > Amphioxiformes > Branchiostomatidae > Branchiostoma > Branchiostoma belcheri. Next base: position 1,396,352 of record NW_017804176.1, on the reverse strand, counting down.
CAACGCTGTGAAACGTTAAGATAAAAACGACTATGGACGTTCGGACATTTCTTTAACCATATTTAGGACTGTTTACAAGTAGCAAATTTGTATCCTACGTTGCATGGAGTTGATTAAATTGATCGTCTTGTCCATGTCTTTTCCAGAGGCAGTACGTTGCCCTGGTATTACGTGTGAGGAAACCCACAAGTGCGGCGGTCCACTGTGGATCGACTGTGACGGATTACCTGACTGTTTGGATTTTACAGACGAAACGAACTGTGGTATTGATTACAACTACTGTCGATTATAAGGCTATCTCTTTTATACTTAGTACACTCATAATGTCATACACCTGAAACAGATGGTATTCTCATAGATATTATGTATTACTAATCAGTATCCTCGATACACAATCAGTATCGTCAATACACAATCATTATCACCAATACACAAACGATATCCAGATTTTAGCCCACTCAATTCTGCACTTTAAACATACAGCCTCAACCAAATGTGTGGATACGCAGATTACATCTTCAGATTTCAAGAGAATCAGCATCTCTCAATATTGTGATGGCAACGACGACTGCAGGACAGGCATAGACGAAAATCCTAGGAAATGCGGTAATTAAATTTATTTTAAGCAAGCAATAGGTATCACCAGGATGCCTATTGCTTGGTTCTTAACTGTCCTTTTTTGTTACAACAACGCGTTACTAGAGAACAAGAAAAACATTTGCAAATGATGTTAAACTTTTACCGTATCATAATACATGTATATTATAAAGGTTTCTCCTTAGACGTAAGATGTACAACACCTGACAGAGCCAGCCGAAATGCCAGCTTTTTTCAAAAGCACTTGTTTCAGGTAAAAACTAAATCATATGTTTTATTTGTGTACAGCCATGTTCACAGACAGACTATCATGCATCTCGTCCAATCGCTTTATTTCAAGAAGCAGCATCTGTGATGGCATACCGGACTGTGTGGATGCTTCAGACGAAGATGCTTGTATTGGTAAGCCGGAATGATTGCTAATAGATAGTGGTAGATAGGGTAGGGTGTAAAAGTGTAGCATTTGCAAAATACACATATCCCAAATCAAAGCTGTGTTAATCTTATTTTGAAAGGTATCTAAACATTGTAACAAAAGGTCCGTGTTTCGGGTCTATATCTCAGGTAGATTTGCGCACAACATACATGTTCTACAATGCTTTGAACTGAGTAAAGAGTCTTCAACCAAGTCTTCAAGTATTCAGTCTCTTTACTCAGTGACGCACCAACCTCATGAAACTAACACTGTATTAACAAATGCTTTAAAATGTTTCTACGCAGGGAAGGGAGCCTGTTTGCTGCCTTTGTCCTTACTTCTGGAAGAGTATTCAATCGAAGAAGGTACTGGTACAAGTCACGTCATCCGCAGTAGCCATGGGCTCACCCCGGCACGATGGGCGGTAGAGGGACTCGATGATTGGTTGCAAATTACCCTGGAAGACACTGTGCAACTTACAGGAATAGTCATTTCGGGTTCAAGGCCATCACAAACCCTCACATTTTCGTTGGAGTATGGTGTTTGGGCCGACTGTTTAACGGCGTATACGGAAGGGGACGGAGTAAAGGTATTTCAGTATCCGATGATGCATACTCCACCAATGCTGCATTTTTTCTAGTTCCCGTTTTGCTTTGTTCTTGTATTTGCGATAGGTAACAATGTACGCGATTGCATAAGTATAGATATCTGAAAGGTAGATCTTCGTCAAAATTATGATGTTCAAAATGTTTTTTATCTTAGATATTCCAAGCACGCTCAAATGGTGTTGAACAAGCTGAGCATTATCTGGCCGTACCGGTGCAGGCCAGGGTGGTCAGACTTACTCCACAGTCACTGATGGACACGACTATCTTGGAGGTAGGGCTACTGGGATGCCTCATTAAAGGTACGATATAATTTGCAAATTGTATGATTTGCCTAGCTTTGGAGTGAAAAAGTAAATATTAGTTAAGATACAGTTTTCGTTTTCCGCCAATGTAGGAATAAATAGATTTTTACTTGCTCAAGGTATACGTTTACTCGTGTATATTCTGTCATATTTCTAAAATTATCGTTAAAACGATGATTGGATATGCACGGTAATATTCCATTTTCTTGGAGTGTAATTTATACCTTTTATTTTCTTGTAGAGCATCCTGAAAAGGGCATATCCTGTGGTAAAGGTTGGACGATGTTTGAAGAACACTGTTACCAGAAGTTTGCCTCCCCGCTTGTGTGGTGGGCTGCGGAGAGGTACTGCCAGGCTCTGGGCGGCCACCTGGTGGCCGTCAACTCGCTACAGGAAAACGAGTTCCTCAGGGACAACGTAGGGAACGGGTGGATAGGGATGAAGCTTGCTGCTAGCTTGATCAAGGAAGACAGACAGGTATCTTCAATGAAGATTATCTGACTATTTTTGCCTGCTCCGGTCCCTTATTAAGACTAAAAAAGTTTCATATCGGAGTTTAATCATAGCAGGCATTCTCTGTCAACTGCAAATATCTACATTACATATACATTATAACATAAGACATAATCATTACTTACACGTATAGTAATTTTGTTTCTCGAAGCAGTACTAGTCAGTCAATGGAATGACATTGGTTCAATGATGTTGGGAACGTCTTTAATGGTCTTGTGCCAGTTAGCTTAAATTTAAAGTTGTTGCTGACTTTCTTTTTCTCTAGAGTATTGTCAACTTTACCTGGAGCGATGGAAGTCCTGCGGGCGAGGCTTTCCAGGAACAAGGCATTTCATTCGACGTTTTCCAGGAATATATTTGGAGACTCAATGATCCCTTCTGTGCCTTTCTAGAAAAACACGGTGTGTTTTGAAATACACGTGCCATGTGATACATAGGACAAGTTTTCAATAACTGCTCTAATATAAAAGTTGTGGATTTTGATTGTCATAGAAATTTATATTTTGCATAATAATGAATATGTATAGTCCTCATAAGCAAGTAAAATTATGAACTATTATTATGTTCTGACACTTGCGTAGGTCCTTGGAGTCTTCATCCTTGCAGTCTGATTGAGAAAGAGTACATCTGCGAGAAAGGTGAAAATCTACCGTCGAATGTGCCAAATTTCACTGTGAATCCCAAATTTGGTAGACAAGGAAAGGAAACCAGCCGTAAAATGTTGAAACTCTCTTTCATTACCATTTGCCTGGAAGAAACATCTTGAAAAGAATACTTCTTTCTTGCTTATCGGATTTGCTTTTGCTGGAAGGACAGCATCTTGTCTTGATATGTTGATAAAGGCGGTTGAATTTTAACCGCAGAGTACATGTTTACATACATTACATACTGACTAAAATGAAGAAGAAATTACTCAATAAAAACATGTATTACTCAATAAAAACATGTATTTATCCATGTATCTTACTGAATTTTCAATGACACTTGCACTTTCGGTTTTCACGACGTATAGACCCATCTTCATACCGTAGTGATGGCTGTGATACTACCGCAAACTACAACTATACTGACTTACAACATGGAGAGACTGACAGGAACGAACTAAATATGTATCTTCCGGACATGACAGGTAACTTACGCAGCATCAATTTCTCTGTAAATTATTTCAAGTCTTGAATAGTGATAAGCATAAGGCATTGTAAACATTGAGTGCGCGGGGCGAATATGAAAAATAAAAATTGTTTTTACCGTGAATTGTGGTAATGTTTTCGGCTGATCTGTGCGTGTGTGGCTCTGTATCTGTATCAGTATAATTAAAGGACCTATGAATAGATTTCGATGATATTTAGTATCTTTATAGGTTTTGGTAAGATAAAGGTCAAGGTCATTTTGGGTCTTCTAACGGCTTCCCTTGTTGTTTGTGCTTACTATTTTCAGTGTGTGACGATTGCATGGCCAGTAAGCCGGCCTGTGGGAATATCCGATGCGGCAGCCCTGACCAGTACCGCTGTGGACTGATCTACTCCCCCGGATACCCAACCGCCTTCCCCTCTTCAGTGATCTGCCTGTGGATCATCGATGGTCCTCCCGGCAGCTTCGTCACACTACTGCTGCTGGACGTGGATTTGCCGGGGTACTCGAGTGGGGCCTGCACAAGCCGTGTGCTGCAGGTCAGGGACAGGTTCCTGACCGTAGACTGGAACACGATACACGGGCTTTGTCGCGGGGAGGGCGCGCAGAGGCGGTACGTGTCGAGCTCGAACGACATGCAGTTGGCCATGTTGGCGACGAGCAACGATGCTGACTTTGGCGACAGCCGCGGGTTCATGGCGACGTTCAACATCAGTACGTTCAGCGCCAGCCGACAAGTGCAGAACTTACCTGATGATGCAGGTACTCTTTCTTACTCAGTAGGCCTACTGCCCACCCTAGGGCATCGGCCACGGACTAGGTCCAGCCATATGTCTCTCTATCTGATGCGATCCTGGGCTTCCAGCTTCTTCCATGACATATCTGAATATTACCTTCCTGAATATTAAGCACATAAACTTTTTTCAGTGCATGGAAGCTTGATGAATAAGGTTATCTTGTTTATAAGTATGGCATTATTTTTCCTGTTAAATCGTGCAGGGTTCATTTGCCCGTGTGGCTGGCACTTGTTCCGCCGGAACTGTTTCCAGACCTTCCGGCACACCTCGCCGGTGACCTGGGAGGAGTCGGACGCCAAGTGCCGAGAATCCGGCGCCAACTTGACCAGCGTGGCTGACCGGGCGGAGATGGAGTTTCTCCACCTGCTTTTGGTCACTAACGTTGTCGTCAAACGCATCGCTGACCCCATGCTTTTCATTGGTATGGCATACAAACATATACATGTACTCCAGAACTTTGGTGAAATATGGACCATTTTTCTATATGACTTGATGATGATGCTGAATGCTGTATGAGTGCACTTAGAAGCTGTGAACCCTTTGAATTACAGCTGAAAACACAAATCTAATGATTAACATGCATGTGCAAAAAGCTTCAAATGTTTTTGACGATTAATGCAAAGTCGTTACTCCCACAAGGTCTGTACGATATCTACCGAGACCGAACCTTCGTATGGACCGACGGCACTCCGGTCACATACATGGACTGGTGAGTGTTCTCCCGTCACCCACTAACATGTCAGGCAGTGAAAATATTTACTCCCGTTACATCTACTTTTAAACCCGGCTGGCACACAGAATATTGGTTCGCACATGTACGTGACCTGGCAAAGGGTGAATGAAGGTACCAACGTTCGTTTGTAGATATGATCAGATATTAGACATTTTGCTACAAAACAGTATTGTTCTTTCAAACACATCTTTAATAGGTCGCCTATGGATATCAGAACCGGGTTCCCACAACCGGATGGGGCCAAGATCAACTTCTGCGTTGCCATAGTGATGAAGAACGTCTGGGGAACTGACCAATGGTACGACGTCGCCTGCGATGACCGAGCCACCAGGTCCTACATCTGCAAGCAGGCGGCCAAACGAGTGACCGGTTCGGGAAACAATTAATACCTAAACAGGGCAGTCAGTGATGGCAGACTGCACCCCATTATCCATATCGCTTTGCAACCTTTTTGATATACAGATTTATATATTTATGCATATATCATGGTTCTGTTAGCTGCAAATCTAAAACACTGAACAGGCAGATGAGATGGTGTTTGCAACATTCTCGCGACAACGCATGGTGTCAGGGTCCTAGCTTACATTATGATGTAAAAAGTCACGTTACACATTTAGCATCGGACATAAACGGAAACATATAAAAGTTCGTGTCCGATTCAAGAATTTTTCATATAGGTTATCATTTACAGATAAGATCAAAGTACTAATCAAATAAAACTTCGGAAACCACTCTGCCTTCATTTATTTTACACGTACTAGAGATATACATCTCCTAAGATCGAAGTATCGGGCCGTATCACTTTGTAACAATGGTATATACCAAGTCCTTGCGAAGATAGATGAATTTGCAGTAATGGCGTCTAATTGGAAACAAGCTTTGCACTCCATCGATACCAAAATAAACGGACTAACCGTATTTAACCAGCGGATAGTGTGTTTAGTGTATAATTCACGGGAATCAGCGTGAATATACATGCACATGTATATCCGATTACAACTCGATGACCTACTGCTTATGCTATAATTTCAACCGCGCTCATGTCAGGTGAAATACTGTGTCTTGCTCCTGTAACTGTTTTGTTTTTCTTATCGTCAAAGATGGCGCTGACCAGTGACGTCATAGTTGTCAATCATGGCATGATAACCATATACCTGCAACTATTTTGCACTCTCAGAAATTAGATTCATGGCGTAACCATTAATACTATGAAAGCTTTTGATTGAATGTAACTTAGTGTATCATGTACCCAAAAAAATATATATAACAATCGCTTTCATTTTGTATATATTTTGAATAAGAAGAAGGAGATAAAAACTAAGGAATCGGTGTACAGGGAATTAAAACAAAGGCAGACCAAAAGTTGTTATTCCAGTTCACATCAAAACACAGGGAGTTGTCTCATTTTTTTCACAGCTGACTTCATGAACTGACTCCCACTGAATTCCAAGTAAGTCTAAATATTCCTTTCAAAACGGTTGCGCTTGAATCTGTAGGTTTTTAGGGTTAGATCATCAGACGATCGCAAAGTTGTGCATGTGTCTTGCAAAATTCAAATGTTTTGTTACGTCACTACAACCTAAGAAGTACGATAATCATTATATAATTGTCTGTCGTAAATCGTTGTCAGAAGTCGGTACTGTCACTGATAGACAGCTTGAATAATCTACGACACTGTTAAATGTGCTACGATGCGCTAGCTTTCTCTAGTCTCTGTTGCATATGTGTACTTTCGGTCCTGTATAAAGACGCTAAAGACGTGGAGACATGACATGTTTTGGTGTCGCAGCTGTAGTCTTGACCCTTCCCGCGGTATGAATGTGACGTTATGAGAATTTGGCAAAAAAACAAACAAACAAAAAAAACAACAACATAAACATACATATAGAATAGAATAGAAACATAAAATGACGTGTCTACAAATAAAAACATGTGAAAGCCAGAATATGGAGAAGATGGTCAAGGTCATATGAAAGTCATATTGGTTTGGAAGAAAATTTCAAAACTAGTACACAGGGATGTGTAAAACAACTTGTAGCGTCAGAAAAAGGTGCCCATAAGCCTATGTTGTATCTGGTATGCCAGGGTACTGCATCACCATGAAGAGGATACTAGTGATGATGCTGGTTGCCATAACGGCTGTCAGGTGTAAGAAGTTGACAGAGGAGCGGAAAGTCATAATTGTCGGCGCGGGCATCGCTGGTATCGCCGCCGCCAAAACTCTTCACGAGAACGGAGTGGACGATTTCGTCATCCTGGAGGGGTCCGACCGAATCGGGGGAAGGATGAGACAGGTAAGGTTCGCTTCTTATCTCCTTGTACGAAGGAGGATTTATTTTCGGTGGCCCTGTTTGTGTATTTGCTTGTGTGTCCGTAGGTATTCACACTACAGTAGAGAGACAGGAAGTACGCGAGGAAATAGAGTAACCACAGATTGACAGGGAGGTCAAATTGTAGGTGAAAACAGGGCCACTTTTTCTGTCACTCTCTGTCTTCAGTTTCCCATCAATTCATATGCGGCTTAATCGGTCGACATTATAATGTTATGTAAAATTTAGGTCGTTGAGTTGGTTAGAGGAAATAATCTTTGTACCATCATTGTAGATCTAGTTTGAATTTCTTTCAGGTGGAATTTGGCGGGGTAAAAGTTGAAATAGGGGCCAACTGGGTGCAAGGCCTCGGGAATAACCCAATCTGGGAGCTGGCGCAAAGATACAACTTCTCAGGAAAGGTAAGTTTATGGTTTAATTACACCCTATGTTTGTTTAATTGTAATATCGTTTGTTGATATTAGCTGTCTTAATGTTAAGCGCACTAGCTATGTCATGAATTGTTAATATAAGGTGTGTGTTTCTTCCAATTGCTTGGTACTGAAGGTATTTTGTTTCATGTCATTTTGCAGGATAAAGTGCTTAGATGACCACCGTACTTTATATGTTTACTAGATATCCAACTACGATGACGTCATCATTCGGAACAAAACAGGAAGTGACGTCACCGAGCAGGCGGAAGGAGCATGGGAGAGGCTGGGAACGGCACAGGAGTCCCTGAAGGCTTTGAGGAAAAAGATTCGCGAAAACAAGTGATGATGATTTCATTTGATGCTGTCTGTGCAAATTTTATTAGTATTATTGATGTGTAAGAGGATTATTATCGTTCATTACATCATACATGGTACAACGGATACCAATCTGTCTGTTTTTCGAATTTATTGGACTCACTATTAATGTAATTATTTGAAATGTGATTTGAACTGTAGCAAAAGTATTGAAAACATTTTGTATCTTTCATATTTTACAATAGTATATAATAGTATATAATATGCATAGATCTTATATACTGTGAATTCATTTACTTTTCCGAGAGTTGTCCTTTGTTAATATTGATTTGTTAATTATTTCAGGCTGCCAGACGTATCCATGCGAGTGGCACTGAAACTGGGAGGTTGGAAACCGAAGACCCCGATAGAGAAGGCCATAGAATATTTTGATTATGAGTTTGAATACGCAGATCCACCGGAAGTGACGTCACTGAACAATACTGGTAGGAATTCCGAGGACTTTACGGACGAGGAATACTTTCTCACTGACCAGCGGGGGTTCGGACATATTGTGGACAGGTATGATTTACTTTTTAAAGTTCTAGGGTCTGTCAGTTGAGAGGGCGAAGTTCAAACCCGTCCACAGGGTAATGACACAGCGGACTAATATAAAAATTGACATAAATCAACATCAATAATGTGTAGACTACAGATTGGAAATAATGCACTTGAAATTCTCTGGTGCTTTAAAGTTTTCCTCAATAGGAGTATTTTGAGTAATGTTTGCTATGTGCAAAGTCCAAAATATGGAGTTGGGGCTTTCTTTGTAATTGTCTGGAGTAGAGTAGGTTGATAGCACGTGGGTCTGGGAGGATTGACAGGCAGGATGACAGGAGGACAAAGTCAGGCACAGGAAATGAGCTCGAGTTGAACGTGAAGGTCTGAGAATCTTGCCAACAGGAATTAGTAATCAACATGTGGGTATATTCAGAAATGTACAGGATTGCATACTTCCCCGAAGTCTGAAATCTCACATTTCTTGTTGCCCGTTAATTCGTCCAGGTTGTCGTCCGAGTTTTTGTCCCCAAACGACACCCGGCGCCAGTTGAACAAAGTCGTCCAGACGGTGAACTGGACGGACGCAGGCGTGACGATCACCACGGTAGACGGCTCCACGTACCGAGGGGAGTACGGGCTGATGACGGTCAGTGTCGGCGTGCTGGAGAACGAGGTCATCGACTTCACACCTGATCTGCCTTCCTGGAAGGTAGGGAATAACTTTTTCCCGTCGTTTGCAGAATGAAAGCAAAGAGGTCAGACGCAGGAGATGGGGTGAGCCTGAAAGTAGGTTGACAGCACATGGGTGGGGAAGATGCCAAATGCCAGACAAACGAAATTTCTACTCGGTTCTAGTTCTCTCTACTCGAATTTCACAATTACATTGATATTATTAATATTTAGTAGTTAGAATTGTCGCATAGTATATTGTTACCCATAGGCCATCCTTCATTTTCATGTCAATTAGCCTACTGGCAAGAACTTGCAATAAACTTTCTACTATATAAAATTGCTACGGTGTAAAAAATTAACTGCTCAAATCTTCCATAGGTTGAAGAGATTTACCAGTTCAGGATGGGGCAGTACTGCAAGATTTTCCTGAAGTTTCCACGCAAGTTTTGGGACAACAGTGAGTTCATCCTGTACGCAGGGTCCCTGTGGCCACAGTATGCCATATGGCAGAACCTCGAGGCGCCGGGGATATTCCCAAACGGTCAGTGTGGCGATTTATCTCCGTTTACTATATAGATAAACTCCTACACATACGTAAAAAAGAAATCAAGAAAATCTGGCCATATATCTGTACCGAAATATTGTGAAAATTTGTGCGTGACTAAAGTGATAATGATCGACTGGAAATGCTCTTAACAATCACCTTATGCTAAAGGATGCGCATTTTTCTTAATGTAGGTATACTACAAAGGTTTCTCGGCCACAAAAATGTGGCTACTTCCTCAAGGTGGTATCTCAAAAACTTTTGTTCGTCACACCGGGAACCAGGGAATCAAACCTAGAATACTAATTATAAATCATTAACCTCAACCACAAGGCCAACATGTAGACATGTATCATTTCCCCACCAGGCACCAATATTCTGCTGGTTACGGCTGTGGCTTCCGAAGTCCAGCGGATCGAGCTTCAGTCTGACGAGGCGACCCAACAGGAGGTGATGGCCGTCCTCAGGAACATGTACGGCAACAACATCCCCGAGCCGGAGAGCATACTAGTACCCAGGTACGGACTTGTCAGGTTTTTTCGTCTTGTAGTAAATTTAGAAAACTAGTGGCGCTGAATCTCTTCCCCAAGCATACCCCCTCCGCTCCATACCCCCTCCCCCCGCTCCAAAAGAGTTTTGATTGCACTGGAGGTGATATCTTTTTATAATATAAAATAAAAATTAAACTATTCTCCAACTCAATTGCAAGCAAAAATGACTCACCAGGAATTTTCGACCGAATCACTCGGTCTTCATCAGCTTTCTGCCTGAGTGTGACGTCAGCACTGGGTCAAAGTTCGTCGGAAGTCGGTACCGCCCCCCGTCCCGGTTAAACGAAAATTGGTATGCCCTGATGATTCGGTCGAAAATTCCTTGTGGGTCATTTTTTTTACTTGGGCACAGTTTGATTTTCTATTTTACCAACTCAGATGAACTTTTATGCTAGCTTTTTTTATTTCGTTTAATAGTTGCGGCAAACACAGCAGCAGTCTGCTTTCCCTTTGTTAACTCCGTCCTGTCGTTACCCCAGATGGCTGACTAACCCACTGTTCTTCGGTGCCTACTCCAACTGGCCTATTCACGTGACTGCGCGGGACTTTCAGAAGCTGGCTGCGCCGGTGGGACGTCTGTACTTCGGAGGGGAGGCAACTCACCCGCGGTACAACGGCTACGTACAAGGAGGGTGAGTTGTAAACTTGCAATAGCCTCTACCAGGCTTCCAAGTCTGGATTCAGACATTTATGACTTGTCAATTCACGTTTCCTGTTTTAGGTGTTTTTTTTGTTCCAAACAAGTAAGGTCAATGTGAAGGTACATATTCTGTATTTGCTTCCAAATTCAACCTTCCCAGCATTAAGTATTTTGTTAATGCATGGTAGGTACCTCTCCGGGATAGACCAGGCCAATGCCATCCTCAAATGCATGCAGAAAGGAATCTGCCAGTCTTACCGACCTGACGTGAGCAAGGGAACATCAGTCGCTCCAGCAGTCTTTGCCGTCCTACTCCTGCTATTGCTGGCAGCCATACTTGTCGTTTACGGGTATATATAAATGAGGACGACAGTCTACGTCCTAGCGGAAAAATGACTGTCGTACGATTAAAAACGGGCATTCGCGGGATAGTCGTGCAAAATTCAGCAGCCTTGTCACCAACCTTAATCCTTGTCGGTAATTGGTTGTATCAAAGCCCGCTTGAAATTGATACCATATGACAATAATATCTGTTCAAGAAAGTTTTACACTTTAACATTATTCTTTACATATGGCCTTGCAATTGATTGCATGTGTTTAGCGGCAAAATATTATCGCATATTCTTTAAAATGTCTGCTGAAAGCACGTTACGTGTACGTGTGTTTTTTTTCTGATGATCTATGTTTTATATCCTAATAACTTCAATTACATACCATGTATTGATCAAGAATGGCGTTACAATCTATATTTTCGTGGTGTTGTGAAGTATTTTCTATTGGTTTTATCAAATTCCATTACATATTTTAACGTTAGCCTTTCCTACCGTGGCGTTGAAATACATGCAATTAAAGTATGTGCATTTCTAGTTCGTATTCTTTATTGAAGTAAAAGTTGCTGAATGTATAATACTAGTAACAGATAGTTTTGAGGAAATACAGAAAGCCCGGAGCTCTCATGTTTCTATCATGTAATGTTTCACATTACAATGGTCGATAAACAATCCGAAAATCACCAAAAGGATTGAAGTCTACAGTTTCAACAGTATGAATTCCTATATAGCTAGATATAAGAAATATAAGGTACGCCCAGTACACTCAAGCTGTAGCAAATATCATTGTATAGCAAATATTGTGACTTAGCTGCAAAATGATCATGAGTATCACGGTTTACACGGTCATTTTAAGACAAATATTTCTTCCGGATAAGCGCGTATAAATAGCATACTAGTATAACCCTTAAATTTAATCATAGCATCTCACCATTACGATAAGGCGGAAAGTATTAGGAGAATAACACGTGACACACACGTGAATATCACGTGGCTAGCAAGTGATCGTCATGGGACCAACAAGTGACGAACGCGTGACCAGAGGAGACCGTCAGGGCTGGTACAGCTCGTACACCTTGCCGTCGTTGGCGGGCACGAAGACTCGGGGGTCCTGCCCGGTGAACATCACCGTGGGCCGGTCCACAAACGTGTTGGTACCGGACGGCTTTCCGCGGTTTACCCAGCCACTTCCACCTTGGAACACAGACAGCTGGTACACCTGGGGAAATGCAGTCAACAACTCAACTGAAAACCCTAATTCCACCGGGTACCCCTTAAAGATCGCCACATCGGTTTTCACGTTCACAATGTTACATGAAACTTGTCGGATGTCAGAAACAAAGTAATCATAAAGTCTAGAAACTTACCTCTTGGTATGACCCAGTGTGGACACAGAACAGGACGTTGATGTTGACCAGAGATGGATTCTCGATGAGGAACGGGTCTGAGCAGTCCCACACGACCTTGTTGTCAGGTTTGCCGTAGCAGCTCCAACTACCAGACCACCTGTAAAGAGAACAGATATGGATATTGGTATGGGACGCTTACAAGCATACTCTATATCAGTATACAGGCAGGTGCTGACTGCCATGTTGGTGTCCTTACATAGCATTAACTTTTCAGAAAACCAAAGCTCAAATTTTTGTCGGCAAGTTTTTATGCATTCTTTTGGTACTACATGTAGTATCATCTTCTTTGAGCCTTATGTATTCAATAGCGTTTAATTAAACGAGAGCGTCAAAATATGTCCGAGTCGAACGCTTGATCTCCACGTTTGAGTCACTGAAATGCAAACAGGGACACCAAAATGGCGGCAGACACAGCGATGACGTCACGACCTGAAAACGCCCCATACTGATCTACAGTGATACCTATATTACCAAGGGGCTTTTGTTAATGAAAGCTCTTGATATTGCTAACCTGCAGACATCTCCGTCAGTCATTATGGCGAAAATCCCGCCCTTCTCCGTGGCGTGCACCTTCCTGACCGACTTGCCCGAGGGCGCCCCTAGGTCCTGCCAGGCGCCGTTGTAGTTCCCGTCCAGGCTGAAGCGGAACAGTCGGCCGTTACTTCCGGGGACAAAGACGCGGGTCGTGGGGCCGTAGATGGCGTAGCTGCTGGTCGTTCCGAATGCCTAAAAACCAGGGAGTATGTATTTTATAAATAGCTGCGTTCACAAGACCAATAAATTCAAATAGGACACCAAGATGGCGGCGGATGAACCGATACCATGACGTACATTGTGCTCTGTTGCCTCTTTCTTACGTACGTCAATCTGTTTTTATCATATGCCAGCTCCATATGCAAAGGAAAGACTACAAAAAAAGACTTGGCAAAGGCACAAAAAGTCATTAAGATCATCATGAAACATTATAAAAAATATCGTGTCTTACGTCAGTGCCAGGCGGTTTGCCGTGGTTACGCCACGCCCAGGCGCTGCCTGTCCAGTACCGCTCCCGGAGTGTCCCGTCAAAACCCCCGGGTGAACACCATGGCTCTGCTCCCATAAACTGCGCTGCAACCCTCCAGCTTCGTACCTGGGACCAAAAAAAATGAATGAAAAGAATATTTACCGTACATGCTGTACATTCCATATGAATGTATTTGGATTTCTCTCATATTTGTAAGCACAGCCTTCTGCAGTTCTTGCGGAATCCGCTTGGGGGAATGAACCTCTTTGGACAGATATCGATCATAATGTACATACACAAAATCATGAATATCCATTGACAAACCCTTTAACTATGATACTTTCTATGAAAAATAAAGCAAGCAAGCAAATGAAATGAGGTACCTAAACCTAATATTTTCGGCAGAGGCTCTACTAGTTCAAGAAAAGAGGTATCACACCCAACCTTCCAGGGTTAAGAATTAGAAACAAGGAATATGGCATCATACCAGGGTTTCCATGGGCGCCGAAAGACCACTGTGACCCTGTCCAGTACCGCTCGTACAGCTCTCCACCAATGGTAGTCATGAACACTTTACCGTCACGCAGCACGCATGGTTCTGGGGTCAAAACAAAAACAATTTACTGTCACGCAGCACTGTCAACTGTCAATGTCAACTGTCAAAACAAGGACAGTTTACAAAGTTTTTGGCCTTCTGCCGCCATGCAATAGGGCAATATCGCTTAACGAATAATTCTGCTTGTCACTGGTGCTGCAGTAAGGTAATAAAAAGTCTACTTGCCAGCACTTTCCCAGTGTGAATTTAAAAAAATAGGAAAGGACTCACCCTCCAGGAAGTTTTTTGGGTTGAATATGCTGGAAGACGGTTTTCCATGGTTAACCCATACCCATTGGGACCCGGTCCAGACCCTGAGAACAGGTAAGAGTGACATGCACATGTCGTTAGTACGCTACACTAGCAGCCCGCGTCTTGCCATCATTCAAACTGTCCCTATTTAACAAGTTGAGTATAATTTATATCTATACAGATATGTTGGTAAAATCAATCAATCAATCAATTTATTCCATCCATCCATCAAAATAGATAATTTGTAATCCATAAACTGCGCTGCAACCCTCCAGCTTCGTACCTGGGCCCCAGGCCAACCAACCAACCAACCAACCAACCAACCAACCAACCAACCAACCAACCAACCAACCAACCAACCAACCACTCACTCGTTCACTCACTCCCACACTCCCGGCGGCTGACCCACCTTTCATACAGCTTGTTGTTCCCTCCGACCCCGAACAGCTTCCCGTCCTTCATCGGGGCCATGGCGGACCTACATGAAGGTAGAACGATAGACCAAAGGTGAATATTTCAAATGCCAGAAAATGGAGACACAAATGTACTGTATCTCCCAGGGCAGGCTCCAGTGGAGGAGTTCTAGCTAATCTTTAGAAAAAGCAACATTTAAAATGGCACAAAGAGCCTGCTAGGACTAGTGCTACGGTGGCTCAGAGAAAGGAGTGATTTTTAACGAAGCCGTTAAGTAGAACAGCAGGGATTCGCATGGGCTGTGAAATCTGTCCTTATGGGCTTTCGTACTTTACGCAGTGCGTTCATGTGGGATACATGAACTTAACTGGAGATATAAAGCAACATCTTTATACGAAGAATTCTTAAACAAGCACCTTTTAGAAAGTGGAAAAACATTGATACATCCTTACTTTATACCGACGTTCCATGCCGGTTTGTCGTGCGATCGCCAGCTCCAACCCTGGGCGGCCACATCGGCCAGTCCCGCCGCAAACATCAAGACAACAACCGCTAAAACTCTCCCCATGTCGGTACTGGAAGTCTCTCTCTGTCAGAAGAAAGAAAATTCAGTTCACCTCCGACGTCTGCAGCAAGAGGTATGTACTACTGGTCCAAACCTTGCAGATATTTATATACTTCGCCGGATTTTGTGACGTCACGAACTTCCTGTTAGTAGTAATATGTTAGCTCTAGAGTTAGAAAAGATTTAATCTATTTTTCCTGCTTGGGCATAAACAGGAAGTAACGGACAAAGGACGTCAAAATGCCTCTGCACCCAGCATACATTTTCTACTGTCACAGCTAAGAATAGGTACGGTTCTTCTTTTTTAACCGGAAATGGCGTAGGAAACCGGATATCATCCCGAGGGTTTCTGACGAACACCGATTGTCAGCTTTGACTATCCCGACAGCCCTTATGGTGCTCAGGGGGTGTGAGCGTCAAATATTCAGCTTTGACTATCCCTACAGCCCTTGCGATGATCAGGGGGTGTGAGCGATGTTGTCGTCAGTGAATAGAATCCTCATGAAATAATGAGAAAACCTTAAGTCATGACTGAGAAATAAAACTTGTATCCAGCTGGAGCGTACCAAATTCCCCAATACCTCCTAGCCCCTACCGTCAATAGGTGCAGGTGCAGGAAAAAATTGACTAAATATCTAAATTGTGCATTAAGAATTATAGCTCAAATTTACCTTTAAATCAAGAGAAAAAATACTATTTGTTGTCGTGTTTAATAGTTTAAAATCCGCTCTAAGCAGCCGCCATTGTCACTGCATCTTTATTCAACCAATTGCTCTGATTGTTCAGTGCTTTATTACAAGCACACCTATGTGTAACAGTATACAGTTCCATTTCCTGTTGTTTAACGTAAATAAAGATTGCTTTGCTTGTCAAATGTCATCTCCGCCAGACGCATATTTGGCAGGCATCCAGACCCAACTTTGACTGGTATTCTTGCTTTTGTCAAATGGGCTTGCCGGCGCGGTGTGTAGCAGGTCCCCCCTGGTTAGAATCACCCCGGGGTATATTCTCACCAGGGGTACTGCATTTGTAGATTTTTTCATGCTGCTACACAGGAATGCAAGCTATCTTCACTGACTTCGCGCCAAACCTGAAGACGAAAGAAACCCTAGCGGTTACAAAAATCGAAGACGTCCGGACGTCTACATCGACGTTTCCAATGAAGTTCCCAACCCCGAAGCAGGAAGAATTAACCTAGTAAATACTTCATTACAGTGACGTAGTCCTTATTCTCAGTACTGTGACGTAGTCATGTCTTACTGAGCCACACCCAAATACCACCCAAGTAAGAACCGAAGACATATCCACGTTCACTGAAGGAAGTTCTCAACCACAAAGCATCAACAGTAACAAAGATTTCATACTCGGTAATCATACGGGGTAGCTTAATACTGAACCACACCCAAAAATCACCGTGTCCTGCCGCTTGCCCCCAAAAGTAATTTTACTAGCGACGCGGAAATGGACCAGCTTTTGGGAAATATTGTTGACCGGTGTTACAAACGTGAGCGAAGAAGACGTGTGGAAATGGGACCGGTCTAGTCAAAACCGGCAATGGAGCCATTCGCATGTTTGTAGCAATGGTCAACAGTAATGGAGGTAGGGAGGTTCTTACGAAGAAACAAACAAACACATACTAATATCTATACATTACAGACCCAACCAACCAACAAACAAACAAACAAACAAAAATGAAATTGTGATGGCACACACGGTGACAATACGGTCTTGATACAGAGTCACCCAAAATACACAAAGGTGTTAGCGAGGAAGAAAACATGAAAAAAGTACCCCAAATTTCCCAACCAGCACTAAATTCCATACATACTTACTTTTCTGTCGACTCGATGTCTAACACAAGAGAAATCTGAAGGTGGGGGTAGAGAAAACGAAGTGACCCTCGTCTAGTAAAGACACAAGGGAGACGACTAAAACTATCAACTATGTAACCTGAGGTGCATGTATAAAGACTTGGACATTCTAAAAATGGGTGCTATTAATTTTTTTCTTCTGCACCACAATAACTCACAAACTTTTCAGACTAGATTGTTGTGTCCGTTGTTAATTTTTCATAATCAACATGAAGTGGCCAACACATAAATTTTGGTATAAATACTACATTACACAGCATATAAAACAAGTTTTTGTCACACTATCCCCCTTTTCTGACGATACGTAGGTCCGTTCTCTGTGACTAATCCGTCCGGTTTAACAAAATATCAAGTCTTTCAAAAGACTTGTCCATTGCGTGACCTCAGGTCACTTGTACCTCATCACTGTGCTTATTTTTAACTTCAAACTGTTTGTGACACAATAGAAAACACCTGTTCGACCAGGTTGCCAGATATTTGATTGATGAACTCCGCAGATGCATTCAATAGCAAGGCTTTTGTCTTATATTTAAGTAATCTTTTGTAAAAACGTATCAATTTTGTTAGTAATATCTAGATATCATTTAGTTATTAGCTATTTCCTTAATCAGAAGCAAATGAAATGTAAACTGCGTCTAGTCGCTAACTTCCTCAAGTGTTTCACAGTGGCGCTACCTTCTGCAAAGCTTGTTCAACTAGCCAGAGGGCGTAAATTTTCAAAAGGCTGACCTTGGTGAAAAGGACAGAAAGTTGAAAACTAACGTTATACAAAATTGGGTGGAATATATCTAATATTGATTATCAACGTTTGCTTAGCGCGCTAACTTAGATCGAGTTGCTATATGTTAAAGAATATCCGTACAACTAGTAAGGATGATCCTGTCCTTGCGACAGAGAATGTGATGATTGATATAAAGGTCGACTAAACGGTGACCATAATAAGCGTGGCCTTCAGAGATACTTTGTTATCTTTTCAGGCGAAATATTTGACCTGAAGAAACCTCTGCTTTTTCATCGGTCAAATTTTCAACAAAAAGAACAGCTACATGCCCTAGATATTTGAAAAGTAGAAAGACTACCTTTTGTATGAGGCAGAAAGCTGTAATATTAAATATTGTTAATCTTTAAAAAGCTTATTTAAGTTTGGGGGCGGGGACATACGTACACGTGTGTACGTATTTGTCACGTGATGAGGTCACGTCAAGCATTTGACTGACAACTGTCTGTCTATGGGGCACATTGGAGCGTGACGTCACAGTACAACTCTTCTAATGGTAAGGAAGAAGAAAAAACAAAGAAAGAAAGTCTTGATTCTTACATTTTTCTTTAATCAGACTCCTGTAATGCTGACATTACGCGTACGCAAATGGTGATAGAATCAAATGTCTTTGTCATTTTACTTGGGGTTAGCCGAGCACACCACACATGTGAGCTCACGCCCGTTCACGTAAGGAGGGCAGTGCATGTTGTAGTTACACCGGCCCTCCACGTGGTATATCAGCGCGCCGTTATCGTTAGCCTCGGTGCCCGACTCCCCCTCCGCCCCCTCGTCCACGCAGATGAAATCCGCGCGGTGGTGGGTGTACTTCTCCGTCATCAGGTAGCCGCTGTACTCCCGCGTCCAGCCGCTAGGGCACGTCATTTTGGCGGGAATCATGAGGGCGGTGGCCCTGGGGACGAGACAGACGGCACACAGCGCGTCGGTGTTGTAGAGGTCGAGCAGAGGACCGTGCTGGTTGGTCTGGAACTCGGCGCCGGCCAGCCGAGCCCGATCGCCGTTCGTACTGTCGTCGTAGCTGTGCCACTCCGGGTCTTGAGGCAGGCAGAGGAAGTTAGAACCGCCCCCGGAGTGGCTGTACCAGGTGCCGCCCACAAACCCTGCAGAACGTACATGGGCGTTCCGTAAACATCTCACTCAAGGTTATGTCTGTATTGTGGCCTTATTCAACATTGAAGGCGTATAATATGGGCAACTACCCTCAAAGAAATTACATAGCAAGTTTTATGTATTAGCTATATTTCAAATTAATGGTAAACCTTTTCATAGCAATGAAAATAGTTGGCTTTGTGCAAGAAAGTTTAAACTACGACCAGATATCACCAAATGCTCTCGGAAATTGCCAAATGCTTTTTTCCTTTGCTTCAATGTTCTAGATATCTATACTGGTTGGCCTTTGTTACGTTTTTGTCGCTACAAGTTTTACCTGAGTAGATCAGAGCGGCCCCGGTCTCCTCGGGACAGCTGCTGTTCCCCCAGCGGACGTAGGTAGAAACTCCTGTGAGAGACCAAACATGTTGGGAAGAAACGTTCCATAAAAGCAACCATGGAATTTTTCACTCTTGAAAAACTACTATAAGAGCGTATTACTATAAGAGCTTGTAGATGATCATGAAAATCTCTCAAACATCGGTTGCTTCTTTCGTATGGCAGCTAGCAAAAGGTTAACTTTTAAAACATTGATAATTTATGAAAACTTTGCATCGATATCATGCATGTCACATACACCAACTATTGTGGGGTATTCCATCTTCACAAAATCACCCTTTCCGTGGCATGATTTAGATACAGGCTATTGTATGCACTTTGTAAATCGCATATGTATGGACATACATATAACCTTGCCAACTCCTTTACCTTACCTGTGGCACCACATGTAGCAAACGCCACCGCCACCAGAACAACCAATGACAATGTCCGTCCTAACATGATGACGGTGTACCTCAGACTGACCCTTGTGTCGGGAGTGTGTGGCTTTTATACATCCCTGTTTCACCCCAACTCTTGGTGACGTCACCAAAGCCTAGACACACACCACCAAATCATTTTGGTGGGCGTCATCAAATCGACTTTGTGGCGTTTAAGTGTCAAATTCTAGGTCCCAAAGTTGGCGTTTTGCAAAATTTCGACCACCTTACTATGAAAGCCTATTACAGGCATGTGGGAAATAGACCCCCAAACGGTTGACATAAATGTAGATATCTTTATGAGGGAAGACAAATACGCTATCCAAAAATGTAACGTAAGATGCCCAGACAACATATACTTGGAAAGTAATTTAAAAGCTGTCGCTATGACAAAATGAATCATTGTTTTCTACCCCCGTAATGGCGATTGTGATTTTGTGGTAGTTTGTTTGCTGTCCACAAACTAATTAGCGGTCATTAGTTGCTTTAGTCCAGACAAAAAGGGTTTACCTGGATTTGTTTTCAGCATACACTTCACAAGGATATGAATACACAGTGTCATTAGCGCATTAGGTTCAATAACCCAGCGGTCACATTATGTAATATACTGTCGTGTGTTCGGAATTTACTACATATAACGAATGAAAGTGGCCATTTAAATTGGGAGGACAGTAGTAGTATCCCTCGCAGTTTGCTCTCAAGACCTTTATGTTATTGATATAATTTTAAGTCAAACAGAAATTTGTTTCATTTCATTTGGTAGAGGACAATAAACCAAAGACCCTTCCTCTCTTACATATCGTCCAAGCCCATTATAAGACATCCTGTATGATGACCTTGGACCAACGAAGTTTTTTTTTAACATCCTGTATCTACGAAAGCTGTTTGGTACAATCATGTCTATATACCACAAGCCTGTTTGCACCAAGGGCACCATTTTATTATTAGCACAAAGCTAATGGGCGCAAATGGCAGCGTTGCATCCAAACAACCAAGAAGGTTATATACTAGTAACCTCTGACCATACTGGTTATATCTAGCTGTGTGCAGAAACACACTTTTTTGTACAAAAGGCTTGGAGTCGTTTGTCAAAAAGGCACTGGGCGAACAGGGTGCACTGAGAACGTAGGCACCATGGCTTTCCGTGTGGCTGTGTTGGTCTTGATGTTGGCAGTGGCTACTCATGGTAGCGTGCTTAAAGAGGAGACTGTTGATGGGGTCTTTGAACAGGTAAAACTCTTAACAATCTACCACATTGTCCCGATATTTCTAAAACCACAGCCAGTACAAAAAGTAAAGTTAGGTAAGAAGAAGTAACTATGTTTATTTTTTTTTTCTACAGGCCGCTGCTGGGTCTAAGAATATGTTTGCCTCTCTGGACGACAGTGCAGGTAACTTGCATGTTTCTTGATCATACATATGATTGTATATTTACCGAATAAGATATGTGATTTCCGATATTGTCGAGTTTTAGTCAAGAACTATGTCATGAATTTATCTGTAAAATTTACGATTACTTGACCGAGAGTATTTTTAAAACGTATCAACGAGCCAGACAATAAATTCACTACCAGAGGACGTCACACTACGGCACATAGCAGTCAATGATTATGTTAAATGTATACGCGGTATCTTAAGGTCCTGTACCGTACAAACATATATACGTACAATGATATGACTAAACGTTCCTTTTTGTCTCTATCACATGTACAGTTAGTGGGATGACCCAGTACACCCGCTGGGGAAGGGACTCGTGTCATGGTGACGCCATTCTGGTGTACAAAGGTAATTACATAGTAATGTGTCTACGGGTTTGATATGAAAAGCCAGTACCATTCTACTACGAAGAGATTTCCAAGGATATATATATCTGTTGTGCTAGTATGTGTAGTTTCTCAGTATAGAAAATGACCATACAGCATAGCTGAACTTTTGTTGTGTGTATATGTTTAAATATTTTGTCACAAGTAGACCATATGGCTGTTTAGACACTAGCATATGTTCTTGCCACTGACAGTATGTAGTAAACATATTTTGTACACAAGAATTGTCTGAAACACAATCTAATTCTGTTTCTCCTCAGGTTTCATGGCCGGGTCCTGGTACAGCCATTCCGGCAGCGGCTCCAACTTCCTCTGCCTGCCGGAGGACCCGGAGTGGCTGCAGTACGACGACGCCACCGACGGCGAGCGCGGGTTCGTCGCCGGAGCTGAGTACGAAACCGACGCCAACTCGCCCTTCGGCGTGCACGACCAGCACGACGCGCCGTGCGCCGTCTGTGCCATCCCCCGGAGCACCACGATCATGATCCCCGCCAAGAAGACCTGCCCTCCCGGCTGGACCAGCGAGTACTTCGGCTACCTCATGGCGGAGAGGTACAACCACCGGCGGACCGACTTCGTCTGTGTGGACGTGGAGGCTCAGCACCTGGAGGCCGGGGCGAGTAACAACAACGGCGCCCTTCTGTACCAGGTGGAGGGACGGTGTAACTACAACCTCCACTGCCCCCCGTATGTGAACGGTCGTGAGCTCACATGTGTGGTGTGTTCCGCTGGTTTAAAGCCTGTTTAAATACGACCTAGAGCTAGGCTGACTGATTTTCATGGCTAGTCTCTTTTGAACGAATTGTTTCAGATACGTCAAACATCTTTCAAACATATTGAAGAAAAGTGTTGAAATTAGATTAAGAAATCCTCTACCCCTGTTGCCAAAAATAGATGCGTAATAATGAAAAGTCTATTGAAAATTCGTGATAACAAGTGGACATCGGAGAAAGGGTTGTTTAGGAACACACTTTGTATTATGTTTTGAAACTGTTTGAGAACAAATAAATGGGAGTGTGAACAGTTACTGCTTCTTCTTTTAATTGAAATAAACTAGGATAAACGAGAATATAGACTTAAGAACCAAAGATCCTTGGTCATTCAAAGATCGTTGACATAATTTATTTATTTAGTTGTATTGTATTCACATTGCTGGGGGCGATCACAACTAACATCAGTTTTCAATGGCTCACTTTGACTATGATATGGTGAAGATTTTGCAATTGTCATTTGCCCTAAACAATAGTACATCTATGTAACCATACATAGTCATAGCCTCAAAGGCTTGCCGATTTGATCACTTTCAGCTATTACATCTTGACCAAGTACTTTGACTGAGTACATAACAGTCTATACAGACAAAAACTGCTAGCCAAGCTACCTGACGATCAGGCTATACAATATTGTACAATCATATTTTGTAACCATTGTCTTTTCAACAATTGAAGCTCTTGTGGGCTTCTGTTTCAGCTAAAACATTCACTTGAAAACTAAGAATTACTACAACACCACTGTGAATATGGAGCAAACCATACACCATCTACATTGTCTACATAAACCAAAGGCTTTTCAATGAGTAATAATTTACTCAGCATTGGTAGAGACTTGATGTTTGGAACTTGAAATTTCTTCCTCTATTTCCCCTTTGTTTCAACATAATTTAAGCTAGCTAAAGCAGATAAAACCTATTTTGCATCAATTAAATGACGAATTCAAAGGTATACAAGCTCACTGGCACTGATGAAGCATATACACACACCATTTATTTTTACAGTATCAACAATCTAAGGTCCATTCTCATAATTCTACCATGTACCTTAAGACCTGTGACCACATAAAAAAGGTGAATTAAAGAGATCTTCTAATGCAGCATCAGTTATTCCTGAAAGTATACACACTTCGGATACCCAAGACATTGTTAAGAAGGCCTCAATAACATTGCTTTTTTTAATGTGGAAGTCTTAGGGTACCTGGTCGAAATATGAGAGTGGACATTACATTTCGTCAGAAGGAAATATCACATTTTCACTTTTCTCAGAAGGAAAAATGAGTCACTGCATCATCCTCCACTGTGCTGCTTTTAACATGGGACAGAAAACAAGATGTGGTGATGAGTGTCTGATATTTGATATTTCCAAATGCAGAAAAGAAACAAGGGAATTTAAGAAGCTTGTTTTCATTATCTAAAATAATTTCCTATAAATGAGAACACCATAACAGGAGTAATCACCAACTTAAGGCATGCTTGAACTAGACAAAGAAAATAAGTACACATCTACATTAACTTATGATCCTCAAAGATGCAAAAGCACAAACCCATTCATACATCACAAGAAAAAAGTACAAACAAAAAAGTAATGCAATGGTTTAATATGGCATAATGTAACAAACCTAGTGTGTCTACAATGACATGGCATTATATATTGTTTCACAATGAATATGATAGGCAAACTGAATAACATTTAATTCTGTCACATTTAACTGTATTATCTTCAGTTTGTAGAATTCACTGACAATAACTTTGTTATTCTTTTTTAAGTCAAGCCTTATGCCTTTGCATTGGAAGCAACAAAAATATTACATGTAGCATATCAAAATAAATTAAGGCCTCTTTCACCAATGCAGCAGCTAACAACATAGAGCCCTCCACTATAGCAGAAAAGAATTATTAATATTTGATAATTCATAAAACTCCCTCCTAGTGCTTAAGATATCTAATATCTTAAAAAATATTGACTTTCTTGAAAGTGAAGTTCAAATCCTGGATGCTATTTTCGGCAATTGCATCTGACATTTTTGAGTCATTTAAACACTGTGCAGCAAAGTACAATTGCTTAACATCTTGAAATATAGCAAAGAAAAGTTGAGAAGTATGTTTTGCTTTGTGGCCTGTATGTGCTACCTTTTAAGGAAACCTATATGGCAGTAATTACAATATATAATATGATAAAAAGCATACATGCTGATGTGAATATGATGATATTGAGCATGGACAATAGAAGCAAAATACATCAAAAGAATTATAGAAGACAAAAATGAAACATGCTGTTTCAAACAATATAATTGTGTTTGCAGGTGACATCACAGCTGCCATTCTCAATGATGCAAAACTATCCAACAGCCGACAGTGCTTATGCCACAGCCATGTGAGCGCAAATGTCCTGCAGAGCATTGTCACAAACCTTCCATATCAGTGAACCAGGCAGGTGGAGACTGCCATGTTGGTGTCCCAAATTCCATTTCAATAGACCACAGCTCAGGTGTACACAGTAGGGTAGTAAACAGTAGTACAATAGGGACACCTACATGGCAGCAGACATGGCAATGATGTCACTTAGAAGCACACTCTATCAGTGGTGCAGTGCATTAGATCCCTGTGTTAGTGTACTTAATGGCTTACTCTGGCTTCCAGTCAGGGTTGAAGTGTGACTTGAGAGGCAGCCAGCACTTGTAGTACTCAGCATCCACACACTCACAGGTCTTCTGTCCCCACTCTGTCAGGGCCATGCTCAGGGACGATTCAAACATAAACGCCTGGCAAGGAAACATGAACAAACATTGCTTCAAGCCACTTGTCAAACAGATAAACAACTACGTACGTAAACAGTTAACAACTACCCATACCAGTAAATATCGCCAATGTATTTCATTATGTTCTTGTAGACCTTCTATATAATACATACAAGTTACAACTTAAAAAAAGAGAGACAACACACAAGGGGAAAATGACTAAAAAAGAACAAAAGAAAACAAACCATGGTGCCCTCTGCGATCCTCTGTGGTTTGAGTTCAGCGTTCGATGCCCCCTCGAAACACACGGCGTCCGGTCCATGGGGGGTCATCATGCTGTGTAGGGTGGCCCCGCCCGGGCGGAAACCCTCCTCTTTGGCCTCGTACGACCCCTTGATGAGCCCCATAAACTCACTCATGCAGTTTCCTGTATAAAGGACAATAAATGTGTTTTTTTTTCTCTGTAGATAGCAAAAGAATTTGCCCAACAGCAACAAGTAGATGGCTGACCAACTTAAGGCATTCTCAGGATTGTGCTAGAAAAGCTTACAGGATTACAAACATGCAACAAGGAAAAAGATCATTTGCTGTGCTG
Organism: Branchiostoma belcheri; assembly: GCF_001625305.1. Taxonomy (NCBI): domain Eukaryota; kingdom Metazoa; phylum Chordata; class Leptocardii; order Amphioxiformes; family Branchiostomatidae; genus Branchiostoma; species Branchiostoma belcheri. The sequence goes on along the minus strand of NW_017804176.1, from coordinate 1,370,200 downwards.
CAGTGCACATGGTACGTGCTAGAGGGAGCTGTTGTACTTACTGTGGTAGTATGGTGGGCGGAAAGTGTTGGTCTGCACCGACCAGCGAGGAGGGAAGATGACAAAGTCGGCGATGGCCACGCCCGGTTTGACGGACTGACAGGTCAGCACTGTGAAGATGGAAGGATCCTGTGGAACACAAAGAAAACAGCAAATTAAGTAAGCAATACCGGTAACAGTCAGAGATATTTTGCACCTTAAATAGCTGACTAGAAGATTATATATGTTACTGCATTATTATCATTGGTCAGCTGCTGCAAGTTTCCTCCATTTCCCCGTTATTGCATGTCATTATACTATTGCATATTTCATTACAAGCATTACAAAAATGTGAAAGAAACAACTTTCAAGCATGCAAACATTTTGAATATTGGCTGTAGCTCTACATAAGACACAGATGTGCATGATGTCAGTACCCATGAGGTGTTGCACACTAAAAGTAGGTGATACAGCAGGTTACTGAGCTCACCATGTGGTCAAACGACACAGAATTGACGACGACAAAGTTCTCCAGGTTGTACTTGTATGGTACGTAGTTCCCGTGCCATGCAACCACGTTGAAGGGGGACTGGTCCTGGGGAATCAAACACACACACATTACAACTGTAGCAACATATACATTTGATAAAAAGATGGAGTCACTAATGACTGGAGTCAGACTAGGAAAATGGCTTGCCCAGTGGGCTAATGCTTGTAGGTCACTAAGCCTTGTCCGACATGGCCTACTGTGCTTTTGTCTCAAATAGGGAAGTGGTTTGAGTTTCTTTAAGTTGCCAGGAGACTTCAAGAAGCTACACATGTGACTTGTTTTAAAGTGTGAGCATAAAACGTAAAGCACAGAAGCAGAAGTCCAGAAGTGTTTGAGTAGAGCCACACCTATCCATGGACACTTAAAGATGCCTTACCTGGTGTGCCTGGAACAGTTTGCCCTGATACTTGCTGATGACGGTGTACCCCCCGTGGGGAACCCTCCTGTCCTCGTACCACGCCACCGGAGTCAAGAAGTCACGCGGGTTAGCCAGGCCGTTGGCTCCTACACGACGAAAAGATCAAATCAATCAGCTTTCTTCCATCCAAACATACATTTAAAACATCTGTAGTCAAGTTGTATTGCACTAGTAATAGCTACTTGAAAACCTACCTATTGGGCCAAGACAAGGAAGTTCAAAGTGTCCATCAAAGACTTCCAGCACGTAACCACGACTTTCCCCATCTACTTCCACAGAGAACCGCATGCCTTGCTACATTGGGGACAAAACATATCATATCTTAGAAACACTCTCTTAGAGCACTGTTCCTTAAATACTAGTAGTAAAACTTAATGTACAAAATACCAGCAATTTGAGATAAAACATTTTGTTGAACTGTTTTTTTTTCAAACACATGTGAACACAAGCAGCAGTGAAAGGCTTGTACATCCCACCTGTATGACACAGATTTCGTTGTTGAATACATCCATCTTGCCAAACTCTGTGGTGATGTGTAGTGTTCCCTTTTCTGGCACTGGAAAATAACATTGGCAACAACAAATTATGCTTCTGCATATCAGTATTGTTGTGAATCTGTAACCCTGCCCCTCTCCCCACACATTTTATAATATCATTAGCAATTACATTTTGTATAAATTTGAGTGTCCTAGATCCTAGCAAATGTCACAAAGTATATGTACATGTAATTTACATGTAGAAGAGCTAATCTATTCAGCCAATCTAAAAGTGTATTTTCAAATTGACATAAATAATGAGTTATACTGCAGATAAAATCTGATGCCCACGTACCGATGAGGAAGTCCCCGTCAGCAGTGTACATGCAGGTGTCCACCATGGAGGTGTTACACATGTACGCGTACACGGATATGCCATGTCGTGCACAGGGGTCCCCCGCTCCGCAGATTGTGTGTAGACCCTACAGGAAGTAATCATTACGTAAACATAACATGAAATTTCTTCCAAAAGTTTAAACAAAGAACATCATTTGTTGGCCAAAGTAACATTCAAACTTGTTCTTTAATGTTTCATAATTTCAATAATGAAAAGATAATGCCCAAACCTACCTGAACCCAGTCCACCTTTTCTTTGTTGATATGGGGAATGGAGAAGGGATGCCATCTCATCTGGAAACAGAACAAAATTGTTCAAATTGGCAGTGATATTTGGATCTATGTTGTGTTATCTTTAACACCTACATATTGATATTCTTTCTTTAAAAACATGCTTTTAGGACATGTTCAAGTGGAAGGTGTATATAGAAAACTATATGAGAAAGTATTATTAGTAAGTATTACATCTACACATTCCAGTGCTGAGAAAACTTTGCCTGGGTGCCAGTTATATACATTTGTATATACCTGATTGGGGTTTGGGTCAGACGACTTCCAGTTATGTGTCAAGTAGGGCTGTTCCATTGGACTGAAGGGGGTGTGGACAGCACTAGGCAGGATACGGTACAGCCACCTGCATATTCAGACAAAGGTACACAAGTTATATTACAGTAGCCACAACATGCTGTCCCAGGAAGAAATCATGATCAGAGCAAGATGTCCCAGAAAAATCTGGATAAGTAGTTGCCTTTTGACTATATTTAACAAGAGTATTGTAGGGGGTTGTTGTCAAACTGTCATTTTACCAAGCAGGTTGAAAACTTGATTCCATGGAACAACACTACAGCACAACAGTCAGTACCAGTAACTGTTTAGTGAAGAAAGCCAGGGTTAACTCACGTGCGTCTGTTGTGAGTGCGGGGAGCGGTGAAGGCTGAACCAGACAGCTGCTCTGCATACAGCCCATAGGGACACTTCTGGGGAGTGTTCTGGATGGAAAACAAGAGATGGATAAGTTACACAACCCTGCTGTCGTAGCAAATAGCAACAAAATTTATTTTGCCATCCAAACGCAATGATGTGGATGTGGACAGATTATTTCAATATATCAATGACTAATTTTCATGGATCAACAGAACAAGCTCGAGGGAAGTTCTGAAGTGAAAAAGGGTCTTCTTTCTGTTGGGCGACCGCATTCATCTACTAGTAGTTGAAGATTCTGTTGCCAAATTTGGGGTGAGGGTGATTTTCTTCCTAGCTTATTTTGTCATGCTTTAGGCAAGCAGTGTGATTGAAAATGTCTTGGCTAAACGTTACATGTAGCATGTAATCATATCTTTGACCCAGTCAGAAACTGTCATATGATTTCACTTACAAAGAAGCTGATACTACGCAAATTATGTTACCTTGAAAAATATATCACAGTTAACCCTTACCTGTCCTTTAGGCAGAGATCCTGGACATCTGGGATCTTCTGATGCAAACTCACTGCCAAATCCTGATAGATACTGTAACAGAGTTGTGGAAAATGTTGGGATATGTAAAAACATGTACAAGCTGCATCCAGCTTATGTTTTGTTACACTGATAAATCTGTTAACGTAATTGTTTACATGAAGGCATCCTCAGCTGACAAAATATAAGCTGAACAAAAACTTTGTTAACACACCAACTGCAACAGACAGAACTGAATGGCTCGTTAAACCATATAACGTTATCAGTTTGCATTTTTTATGACAATATTTTGCAGTAGGTAAATCTCATTATGCTTAATTATGCTAACGTTGATAATCCAAGAAGCATGTTTAAGGACACATACTTAACTGCTTCTACTTCTAACAAAACATTATTCACAACAGATAACTTTATAGTCGTTTGGACTTGGACGGGACTGAACGATATCATTCCATATTTAGAAAAAAAGGTGGGCGCGTCGGGTGACAGCCAATGAGCGATCGCTATCACAGACACACCCCCAGGCACGTACGCGTTCTGTGCATGCCTACGTGGTAGATTAACGAAAAACATCACCAAGTTACGGCTATATTCATCAACTATCGCACTCGTCAACCACATAGCCAAAGTCCTAAGATTTTAAACTTTCTATTGCAGTCAATATTGAACAACATTTTCGACTGGAAAGGATGTAAAATCCAACAATAAGGCACAGAAATTGCAAAACTTACCCGAAGAGGCGCCATCTTGTTTGACCGGGTGATGACCTTGTGATGAGGTCACATGACTGTCGCATGACGCCTCTCGTTCCCAGGAACACATGTGATATCTCCAAGCAGAGGTAGGAAGACGGAAGTGTAATTTGTTCGTCTTGCTGCTAGATTGGAAAGATGTGGGTTTCTGTTATTGTATCAGTTCATACAGTTGGGAAGAAAAGTATGCTTCATCTCAGAAATAGGCGATCCGTTAAAGGTACAAGATTGTTGCAAAAACAGGCGTCCCGAAACTCAGCCGAATAATTCATCTGCTTGGAGATTACTCTTCGGTAGCTTCTAGACGCTCCAAATTAATTCAAGAGATCATTCTATGGTTAATAAATTGTATGATTATTATGGATTCTTACATAAAATGCTCTCTCACCTTCAAAACAAGAATATACAGATGAGTAGCTATGACTGAATAATATATTCCTCGGTTGGTCAACGGCGTCTTTTTCAACCTGAATATTTCTTAGGGAAGAGGTCCGTATGCATACAGTCAGGATATAATCTTTTTCCTTGCGAAGGCAAAAAGGTAAACAAATTTAAATCCACACATTTCTTCCAGTACTCTACGTACAGAGCACTGTAGACAAAAATAACTCCTTCGAGCCGGATTCGAACCAGCGACCTAAGGATTCCAACGTAAGCCCACTACAGTCCTCCGCTCTACCAACTGAGCTATCGAAGGATGCGTGAAATATCGCCATGTAAGTATTCAGTAAATGTTAAAACTACAAATGTATATTTTACAAACGATGCAAAGCATGTCTTAGTGCTTCTTTTTGGCGACGCAATGCAAAATTGCACGAATGTATTCCCTACGGAATTGTTTTTTAAATAAAGGTAGCCTCTGGCCATGTGATCTTTGGACCGAGCAGGAAAGGCAACATTGTGGGCGTCTTTTTGCATACAGATTATCAATAACTGTGTTTATTGAAGTTTCAAATATATATGTCTGTTTTCTTCTGTCACATGACAACAAACAATACAGAACATTTTTGTTGCTCATAAGAAAGAACTAGCAGTATAATCAGCCTTTCATAATGATAAAAGATAATGATCAACCATTCATAATGATAAAAGAAAAACTTTATTTTCTCTTCTTTACAGTCATATACATACAGTACAGCATATACATATTATAACAGTACAACAATATAATGACTCGTGGGAAACAAACAATGGTTATATGAAACATTTCCTTTGCACCAGTTCCAATGCATCACATGTAATAAGTTGTTACAAAGCTAGCTAGAATTGTTCTGTCTTCATTTGTATAATTTTTTTTTCTATTTTCTTCTCCCTCTATTATCCTTCATTCATGACCACCCAATTTTCTGAACAATATTGGCACATTTTTTATATTTTCTAGAAAGGGTCCAAAGGCATCACAAAGAACAAGTCCAGCAGCAAGTATGTTTCCTCATCTTCAACAGAAATGTTTCAAAAGATAAGAGCCATATGATCAAAAGTTGGTATCAAATTTAAAAAAATGATTTCGGGGGTGGGCTGGGGTGTGCACATGAACAAACTCATCCCTTAAACAACAGCAACAGAAATAGTATAAAAATAGAGTCTGCCCCTTCCCTTGAATATCAGCATGGCTATATATAACAATCAGTAAGGTAAGGCCTATTGGTCAACAATATGGCGTATGCAACAATTATTTCCAACCTCTAAGATCAAATCTACTTTATTGGCCAGCTTTCATGAACTGACAATAGAAGGTGTCATCATCACTTAGGAAAATATCATTTCAAATGGTTAGGTCACTCTGTACAGGTTGATCTATACTTTCAAAAGTTCCAGATGTAAAAAAAAACTAATCAGGTTTGTGGAAAAAGTTGAAGGCATAAAAAAGAATGTTGCAAGATATTGCCACCATCAAGTAGTTTATGACTCCTTCTTCAGCAACGCCAGGAAAAATTGTATAATATACAGTTTCTTATAATCAGAAATGAGCTATACCATCTGTAAGCTGAATCTATGGCAACATGAGTCTTTCTGATACAGTGTGGTACTGATGGATTCAGATCACAATCTGTAAGGCATCACAAGCGGCACAGGCCATCACCAAGTTCTGAATTCCGCACTGGTCGGCTACCGTGAACCCCGGCTGTGCTGCGCAGCTCTCCGCGTGTTCCGTCACACAGTCCGTCAGTCGCTGTTTGACGTGCTGCAGTCCGATACAGTCCTGTTCCGTGTTGATCCTCACGCCACACTGACAGAAGATGACGTTCTTGTTCTGCAGCAGGGGGTTGCTCATGCACACCGGACACGTGACACCGTCGTTACCATGGTGATGGTCCACGGTGGCCAACATGGCTTCCTCCTCGTACCGCATCTCCGCGTCCAGCTGTGCCAGGATGGAGTGCTCCTCCTTCAGCAGTTCTTGTTTGATGTCCTCCATGAGAGCCAAGATGGAGTCCAAGTCGTCTTCTGCGCCGGCGGAGACGGGAGAGTTGGAGGGAGTGACGCTGTCTTCTTGTAACAGCCGCTTCCATTCTTCTTCCATCACCTGAAAAACCACATGTATGTAAACATTGAACATGTGTTCTTTGGAACAGCTAATATGGCATGTGAAAACCAACTTAACAGCTGCTATCAAAAAAATAGAAAATTGCATTCAACATTCACATACATACGCTGCAGCTGTAGTGACCTTGTGCAACACGTAAGCGGTCTAAAATTGTCATCACTTCTAATAGCTACCACTAGGCACCAAGTGTTATGGATACTAGCACAAGGTATCGAGGTATATGTCAAGGTACGATAGTCATACTCTACTAGAAGTAGAATCCGGCGAAGTACATGTACTATTAGGGTGTGAGCCGCCGTGGGTAAAGGTAGTGCGTAGGAAAATACCATCTCCCCTGGCAAATTATGCTAAGATGCCTGCGTACTTAGTCTATTAGAGACCGTAAAATAGTATACCTCTCGCACGACGTCGGACTCGCCGCCCTGCGCCCCGGCCGCTTCCTCCCCCAGGCCCACTCGGAACCTGTTGACGATCTTCGCTCGGCTCGACTTCAGTCGGTCCAGGCAGCGTCTCCGGAACGAATCTCGCCACGGGGACGTCCCCGCCTTGTACAGGGCGCGATGTCTGGCTTCTGACGGACTGGCCATTCTGCTGTGAAGGTAAAACTGTGAGAAATTTGGCAGGAAACGTACGTGCGAGGAAGGAAGGAGAAACTCGCTGTGGCGTCAAAAATGTGTGGGCGCAGCCATTTTGTGACGATCACGTGACGGCTAGAGTTGGAACGAACCATTCATTGTGAAGTGCGGGAGGGGGCGGCATATTGGTAAATTGCTAGTCACATCATTATTAGTCACAGACTGTCACACTATTAGTCAACAAGTAGCAATGACAGTAAGGATGCACTTCATGAACATCGTGACAAAATGAAGATCCTACAAGGATAATGGACAGAATGAAAGATGACTAAGGCACTGTGAATGTCGTTTCAGCACTAGGGACAGGGCCAATTATTAGTGATAAATAAAAGTAGATTTGGCTCAGAGTAAGCCAGATCTCCTAATCTTCCCCAGGAAAAGAAATCTGAAAGATAAAATTCAGGACTTCATTTCGTTGGTTTCTTATCGAGAAAGCTATTTCGCTCGGCACTTTTGGTAGCCTGACTGAATCACGGCTCTAGCAGGCTTTTCCACTGGTCAGGTTAACCCATTCAGTCACTGATAGTTAGAGATTGTGTAACAGGGCAGCAAAATTGTAGCAAAGGATGAGCTCGAGAATGTGTATCTTGTATAGAGTCTTTCGTGATTTATGGTATACATGGTACCCAAAAGATAAAATCCTTTCTCGGAAAAAAATCGAGTCAGTTTCATTTGACATTGACATTGTTAGTGTGTGTGTCGTTTTCTTCTGTTTCTAAATTATTCTCTTAGTCCTCAATAGACTTCTTTATCTCATATTTTCTTAACATTAGTGATGACTACTACAACAGCAACAAAACAACACGACGATCATTTGCAGAGTTTAATCAAGACATCATATGGCCATGGTCCCCGTAAGGGCATTGTCAGCCCGCCCACACACAAGCCAGCCTTTCGAAACAGTGTGCTTGATTGTAACGCGTCAGTGTGCGTGACTGTAACGCGTCAGTTGGCGACGATCTGGGCCGTGACTTGGTTCTCGTCCACGAAGCAGCCCGCCATGGTGTTGACGACGAAGCCGATGTCGTCCTTCTCCAGCTGCCAGCCCGTCTGCGTGAGCTTGAAGATCCCGTGGGCCTGCTCGTCAGCCGTCTGAACCTGGTCACCGTGCCAAGTCTAGAAAATAAAGTAAAATAAAATAAAATGACCTGGTTAACATTTAATGAATGAATGAATGAAAGTTTTAAGTCAGAGACTGGTCGAAAGCTTTAACTGAGAGAACTTTTTTGTGTTGTATCTAAAGTTTTAACTTTAAACATAGAGGGATATATACTTACGTCAAAAACCAAGGTGGATCCTGCGCAGGGGAACTTAATCTCCACGTACCAGTCCCCGGATGGGCGGGGGCTGGGCAGGATTATGGTACCCTGGCCGCCACCGGGCCACGCGTTCACGTTAAAGGCAAAGGACAGGGGGATGATGGTACCCCCGGTGGTACCAGTACCCGTGTTGTCGATGGTACCGGTTCCGGTGTTGTCGATGGTACCGGTACCAGTGTTGTCGATGGTGCCGGTATTGTCGATAGTACCGGTTCCAGTGTTGTCCGTGGTACCTGTGCCAGTATTGTCGGTGGTACCGGTATCAGTACCAGTGTTGTCCGACTGAAAGACAAGTGGAAGCGGTAAGACGTTGGGGACCAAAATCTACCAAACAGGTCTAGATCAATCAGAATGAACATTGAAATCAATGCCGCATTGCTGAGAACGAAGAATTCTAGTTGTATGGATGCTTCTTTTGCTACGTACGAAATCGGCTTTTACATTTCATGAGTACACATAACGAATTAGAACAACAAACAAACAAACAAACAAACAAACAAACAAACAAACAAACAAAGTTCAAAGCAAAACCGCTGAAACCTCACCCCTCCAAGACCGTCCACCACAGGGATGACAGGCGGCACCACGGGCGTGGTTCCACCAGCGTACCAGAAGTCGATTGTGGACAAGCCCTGTGTTGAAAAAAAAATATCGCATAACACTCCGATTTGTTGTGATCATATACATTGCCTTCCTGTTGTATTTCAGCCATCAAACTCACACTTTCAAAGATTCGGTAAATATCAAACATTCGCTTGACAACGAATTCGCGCCTCTCTCTCTCCCTTTCTCTCTTTCTCTCTGTCTCTCTCTCTGTCTGTCTCTTTCTCTCTCTCTCTCTCTCTCTCTCTCTCTGTCTCTCTGTCTCTCCCTCTCTCTCTCAGCTCTCTCTCCATTTGTGGACAGGACCTGTGTGTACCATGTTAGTGTAGATGGCGTTCCTCTCCTCCTTGGTGGCGACCACGTCCGCCTCCCAGCAGCTAGTGTACGGCAGCTCCCCGGCGTTGAAGATCCACTTCCACAGGAACGTGTACCGGCCTGGTCAGGACAACAATACTATTAAACACTATTATAATCATTCACCCACCAGGTTACAATTATTTGCAAGTTCGGTGTGCTTTATAGATTTCCCAGGCAAGCCAGGTATGCATAGTTTTGATACACAGGAGACAGTGCATTACATGTATACTGGGGGGGGGGGGCTTGTATATTGTATCTAGCGGTTCAAAATCATTATTTCTAAAACCAAGTAATAAAAAGTCGCTCACGTTTAGACATGTAATTTTCTGTAGGTTCTTAGAGTACAAAAGTAGCTTGCAACAGTAAGCTGTATAATGCGAGTGCTGTATTTAGAATATTGATGGTATTCTCAGCAAGGTTTAGAAATCATTTTACCAGGTGTGAGGTTGGAGGGAATGGTGAAGTTGTAGGTGCCCATGGATTTGTCCATGTTCTCACAGAACTTGGGCGCGTTCTGGAACCCTGGCTTCGGGTAGGTCGACGTCACTGCATCCGGGATCTCATACCCTAACATCCAGGATGGATGTGAAACATCATTCGATCAGAAAAATTGAATAGCAATAACGGCGATATCATTTCAAAAAATACATATTTTCGTCCAAGAATTCGTAGTACATGGTGTAGAATGGCTACAATTTGAATAATCATTTTAAAGGTAGAAACGTTGGAGATTTGGAACACAAAATCATAGATTTCTTTCACATTCACATACAATAACGTTGCATTGTGAACTGGCTTTCTGCACGGTAATTCCATAGACTTCATCTCCCCGCAAAGGGCGTATCTTATAAGTCTTACCGACTGGCGCCTTGCCCATGTCGGCGATCTCAGTCCACTCAGGCCCGTCGAACATGCCTGGGTCGGTCGCACCGTTGACCGGGCCCACGGCGATCCAGTTCCCGTTATCCGGGATGTACTTGTTGGTGCACTTGACGTCGGCAACGTGGTTCTATCGAGGGAAAAAGAATTAAACTGAAGATGCTATGATCGTGATTATCTAATAATGCCTATAAAATGACCTTTGCCGTAGGTCGTCGCATGATTTTGATGTCGTGGAATTTGTAAGGCGGTAGTACCGTGGCCGACAAGTACAAAATTTTACACCGCAACTTTTGGTGTTTTACACCGCAACTTTTGGTGTTTTACACTGCAACTTTGGGTGTTTTACACTGCAACTTTTTCTGTGTTTTACACTGCACCTTTTGCTGTGTTTTACACTGCAACTTTTGCTGTGTTTTACACTGCAACTTTTGGTGTTTTACACTGCAACTTTTGGTGTTTTACACTGCAACTTTTGGTGTTTTACACTGCAACTTTTGCTGTGTTTTATACTGCAACTTTTGCTGTGTGGAAAACTTACACCCCTCCCCTTTTATAATGGACGGTCCCCCTGTCAGGTCAAAGGTGACAAAGATGGCGGCGGCAAGTCACAAGCTGACGTCTAGGGACATTAAAATGAAGAAAAACGATGTCCATACCCAATAATAATGAACTAACCTGCAGAAAATTTATGTCATTGCTGTTGATGTCTGGAGCTGGATATCTGACGTCCTTGATAAATTTGTTGTGACGCATGGCAGCAAAAAGCAACATAATTTGTAATCACTGGACCTGGTCGAAACATTTTTTAATTTATCCCGGTCTATAGGCCAAAGCTAGAAAAACCTTTAGAAAAAAACTAACGTCACAACGTAGCCAAGCTTTTCCTCTAAAAAACTTATGCACGAAAAGGATAACTCAGTCGACGTAGTTTGCATGCCATCGTTGTCACCTTTGACCTGACAGGGGGACCGTCCATTATAAAAGGGGAGGGGTGTAAGTTTTCCACACAGCAAAAGTTGCAGTGTAAAACACAGCAAAAGTTGCAGTGTAAAACACCAAAAGTTGCAGTGTAAAACACAGCAAAAGTTGCAGTGTAAAACACAGCAAAAGTTGCAGTGTAAAACACCCAAAGTTGCAGTGTAAAACACCCAAAGTTGCAGTGTAAAACACCAAAAGTTGCGGTGTAAAATTTTGTTCTTGTCGGCCACGGTACTGTAGCATAACCGACCGCCCACAAGGAGCAGTTCTTTCCATAAATATAACACGACAGCTGGATTTTTTTTTGACACAACGACACATGCACTACTATCCCAAGAATGTCGTATTAGGCCATGTTGATTTGATTATATGGATGACATCCTCTGGGAACCCCAAAACTGATGCGAGCGCGCGAATAAAAAAAAGTTTTGACAAAAAAAAAACGTTGCTTTCATGAAATCTACGTTGTTATGAAGGTCGAACAAATGACACAGGGGAGGGTATGGCGAATAATCTACTCTTTAAATTCATTTCTTTGCATTTTAGTTTTTTGTTTGATTTTCGCATTGTACGACGTTGGAATCGTTTTCAAATATTTTTTTTTTGCAACTTTCGGTATATATTTGCTCATTTTGCAACTGTTTTGTACAATTTACAGTGTGGTTGGAAACTTTTTTTTTTTTTGGAAACGGCCGAAAATTCATGCGCGCGCGGATGTCATCCATATAATCAAATCAACATGGCCTTACTATCGCACGGAGTATATGTAATCAGGCGCTTAGTGAAATGGAGCCTTGTATCTTGAATTGTGCAATTTTAAAGTCGACCTACAAGAATGTCCTTTAATAGTTTTAGGTACAGCAACAGCACTAGCAACAAGAGCAGCAACAAACGATTCTTAGCAATAACTGTACAAATAAAGTTAGAGAGCTCGAGTGACTCCAATATGGTACTGCAGGATGCATCGATCGATTCACACAATCTGGGCAAACAAGGCGGTAAGCAAAGGTCGGTCTTCCTACAGGTTATCATACTGTTTAAACTCTGCCATCTGCCAATTCACACATGCGGATCGTCAATTTGGTCTGCTTTTAGATAACAAGTGGATTTTTTACGTATGTCGAGAGAATACCTTGCTTCAGAGTGAGATTGACTTAGAAGCAATTCAGGAGCGCGTTTTCTGTAACAAAACAGCTGAATTTTGCAGGGTACTTACGTACACGGCTATCACAAGAATACAATCAGTTTGCGATAATGGAACGATCACGCGACGTATGCGATCGACCTTCAATATGACCACATATCGAATTTATTTTATGTAAGATTTATGTTGTTATTCTTTTTCAGAATAAAGCATGTACCTTCATGGAAGTTCCTCTCTGTTGGTAGTTACATGTTTAAAGTTTACCTGTTAAAACTTAAGATACAACACAATAATGTTATCTCACCTAGTCTACTGAGGAAGACCAGAGTGACTAGTCGAAAGAGAACTTTATTGTATTGGATCTAAAGTTTTAACTTTAAACAAAGCATGTACCTTGGTGGGATGTGTGAGGATGACGGTCTGCCCCTGGTAGTACGTGGCCATGGGGTGGTCGGCGGCGTACTCGGTGGCGTCGTTGCGGGAGGTGCGGCACACGGCGCCGGGGCTCGGGAAGTACGAGTACGTGTCGTGGGAGCCGAACTGCTCCGTCCGGGGAACCATCCTGGAACCGGCACGAACCACGCACTGTTTTTTATTGGCATGAACTAAATCAAAAGTACAGTACCAAAGTGATGGTTCACTCACGTTTGGAAAGTTATTTTAACGCAAACACTTGACACATCGTTTGAAATACAAAGTAACGGAAAAAAGCTATGTATTTGATTTTGCTCAATCTTCAGCTATGTAAAATGTAACTAAGCGTATTTTGACATCAAAGATGGAGAGAAGGACAAGAGAGGAAAGAAAGAAAAAAGAAAGAAAGAAGAAAGAGGAAAGAAAAAAATGAATGAATGAATAAATGAATGAAAAAGAAAGAAGGAAGGAATGAAAGAATGAAAGAGGGCAATAATGAAAAGAGCCAATGCTTGAATAACAGCAGAAATAAATAACGAAAGAAAGCCCTACCTTGCAGCAGACCTGGGGAAGGCCCTGCACAGCGTGTGGTCCCAGTACTCCCCGTTCATCTCCAGATAGTCCGTGCAGGTGATCCAGGAGTGGGCGGCGGCCAGGGCCGGCAGGACCGAGAGGAGGAAGGCGGCAAGTCCCTTCATCTTGTACCGGCAGGAGAGACAGGAGCTACCGTCCGACACAGCACTCCTACAGACAACCCTATGTACCTCAACAGGTGTGCAGATCGCCTTTATATCAGTCTGGGTCTATTTGCACACCGCACAAACGATGCCGTAACATCGTCTATGTAGTTTGGGAACTCACAGATGTCACAGGATGCAAGGGTAACCTTAGATAGGAAAAGTCAATTATGTACTATTTCTAGGACAGTGTGCTCACAATTTGAAAAACAAAACGTGCGGCCGGTCGACGATTTTTAGGAGAAAATAGCATAAAATTCAATTCACGTTTGTCAGCAGTACATTTGTTTGCATTGGACCTTTGATTGAAATCAAGAAATGAAGACTCAAGATATTTAGTTCAGGATAAGTAATTGCTTGTTAGTAAAAAGTCTAAGTTTTGCTGTACAGCTAACAATATGCTACAGGTCAGATATGAACATGTTGTATGCAGAACTAGCGCTCTGGAGGTCAGTAGATGGAAAGGGCATGTCTACTGACCTCCAGAGCGCTACCATATCATGGGCTCATGCTACTAGCAAATGCCTAGCCTGTTGCAAACTATAATGTCTTCCTAACTTTAAGAGAGGCTAAAGCCGTGAAAAAGAACAAAAGGAAAACACGTGCACCGCCTGATTTCTGTTTCGTGTCAAAATACTGCCGCAGTGGTCCAGTTTAAAACTGTGACGAAAAACATTAGCGACAATAACCCACGACTCTTTGTCAACGGTCCGTGTTAGGGGCAATCGACAATGTTCGCTTCTTTTTGCCGGGTCCTAAGATTGATGTAGTCACGGCATCAAGCTATTTATCTGTCAACAAAATCGTGCAGCCCTGATATTTGATCGAGTGGTCCCGTTTCCTAAATGGCAAGTACATTGGCGATCTGAAGTGTTTTATTTTTACAAGAGACCGGTACGTTGTCGGGCTGTGTGGAGTACATGTACACAAGTACGGCGGGCGGATAGAGTTGCCGTCTCGCTATATTGTACAATAGGGTTGAGGGGTGACTAACGTGTTTATTGTTGTCGGAGTAATGTTGAACCGTGAAAGCGTGAGTCCGGTGGGGCGGAGGGACGCTACAATGTAACGTCTGAACGTCCAGAACAAAGGCAGGACTTGCTTACGTTTGAATCTACAACTGCGAGGGAACGGCATGTAAACAATGTCAACTCGAAGAACTTGGTAGTTGATCAGCGTCTGACAGTTATGAAGTAGTTGTTAGCCTGTTCTAAGGTTCGCAGGATCTTTGAGTATAGACGCCATGTTCTCTACAACTTTGAAAGGACGCCAGAGCCTTGGCTCCCGACCGCTCCTGATTATAGGTAAGTATTCCTTCCTTATAATTAGTCCCCGTACCACTTGATTTCTAACAAATTATGAATGACGTTTCCCACATATCTTCCCAGACCGTTTTAAGTTTGATTTATACGATGATACTTGAAGGCGATCATGACAATGCACTTTCGTGGTCGTGCTTGAAGACAAATCGAATTACTTAGCCGACAAATGCAACAATTATCATTGAAGTAGCAAGCTAGAAGTAAGTTTTCAGTCAGTTTTGTTAGAACCTGTTCTCCGTTGATTACTTTTTCTTTTCACTTACCATGTCACTGTTACACGATATCTACGCTTTATGTAGTAGGGCATATTTTTATCATACAGATCCCCCAAATTGTGTGAGTCTTCCTCGATTAGTGTACTTTTGATGCTCTACGTTGTTCTAATGAATTCTAAGATTGAGTTATTTTCACCAAACCTTATCACGAAAGCAGTACGTATGAACATAACATGGTGGTCCTTCAAGTGTTATTCAGGAACAAAGGAAACTATACGGAACAAAAGAACTACCTCCCACTTTCTGTATTTGTCCTGATTTGAACATCACATGTGCGTTAAATGTTCAAACCTGATGACATTCGGCATTTGTGCCACCGTAAAGGACTAATTCCTTACATCCAAGATGACGAATATTCCATATCATGTGGTGTTTCATTTTCTAAACTTTGCGAATTTGGAAATGTGTGAGGTCTTTCAAATAGTCTGTCAGCATGAATCGTAGGTACTCGTATGACATCATAAAAGACATCATATTTATCATCAATATACAACAAATTAATTAGCCATCGTTAGGTTCATAATTTTCATTTTTCGAATCTTAAATGTACTTGAAAAACGAATCATATTTTGTTGTTGTAGCTACTTCTTGTATTGTGATGAAAAACTGTGGCGTGTAAAACGAACTCGTAACGCCTGGATGCGGAGGTAAAAGGCGGACAATAGACAGGAGGTATCCATTGCCCGGGCGGTTGTGGTGTGAACGCTCGCGTTACAACCCGATACTTTACTGTAGCATTGACCCCTGTGAACAGGGTTAACTCCATTCAGGCGCGCTGAATAGACATCCAATCAGCGCTTTAAGCTGTAAACATGTTGTTCTTACCTTTATCTCACGAGGATCTAAGAGCTTTTAAGGGCCTAGGAAAAACAGTACACATAACACACGTTTAAGAAATGTTCCGTTGACAAGAGGGCGCGGTTTTTGCGCCAGATTTGTCCCCATAAAGACGTGCTAATGCACATGAGCCATTCCCGACGTTTTCACCTGTGTGGCCAGACTAGTCCTTAGGTCCTTGAGGTCAAGGGGCAGAAAATGGCGGGAAAATGTAGTACATGTACCTGATATTATATTCTTGATACCAATTTTTTTTCTTGCACGAATTAAGAAGACAAGGACACGTAACGGTTCTAACCAGTCCCTTAACATGAAGCGCTTAAATGTGCGTTACAAGGCCCTCAATTTAACCATCACAGTCTACACTAGGTATTATATTGATTGGATTTTCTTAAAGTTTTGTATGTTCTTAGGCAGATGTTGCGTAAAGCATACGGGCTGTCAGTGTTTCACGCCCGTTTGGGAAACACCGGTACTCTTTTCTAGTATTGTCTATACACCTCCTCACCTCTCAGGCCTCTGTTACAAAACAAAACACTAGAAAAGAATAGCAATATTGCAAAAATAGGCGTTAAGTACTGGGTGTGTTGGATTGGGAGAAAAAAAATCCAGTGCAAAGAAGAAACCCCGATAAATAAAAAGCCTAAAAATACGCCAAAAATAACCCAAATCCCAAACCTCTGCTTGGAGAGTACTGGGTGTAAGCAGGATCCTAACATTTTCATGAACACTTACACTAATTAATCAAGTGGCATTGATGTCGTTTTTTTCTTCAGTGTTCTTCCTCGGGTATTTCGGGGATGTGTCGTGCCAGAGGTTCGTGGATAAAGGCGGGTATCTGCTGTGGAACGCCGACAGGAACATCCTGGACAGAGCCGAGGACAGGCTGGAGTTCAGCTTCCGCTACTGTAACAACAAGGGACTGCTCATTTATCAACAGGGGGAGGGAGGGAACTACTTCGCGTTAGGAGTGACGGAGGGGAGACTGTACATCGAAGCGTCCATAGATAACAGGGTACTGGAGGTACGTGTACAGATGTTTTCTTCTGAACAGTATTCAATTCACACGACAAACATAAAGAAATTTTAGAAACTTCAGCAACGAAAGAGTAACACTAACAGAACCAAAAAGTACTAAGTTAGACCGGTCGTCGTCTGTGGTCGGTATCTGGTTCACACGATTGGAATAGTCAAATGGCGTATATGATATTGCATAGAAAACCATGCCAACGCCGGGAAGTTGGCATGGTTTTCTATGTAAACGGGCTTTTACGACTAATGCCATATGTAGAATGTGGTCCTGACGTATCCAGCTGATTTCATAAATTGTGTGGACGAAAATATCATCACTGGAATATACTACTTTTAGTATTTCATAACAAACAAACAAACAAACAAACAAATAAACAAGCAACAAACAAATAAACAATAAAAAACTAACTTTTCAGGTGTTTATCGGTGAGTCGACCCAGGACGTTGTCCTGAAGAACCAGACTCACGAGGTGATCATCACGGGTCTGCGCGCGCTGGACTCCGGCATGAGGATCACCATTAACGGCACGGAGTACCCGCCCCAGCTGCTCACGGTCGTGTCCGTGCAGCTCAGCTTCTCCAGCCCCGCCATGAGGGGACAGACGCTGGTGGGAGGCTACAAGAACATCTTCGATCTCAGGGTGGGTTTGCATTGTTTCTCTGGTGTTGTTTATAGTACAGAAACTTGTCTGTGTTTTGTGTGTAACGGAGCTGAGCTTCTCCAGCCCCGCCATGAGGGGACAGACGCTGGTGGGAGGCTACAAGAACATCTTCGATCTCAGGGTAGGTTTGCATGGTTTCTCCGGTGCTTATAGCATGGAAGCTTGTCTTTTTGTGTGTAACGGAGCTGAGCTTCTCCAGCCCCACAATGAGGGGACAGACGCTCGCGGGAAGAACATCTTCGATCTCAGGGTGGGTTGGGTTCAGTGTCTGGTGTTTATAGTATGGAAGGTGTGTAATTTTGCTAGCCTGGGTTTAACAGTCTCTTACTGTTAAGGGCTGATAGGATAGCGATTTTAGTCACGTCAGTCTAAGCTTTCGTCCATCAGAGTAAAAAGTTACGACGTCTGTATCTACAGCTTCCAGGCATCTTTCACCTATTGCTGGAG
This sequence comes from Branchiostoma belcheri, assembly GCF_001625305.1. Taxonomy (NCBI): domain Eukaryota; kingdom Metazoa; phylum Chordata; class Leptocardii; order Amphioxiformes; family Branchiostomatidae; genus Branchiostoma; species Branchiostoma belcheri. Next base: position 1,351,944 of record NW_017804176.1, on the reverse strand, counting down.
TCACGTGCCTACAAGATCACGTGTCCGGACTAGTGGGTCATTTGTCATGAAGAAGGTCTAAAATCCGTCAACATCTTTAAAACATTTACGCCTATTTAATTTGACGAAGAAGGCAAAAGTTCCTAAAGTAACAATAATGCCATATTGGTACAACATCGAAAGGGTTCTAACCGCACCAATAACCATTTCCACCTCATTCAGCTGAATACCCAGCGTCTGAAAGCCTATCCTATCGCCTGTATCTTCTACATCCGTACCGGGGAGGGGGATAACCTCGGTCCCGTCAGTCTGACCTCGGCAGACGAGTCCCTGGGCGTCTCGGACACCTGTGACGTCTGCCCACAACCGTCCACCGTATCCATGACAACGCTGACGTCATACATAGAGATGCAGATCGACAAAACACCGACCACCAGCACCGTCATCAATTTCAAGTTCAGAACAAAGTCAGTACTGTTTCTTAAACGTTTTCTGTGTAATATAGAATTTATATTCATTGTTTTTCTTTGTTTTATTCTGGTTTTGTTTTAGAAGACGTAATCACATGAGCTCCCGTTTTTTTGCCGTGGTCTTTTCAGATCTTTTAACACCCTGAATAATTTTTGAAAACAACTTAATTCTCTTTAAAAATTTAAATGTAATTTGTGCTTACGTGTCAATCGCTTGTATTATAGAGCGTCGAACGGTTTGTTGCTGTATTTTGGAGGACCGGCGTATCTCGCAGTCTACTTGAGAAACGGTGCCCTTGTACTGAGGCTGAACACGAAGGTAGGTTAAGAGTTTTTAATCTTAAAAGTTTATTAGTTACCTGGTATTATGGTAGATTTATTAACAAATGTTAATCATACTCATTCACAATGGTTGACATTCATAGTATGTACTTTTGGTAATTAACAATTATCTGCACTCTCACTCAAGATGACAATACAGGGCTGGGCTTGGTAAAAATTTTAATGTAACATTTCAAATCCACGGGTGGGAGGGTGGGAGGATTTTTTTGAGGATTTGCTAGAGTGACTGCACTAAGCACGCTATTAGAACGGAAACCGAATGCGACCTCAGGTCGGAGGTCAGAAGTCATTTCCGTGCAGTCAATTAACTGATTTGGTTCTGCGCCCCAAATACTGACAATTATCTGCACTCTCACTCAAGATGACAATACAGGGCTGGGCTTGGTAAAAATTTTAATGTAACATTTCAAATCCACCGAGACCAAGCCCATAGGGAGAGAGTAGGGTGGGGAGAGTGCAGTAAGTGTAGTAGTGAGGCCAGAGGCGGAGGGAGGGAAGCCGAAACAAAGGCCACAAGGGCCGAGGGGCTAACAATGAATCCGTAGAACAAGTGCCGAGGGGCTAATAGTGAACTGGTACAACAAGAGCCGACACTGCGGTGTGGCGACAACTGGCTAACAATGAGTGGGCTAAAGAACCGAAGCATATTGCGAAATTGGTAGATAATAAAGGCGAAACTGACGGACAAGCTGAACAACGGGAACTACTAGGTACTAACATGGAAGTTCGCCAAGTCTGTTATGTAAACGGTACAAAACTGGCTCAGAGCAGGGCCGCTAGTAGCAGTAACGGGAGATAACGGAGGACTGCCCTGTCATGCCTAATACAGGTAGTCAAACTAGTGCTAAGACATGATATATATACATGAGAACAAGATACCGTACAAGGCATCGGATAAATCAACAGTAGAACAATAAACGTGAGTTCGTGTAGAGTTCGTATGAGTCTATACTGCGGCCCGGTCCGGTTCCAGGAAACCTTGGTTGATTCTGGTCGCAAGTAGAGTAGCGAACGAACGTCGCTGCTCGAAGGAGCTGTCAAGGTACGACTGGAAAGCGTCCGAGCTCCAGTCACCGAGCAGTTTGATGAGCTGAGGATCTGCTCCGCAATGCCAAGCGAATGTCGCTCCGCCGCGGCGGAAACTATGGCCGGAGTAGTCACCGGACGGCAGTCCAGCGGCCGCGAGCAGAGTTTTGAGATGTGCCACCAGAGAGTCGTGTGTCAATGATACCAACCTGCCCGCCGAGCCCGGCACGAGGAAGGCTGGAGAGTCCGATCCAACCGGGAGAAGGCTGCACATGTTGACGTACGCATGTCGTGGGCACAGGGGATGGCCGGGAATGGCCGGCACAGGAAGCAGCAGGACCCTCTGCTTGAACTGTAGAGTCTTGGACCATGTTATACGCACCACAAGTCCGTCCGAAGTGACACGGATAGCACCCCGAGTCAGGTGCTTGCCTGGGTCAAACGCAGACGTTGTCTTAGGCACGAGATTCGACTTCCGAAGTAGTGTGAAGAAGGCAACGGTGTATGCCGCCCACAAGGTGGCATGAAGCGGTCTATTTAGATCCAGGTGATCCCGCAGCCGTAGTAGGATAGCCGGAGTAATGGGAAGTTTACGCTGCGGAACGTGCTGGGATTGTCGGCGGAACGAGGAAAGGACAAGACGTAGCTCGAACGCGTCAGATGGCGGAGGCTCGCACCCGTGGAATCGTTGGAGCAGTCTGGCACCGTGGATGTAGATCTGGACCGTGCTGGGGCTCTTCAAGGAGCGTGAGAGGAACTGAGCGTATCTGGTCAGAGTCCTCGCGTCGGTGGGAATGGCTGTAAGCCGGAAATACTCACAGAACAACAGGAACGCTTTCCACTGAGTCCGTAAGTTAGCGTAGGTACCCGCGGCAAATGCAGACCTCTTGGCCGCCTCGACTTCATGGTCCAAGCGCTGCAGCTGCGTGTGATGACCTGTAAAATTACAACTGAGTCAGTAAATCGAAGTGCTGCAACGATACTTCTACCTCACAGACGTGCATGTGTGCTGATAAACGCAGAAACTCGTTCTGGTGGTAGTTGGAAGACGTCCAGCGACTGAGGTGATCAGCAAGACGATTCTCGAGGCCAGGGATGTGAATGGCGCGAAGCTCGAACTGCCCTACGGCCGCACAGAGCCACAGATTCCGTAAGCAGGTTTGGAGGAACGGGGAGCGGCTCCGGCCAGAGTTCAACACAGTAACCGATGCTTCATTGTCACACATGACTACTATCCTGCTGCCGGCCCAGTGTTTGCCCCACAGCCGTGCGCAAACCAAGATGGACAGTAGCTCCAAACTGTTGATGCAAGGGTTTGACGCGAGCACGGAAGGCGGAAAAGTGGCGTGGAAGTATTCCCCAGTGCTGTGGAGAAAGCCGCCGCAGCCTGTCAGACAGGCGTCTGAACTGAAAACAGCGTCGGGTTCCGTCCAGCCGGTCACCGGAAGTAAGGAGACACCGTTGTAACAAGGTAAGAACGTAGACCACCATAGAAGGTCTTTGCGAAACTCACAGTCTATACTCAGCCGCTGGTGACGATCCGAATAGCGTCGCAGGAACAATATCATCCGCGAAACGAACAATCTTCCAGGTCGCACGCATGACCCCAAGAAGTGTAGCTTTCCCAACAGAGACTCGACCTCATTTCGGCGAACGCTGGTCTTGACACGCCAACGGTCCAACTCGGCCAACGTGTCGGAAAGTCTCTCCGGTGTCACTTCGATAGTCATGCGAATAGAGTCCACTGTGCGACCGAGAAAGACAATACGAGTGGACGGCGGCGTGGCTTTGTCGTCCGCCTCGATCAGTCCGAGGTACCGTAATAGCCGACCTAAAGTATCGAACGCTAACTCGGCCCTGTGCGGAGAGTCTGCGCCGCCGAGATCGTCCAAGTAGTTGACACAACGAAATCCGCATCTATTATATATGAACGCGACGGCGTCGGTCGTGCGCTGACATGCCTGTGCGCTAGAACGTAAGCCGAAGGGACAGACCACGTCCGCGTAAGCGTTACCACGCCAGGAGAATCCCAACAGGTGATAATCCGCAGGGTCCACGAACAACTGTCTGTATGCGCGCCGAAGGTCGCGTTTAAACATGAGGCAGCCTGTGCCGGCGTTGACAACTAACGCAATGAAATCATCCATGGAGGGGTAGCGAAGCCGATGCGGCTGACCGAGATAGGTCCCGGTGGGGATCCCGTCGTTAACTGAAGACCCGGGCGGGTAACTAAAGTCCACTACGATGCGACGATCCGGAGAGGCTTTCTTCGGAACCGTCTGCAACGGATTGCACACCAAACCGGGACTGAATGTGGCCGGCGACAACGGCCCTATTGTTGCTCCGTGCGACAACTCGGTGCTGATGAACCTGTCCACATGACTGGAGTACTGCAAAGCCGAGGGGTGGTTGGTGCGCGGCACTCGCGGTTGTGCGGATGACTCGTAATTAACTGGAAAGCCGAACTCCAGGAAGTCACATAAGACAGTGTCATGAAAACCATCTAGGAGACCTCGCCATGCGGAAACGTGTAGCTTGGTGGGTACCGGAATGCGCTCGGACTTAAAATTGGGTACGCCTGACTGTCGAACCCGAGCATGCCAACTCGCGAAGTCTGCTACGCTGGGTGTTGGCCGATCCGCTGGGGAATCCGTGACGAACGTACATACGCTGAGTTCATTCAATAACTTGACAGCGGAAGAATCGAAGTCCATTCCGCTCGTGCGGAGATCTGACAACATTACATCCTCACCTGAGGAAATTACTCGGGACGCTGGCCGAGCCAAGTCCGATCCGCGTGTGCGGACATTTGACAACAACACATCCTCATGTGAGGGAATAACTGGAGACACTAGCTCATCCAGAGCCGACCCGCTCGTGCGGAGATTTGACAACAATAAATCCTCTTGTGAGGGGACAGCACGTGCTGCAGTAAGTAAACTACACGGCTCCGACACGTCTGAAGAGTCCGTGTGCGATAAGCACTCTTGCGTAACACTATCACTAAGATAAACAACGTTCATGTCGCAATCCGAGAAGAAGCCAGAAGGGCACTGTTCAATGAGATCGTGATACAATGAAATACTAGAGAACGAATTGTCACGTACCGAATGTTGCAAAGTGTCACTTACAGAATGTTGCAAACTGTCACTCACAGAATGTTGCAAATTGTCGCTGACAGAATGCTGCATGTCCGGAAGTAGTCATGCGGAAGACGACTTGACGTTGGCCCCGTTATCCGCAGATGAAGCACGTTTCTCTTCGGCTTGCTTCCTGTGGCAGTCAGCGGCTGAGTGTTTGAACCTCTGCGATGTCTTTGTCCAGCAGTAATCACAAATGTGGTCAAAACGACACGTATCAGCGGCGCACTCGTTCTTAGAGAACCGATAGCAGATGCGTGGAGGATTGGATTTCTTGGGCTGTCGACTCGCGGCGGACCCGGCAGGCCTGATCTTGAGCGGATCGGCATCAAAGTAAATCTCCTTCAGGGCTACCCAGTCGTCCGACCATGAGCCTGGCTTCCGGAGCGCTTGCTTGACCGCCGCCGCATGAAAAGACCGAACCACGGTCCAGTCGTACCTAGCCAGTTTGTTACACGTATATTCCAACAGTGCTATGCGCCCCATCAGTTCATAGGAGGGTAGGCCGGGATTGCGCAATAAACCCATACAGCCAGCTAGGAATTCTTCCATCTCGAGCTCGTCATACTTCTTCGTTTCCGCTGAATGAAAACTATGGACGAAAGATTCGGGAGATAGGATTGCCTTACCTTTCTCTGGCTTCTTGCCCGCGCCGACAAGATCCCCATACTTTGTGGATACGAGGCTCTGAAGCGCGGCATCTTCGCGGAGCTGGGCTAACGTAATGTCTGCGAGTCCGAAATCGACATGCTTGCGTTCCCCGTCTTGAGTTTCGTCCGTCTTGCTCCCGTCCTTGGCCGGAGGAAGCGGCGAGGTTGTAGTGGTGTCTGTGGCCAATTCCTTCTCTAGCGCATCCACTTCCCGCTGAAGCTTCTTCAACTCTAGGCGCTGGGTAAGCTCTGCCTTGCGCTGTTGTAGCTCGGCCATGGCGCCTTGCATGCCTTGACCCACAGCGCCGTTGTCTTCCAGAATCCCCGTGCAATCCTTGCCAGCAACGCCCGATTTGTGCAGGGCGACGTCCAAGTGGCATCCTGGACACTTCTTCGAACGTTTGGGAGCCATATCTTCCGAAAAATTGTCGGATTTTAACGAGAATTTTTGAAGGATTTTTTTGAGGATTTGCTAGAGTGACTGCACTAAGCACGCTATTAGAACGGAAACCGAATGCGACCTCAGGTCGGAGGTCAGAAGTCATTTCCGTGCAGTCAATTAACTGATTTGGTTCTGCGCCCCAAATACTGACAATGATGCATGGAATTTGATACTATCACTACAACCACCTGTTATGCTGTATCAAGCAACGCGTGGACTATTCAGAACCGTGCGGGAGCATGATTCTGGATATCCCACGCGTATCCAGAATCGTGGCTGTGGCTATGTTCTTGGATACGCGGAGACTATCCAGAACCGTGCCTGATTAAGGCACAGAACCCATCAACCCTAACCCATTAAGGCACAGAACTAGATGTAGGCACGGCTTTTATACCCATGGTAAAATTTGAGCGCTCGTTCTTTTGTTTGTGTACCCAGGGAAGCGGAGTGGACGCGGTTCGGGAGTCGACCCGCGCGGCTCCGTTTAACGACGGGGAGTGGCAGGAGATCACCATCCGTCGGGAGAACAACGTCGCCACCATGTACAGTCTGGCCGGGGACGTGCTGGCAAGGGTGGAGTTCGTCGGTAAGTCTGGGTAATAATAATGGGCGAATGAAGGAAGTCCGTACAATGGGTGAATGAATAAAGTTTGTGGAATGGGCGAATGAAGGATTGTGGATTGAATGAATGGAGGAAGAAAGGGAGGATGGAGGGACGAAGAAAGGAATGGATGTTGTGACAGGTTGTTTAGTGTAATATAACCAGCTGCCACTATGCCGGTTGCCCGAGAAGCTGGCGTGGCACTACAAGGCGATTATACCGAAAATACGGATACACAATGATGTTTAGATTACCATAGCATCAAGGACGAGCGTGGGTTCAACCTTAAGACCAATGCAAACAGACAATACAGACCAAATCAAACTTTGTTTCTCCCGTTCCTTCCCGCCTAGGTGAGAGTTCCGACACCGCCCACGTGCTGAACGCCGAGACGCTGTTTATCGGCGGGGTGGCCGACCCGCGCGGCCTGCCGTCCGACATGAGGACGTCGTTCCGAGGCTGTGTGGACGACCTGCGCTTCAGCGTGCAGGAGGACTCACTCCTGCCGTACGAGTTCCAGAGACAGAACATAAGATTCAGGTGAGAACTGGAAATATGTGTGTATGTCTTTCTCTCTGGAATTGTGTGAGTGTGTGCGTGTGTGTATGTGGCTGTGTTTGTACAAGTGTGTGTGTGCGTGTGTGTATGTATTGATGTATGTAAGAGCGGTACATATGAACGTGTGTGTGTGTTTGTGTGCGTGCGTGTGTGTGCGTGTATGTATGTATGTATGTATGTGTGCGTGCGTGCGTGTGTGTGTGTATGTGTGTGTGCGTGTGAATGAGTGAGTGACTGAATGTGTGTGTTTGTATGCGTGTGTGTGTGCTTGTGTTTCAGCCCTTAAACCTAGGAAAGCTTCCAAACTCAATTTTTTCAGTGTTCTTTAAATGTAAACCTACTATAGTAGACCTTTCGTCGTACCGACTGAAACCTTACTCTGTTTTTCTCTCCCGCCACCCCTCCCCACAGGGATATTGAGTTCAGCTGCATGTCGAACCAGACGTGCAGGTCGTACCCGTGCCGGCTGGGCCGCGGGGAGGCGTGTGACGTCGGGGTGTGTGAGTGCGCGGAGGGATACAGAACCACGAACACCGACCCTCTGACGTGCGAGAACATCGACGAGTGCGCGGAGCTGGACCCGTGTCAGAACGGCGCCACCTGTACGGACCTGATCGCCGACTACAACTGCTCCTGTACCGACCCGTACAAAGGTATGCTCCATAGTTAGTTGTCAGGAGGGAACTGGGAAGATCTATCTGAACGTGTCCTGGATGGTCAGTTTCGAGTCATAGAAACGGAACAGTAACTTCAGTAAGACAACGTCGTCTAATTGTAATTTATGAAAATTAGTATAACGCCATGATGACGTGTTCAAAAGTTAATATAAGGCCAAGCCCATGGTTCGAAAAAAATATGCATTCCAAAATTATGTCACTATCATTTCTCTTTTCCTGCATCTGTATAGTCGCTATAACCGCTCTTCGGGTAGCACACCAGCTTCGCAGGCACGCGGCGCGGCGGCAGCTAGCTGGTTATATCACACTGAACAAGACACAAATCACACCCAACCTTTACACATCTAACCGCGATCACTGTTACTGTATGTTTGTACCAGGTAAGAACTGCACGGTGGACAGGAACTGTTACTACTTCCCGTGCGCTAACGGCGGCAGCTGCCTGGAGCTGGACACGGCGTCGCGGAACGAGAGCGGCCGGAACTGTTCGTGCGCGCACGGCTTCACGGCAGACGACTGCAGCGTCAGGGACTACTGCGCCGACAACCCGTGCGGCGTCGGCGTCTGTAACAACTACCTGTTCGGCTACAACTGTACATGTCCGGATGATCCCGACGAGATTGTCAAGGACCGTAAGTACCTGTTTTTTTTAAATTCCTTGTGTGGTGTATTTGGCAACAATGAATACAACATATTAAAACATGTATATAACACCGCAACAGAAAGACTAGAAAAAAACTTGCATACGTCAAACAAAGGTTACTCAAGCAACTGGATATGATTTTTAAAAAATAATATAAAAATCAATTCCAGTATATCCGATTTAAAAAATCATATCCAGTTGCTTTAGTAACTATTTTTGGCGTATCTCATTACCTGGATGTCTAACCTTCACCGACGTAAACCTTGCATGTATCAAATATTATTACCGAATATCATATATCATTGAATAAAAATAATCTCTATACTAAGGCAAACAAAATAAAATGCCATATCAGCCAATACGCACATGAGTATGAACTCTGTACTCAGACGAATACGTTTTGATTTCACCAGGTCAGAACTGCGGACCTCTGGCGGTGAGCAGTCCTATCCAGATCTCACCCGCCGCCCTCATCATCGTGCTCTTCGGCGTGGCCATTCTCATGGGTAAGCTTAAGTCTGGGTCTACCTCCTCACGTTAATTTAAAGAACCCAACACACTTGACGATGAAAGCAATGGTGTGACACTGTGACGACTGGAATACGCAGAACAATGAATGACTACACTTGATACTTAGAACTGATATGAGTTTTTTTATTGTATTTTTCTGACAGTGGTGCTGATAGTGTTCCTGGCGTTCCGCCGCTCGTACCTGAAGAGAAAGCGGGAAGCCCTGCTGGACTACCCCAAATCTCGCGTGTACGAGGAGTCTCGCGAGAACGTGGTGGAGTACGGGGAGGAGGGGTACGGCGAGGAGGACCAGGACACGTTCGACGTCAACGTCATCCAGTCCGCGGGAGACACGCTCAAACACCGCAAGGTGAGAGCTGCAACCGTAACCAAGGGCAACCGTAATCAATGGCAATCGTAGCCACCTTAGCGGGCTGTACGACTTTTTGTGGTGGGGGATATTATTATTATGCAGTTTTGTTGGCATGATCAATTATATTAGTATGTCGAATAGAAGTGATCTGCTACGACCAAAAAGTATAGCGCATGAAATACACTGCTGCGTAACAACAAGCATACTATGAGACTAATCTACATTAGGCTTTAAACATACTGTCCAATATGTACAATGCATGGGGTAGCGCATGTCATCATGTTCTGGAATTTGCCATTGAATCCTGCTATGGAAGGCATGTAATAAGCCGTATCTATTATAAATGTTCGCTGTGTTTGCAGAGGTTCCCGGTGCTGTCACCAGAGGACGCTGTTGAGGTGGCAGACTTCATCAACAGCCGACTAAGCGACGCCAACGTCGACACGAACGCCGGCGCCAGGGACCAGAAGATGTCGTTCGCGGTGGAGGGCCGCGGGACGCCGGCGACTTCCCTCAGCTCACTCAACTCCAGCAGCACGGAGGAAAGGCAGAGCTATGACTACCTACAACGCTGGGGACCCAGGTTCTCCAGGCTGTCGGATATGTTTAACGACGGGGAGAGCGATAGCGACTAGACGTGTTGTATCCTGAACCATCCATGCTCAGGCACAGTTATACTCCACGCGTATCCAGAACCGTTGCAGCCTAGGGAAAATCTACGTTCTTGGATAAGCAGAGATTATCCATAACCAGGATGCCTGATCCTAACCCATTCAGCATAGAGCTAGATAGACACGGTTCTGGACACGCTTTTGAGTAGTGTAGCTTCACAAATTCAATGTAACGCCTCAATGAAGCAATCTAATGTGAGACTGTTGAAAGTTGTGTAAAACGTCTTGTGTTGTTCTGTTTTGCTTGTTCATGCCTGAAAGGCGCAATATGTACTAGTTTAGCCTGTAGTTTAGTGTCCATGATCCATAATAAGTGTGCAGCAAAAAATATGGATTGATGTTTAATCATCTTGCTGTGGTTTGAACTTTGAGACTGTGAAAGCTTTGCTGGTTGAAGCCATTTTCATATTTTGCATTTTGCATTTTCTATTGTGTGTATATGACAGTTCACATTGTGTAGTGGTAGTTTTAGTGTCTGCATTTTAAGGTACGACCTTTGTTACTTTGTTACATTGTACTGTATCATGATTAAATACAACGATGTGGAACTATGATGAGTACACAATTTTTTCATTAAGCTCTCCTTCTATTTACCAGGACTTAACATTATAATTGCAAGTGCCCAATCATTTTTCGTAAGTGTGGGACCCCGCCCCCCCCCCTACTGCAAGTAGAATCCTCCCACTAGTTAATGTTCAACCTTTATAGAATAGAGTGGGCGTGGTGCGTTCATGACAGGTTTCTGTTTGTTTTGTAGCATACACGTAAGTGGGTGTTGCCTGGTCTAGCGTAGGGTCGCTGAGTATTGTACTTCTCAGCCTTCTGCATATTGATTCTGGGATTTTGGAAACCCTGTCACCCTATGCGAGTCCATGTGTACAGTTAATAGGAACGCCGGCCGGTCATGTGAGCAACTGTACAAAAAGGAACTTCACATCTGGGATCGGTCTTTTGCATAGAAGGCTGTCCAAGCGATCGGAAGGTAGGTTTACACTGATGTCAGTGAGATTAAACAAAATACCATGAACGTCTCTTGCTGCTTCGCTCGCTCGTTGGTAGAACCAAAGTCAAGACAGGATATCAATGCTGGGAGCGCGGTGTAGTGTGCGGCTACACCCCTAAGTTCCGACACCAATCTAACCCATGTTCGATATGACAACCTCAACGCTAACCCTACATGTATTATTAGTTCGGCTTACAACAGCTAGGGTTGCCCAACTAGTCAACCTTGGCAAAACTTAGGTGTGTGCTGCAGTATTCGGAACAGGTGCGTTGTTCTTGTTCTTGAACTCTGCACGCAAGGGATGTGGGGAACTGTGCACGTTTAATATCCACACAACAACTGTATGTAAGTAACGTGACATGCATTTTGATGATGGTACATTTTAATATTCCGCTGAAGCAAATCCCAATCCCTTTATTTATGACGTACGCCCTTCGCCCTGCCCCTCACCGCCCAGGTAATATTAAAAGGGGTGGGAGACAACTTGGCAAAGGGCCCGAAGGTAAACCTGACCCCAGTGTTGACCCGGAAATAGAACCAGCAGGTTGCTGAGAAATCTGAAGAGACAGTTAGCCCAGAAAAGTTCCATAACCTATGAAAGTTTGACGTAGATGTGGATTCCTTCTCATATCACCTGTTTGAAGTATTCGCGGTCGGTCCCCTATATCGAGTTTCGAGTTTCGGTCATACGACACAGCAAAGCGGAAGTACTACCCGATAGTTTCGGTCAGCCATACTATATATACTAGACAGTATGAAATGGGCACAGCGAGCTTCGGATCCTTTCTACATGCAGACATAGTACAGAGGATAGCACAGTGAGTAAGGTTAGCATAACAAACTTGTTGCTTTGTCTACCTGTTATCTTATTGAATGTTTGAACGATAGAAGATCCCCGGGACAGTATGTTCACGGGGCAGGAGGAGCCGGGGTCGATACTGGGTGGAAGGGGGGGGGGTGCAATAGCCATAGCAGAAGCTTTCAGTCACACAAACAGCAATTATAGACGTTATAGTTGTTCGTCAAAGGAGAGAGGAGGTTTTATTTGCTGTATTGAACTAACACATGACCTAATTTTACACAGTATTGGTGGTTTCGCAAGTACGGTGGACCAATGACGTCACTACCGCAATAAGACACCAGCGATACTCAACTTTGACCTACTGACAACGTGTACAGAAGGTGTGCAACTATATATACATATCGTGTCACGAGTTCCGAATTTTTACATCGATAAAGGTGTACATGCATTTTAATGTTTCGAAACGTTGGATTATGTATACTTTACTTAGAAGAAAGATTGGGGCTATGAAAAAAAAAGTTTATGTTTTAACTTGTCCTGCCGGACCCATATATATATATGGGTTGCACATACAGTACCACTTATATAGTGTCCTGTATATGTACGATTTGGGGCTGTTTCTCGTTCAACGCATCACACCGCAGCGAAACGCAAAGAATGCGGAAGTAACTACGCCGCCGCAGGGCAAAAAAGTCAAGGCTCTCTGACCTGATTACGACTTCAAATTACTTGAAAATATTGTGTAAAAAGTCCAGCAGGACAAGGGTTAAAACCTCAGTCGTTTAATACATTCAGACGTGACATTCAAGCGCTAGTTTCGGTAATCAAATGTAGCATGAGATTCTTATTTGGATATACGGGTGCTAAGGTGATCCCAAGCATTAGCAGTACTACATGTATACCACGCAAAGCAATGGAAGCTCAATCACACAGCGTGGCCTGTGTGAGTTTAGTGTAGAATTCTAAGAGTGGTCTATATAAAGGAAAAAAAATCTTAATAATATATAATAATCATATGATGATTATCCAAATCAGAGGCTAATTTACATAATTAATGAGGAATTTCTATAAATCTGTAGTATTAGACCTAATTTGCATAATTAACGGGAAATTGCTATAATTTCATAGTGGTAACTGCCAGGCAGTTCATATTTGCCGCATTTGGAAGTTAAGTGTAGGTGAACATCAATATGAACAAAATTTATTTAAATCATGGAGTGTTAAAACGGTCTTCTCTGTTAACATAAGGCTGTCATTGGGTGGAGAATATTGTAGACTCCTGTCACCATATACCAGAATATGTTTGACTAAGAATTAACAGAGCAGACCATATGCGAGGGTAAACATTATGTATTTGCTTTGCAAATGATACGTTTCTAGTTCATTTTAATGTCCAAGTGATATTCTAGAGTTACGTTTGTAATTAATCCACGAATACAGTTTTCTTGTTTACCTGTATTTGATCCATTTCTTCCCGTGGAACTTTAGTCACCGGAGTCAAACATGGACGAACAAGAAGAGACAAAAAGCCAAGGAGAAGTACATATAGGAGTAGAGCCGTCTGTATCGCCAAGTCAAAGAGACATTAAACATGAGGATAAATCAGATGAAAAGGAAGACGGTACGAGCAAGAAGAAAGCGTACCAAGAGGGACAGCGTGTAGGTCCCCACCGGCAACATAAGGGTAAACCACAGGGATACTTGGACACGGCTCAACTTAGAGGAAAACATGGGTGGAAGAGAAACGAACGTGTACCGTATAGAGAAGATGCTAAGCCAAGGGCCAAACCCAGAGCGGACGGATCAGAAAGAGAACGCAAGCGACAAGATTCTGATGAAGCTCGAACGGGAAACTACAATCGAAGAGGGCACAGGGGCCAGAGGCCTCACTTCCCACCCAGGCAAGGTAGCGCGCATTCAGACAGAACAGGTCACGATGGTCGAAGTGTCAGGCCAAAGGCCAGAGACACGACTAAAGAAAGGACAGCAGATCACAAGTTAAAATCCACGGATGGAGACGATAGTGGACGTGGGAGGCAAGGAGGTAAGACACCGCACTCAAACTCCACACCCAATCTTGCCATGCAAGGCTCGAGTGAAGTTGGAAATACTCCTTTGCCTCCAGGTCACTCTGTTGTACAGCCGAAGCCCCACCCAAAGGCTAGGCGTAACGCCTCCGCCCAGAATGTGACGGCGACACATCAGCGAAGGCGTCACCACAGCGACCAGCAGGGTGTTAGGCCAAAGTCTTCGCGGCACGAGTTTCGAAAGTCAAGCGAAGGTGACACAAAACAACGAAAGAAGGTTGAGGAAACAGAACGTGGGCAAATGTTCTATGGACAACAAGGACGTCACTTTCGTGACCACAGACAGTACCTGTACAGAGTACAACTCAAGCAACTTCCAGAAATGAATGCACAACAATTCCATACCGTCTTTGCAAATCATCCTGGGTTTGACCACGCCTCGATAGAATTTGAGAGCGAGTCGAAAGGGTTCGTGTATTTTGCGACACACAAAGATGCAGAAAACTTCAGCAAATCCGTAAGGACAGTCGGTGTGTCAGAGAGAGTTGATAGAGGATCAGTAGTGAAGAAAAAGCGCCATCCGGAGAAAAGGCAACTTACATTCGAGGACAAGCTGTTGGCTCTCGCTAGTCAGGTAGATTCTGGCGTCAGGCAAGTTATCGCAAGTCACAACGAGAAGGTAGAAGAAATCACAGTAAAGGTCAATGAGGTTCGCCCAAGTGGTCGATTTGTTTCCCTTGACGAACACAAGGTCCGAGAACAACAGAGGAAGGTTCTGCAGATGAAACAGGAGGAGTTGACGAAACAAAGGGAAGAGTTTGATCAAAGTATCAAAACCATTTCCGAAGAGCTCGTCAGTTTGTCACCAGATGCAGCCACTCGTGCAAGGCTGCTACCGTGCTTCGACACGTGCAGGTGATGCCGAGATCAGCATAGATACACCAGAAGTCAAAACAGACAGTGACAATGTGCTTTGTAGAAGTGCGAGTGATCCAGTACCAGTGGTGCAACAACGAATGACGCCCGATCTCTGTGAGGTTGGGTGTGGACCAGAGGAGGCAGAACCATCCACACAACTCCCTGCAGGGGCCACTAGCTGTCCCAACATTGGCAGGTCTGCGGAAAGTGTTGTCAGCCTCGTTGACGGCGCTCAAATTTTAGTGGAAGACAACAAAACGGATGGGATGGCGACGAGTATGGCGTCAGGTGAAGGTGACGTGCGTTCTGATGTGCAGACCGAAGAGGCGGTCCCCCAGTACCCACCTATAAGCTCCAAAGAACAGGCCAACATACTCAACGACCTGAAGAGCCGATACCTACGCGAGTGTTCTAGGCTCCGAGCCGCTCTACCAATGTACGCTTACGGACAGAACTGCTTCAAAAGGTAAAGTAC
>NW_017804176.1:1302091-1336617 GCF_001625305.1 Branchiostoma belcheri | reverse complement strand
GGTAAAGTACAACAGCGTCATCGTGGTAGTCGCGGAAACAGGGTCAGGGAAGAGCACGCAGATTCTGCAGTACCTTGCCGATAACATCAGCGAGCCGGGGAAGCTGATCGCATGTACACAGCCTCGCAAAATCGCAGCGATTAGCCTGGCCGATAGGGTGGCGACGGAGTACGGATGTCAAGTAGGGGATGAGATAGGGTACGCCGTCGGGAGCAAGAGGCGCGTCAGTGACAGGACGAAGGCTGTCTTCATGACTGACCAGGTCCTGCTCAACTCCTGTGTGAAGGAAGGCGAGCTCGACAAGTACTCCTGTGTCGTCATCGACGAGGCTCACGAGAGAAGTATCCACACCGACCTCCTGCTGGGGATACTGAAGAAGAGTCTACACACGAGACCTGGTCTGAGACTCATCATCGCCTCCGCTACCATTGATCCAACACTGTTCTCTAACTACTTCGGCGGTTGTCCAGTGATGTCGGTCCCGGGAAGGACCTTCCCTGTTGACATAATCTATAAAACCCCGCAGTTTGATGACAGCAATGTTGACTTTGTCACCGAGACGGTGAACAAGGTTGTAGAGATTCACAGCAACGAAGGCGAGGGAGATATTCTTGCGTTCCTAACATCACCCTTGGACATAGAACGTGCATGTGAAAGGACGTACATTTCTCCTCGGATCCAGGGTAAACTCCGTTCTTCGTCTCCCCCTTCACGGCAAACTACAACCCGAGGATCAGAGAAAAGTGTTTGAACCAGCCCCCGCTGGGGCCAGGAAGGTCGTGTTTGCCACCAACATCGCGGAAACGAGCGTCACCATCCCAGGCATCATCTATGTCGTGGACTCTGGAATGATCAAAGAACGGTACTTTGACGCCAAACGGAACCTCAGCGTTCTCGACGTCAAGATGGTCGCGCAGAGCTCTGCTATACAGAGAGCCGGTCGGGCGGGGAGAATGCAGCCTGGGACGTGCTACCGGCTCTACACCGAGGACGAGTTCAAGGACATGAGGGTGTCCACACCGCCAGAGATTCTGCGCATGCACCTAGGCATGGCGGTGTTGAAGCTGATGGAACTAGGAGTCACTGACGTCACTGACTTTGACTTCGTAGAACGACCCTCCGACGACGCTTTGCAAGACGCAATAGACCAGTTAGATAGTCTTAGGCGCCATTGAGGGGACTGAAGACGAGATTTTCCCCCTTAGGTGCCATTGAGGGGACTGAAGACGAGATTTCCCCCAAACCTTCGGAATCGAAACAGTCTGACTGGGTGGTCGTCACAGACCAGTCACATGAAACTACCGAGGTCATGGACAACTTAGATAAAACGCCCACAGTCTCCAGTTTCGGAGCCCTGATGGGCTTTTGGCGGCTTCCCAGCATCATCAGTAAGATGTTCCGGGGAAAGGACAAACAAACACAGGAACCAAGAATGGAGGACGAACAGCAGGACAAGCAAGACACGACGGTAACGTCCATGTCCACGACGATAACGTCCATGTCTATCAGACTAACTGAACTCGGAAAAAAGATGTCTCAGCTGCCGACAGAGCCGAGACTGTCAAAGATGATCCTCGAAGGCGTGAACCAAGGGTGCGGGAAGGAGGCCCTCTTGGTGGCCGCGCTGGCGTCCGCAGCCGGCAGCGTGTACTTTCGAGCGGGGACAGAAGAGGAAAAGGCCACGGCAGATCGGCAGAAGATGAAGTTCTGTCACGAGGGAGGGGATCTACTATCCATGCTGGACGTGTACAGAGATTGGGTGGCACAATCACCGACCCGGCGCAACAAATGGTGCGTCGCGAACAGTATCAACGCAAAACCAATGCGGCGTCGCTGAGGAAGGCCTTCCAAAGAAATGAAGCACCAGCTTGCTTCCGGTGGCGTGCACATTCCTGAAGACTTCGCTCCCGTTGAGACCGTGAATGTTCAACTTCCTCGTCTGGTCCTCGCTGCATATTGCAACAACTTGTGCGTCTTCAGTGGCCACGAACGGGCAGGCTATATCGTGGAACGCCTTCAGCAGTGTGTGCACATCCACCCCTCGTCTGCGCTGAAGCACCTCGGTGCACAGCACAAGTGGGTCGTCTTCGACGAGATTCTGCGGACTTCGCGTGACTTCATCATCAACGTCACCCCTGTCGATATCGAATGGCTCGAAGACGTCGCCTCGCGTTATGCAAGCAAAGTCGACCTGCACTCCCTCGAACGATCTACCATGACTTCGTGCCTAATCAATGGATACGGGCTCGAGGTAGTGAGAGGACTGATAGGAAGGCGTGCACAAACGCTGAAGTCCCTGGAAGCCACCGTGTCAGACGACGAGAAGCACCTCTGTGTCATAGAAGTTGACACTGACCGTTGTCAAGTGGCCGTTTTCACCACTCAGGATCGCCTTAAAAAAGGCGAAAAGATTGTCCGTGACGCCATGGATGCCAGGCACAACGACTTGAAGAACGAAAGCGACGAGATACCCGTGGTTGATCACAGAGGCGACGGAACACGAATGGTGCTCGGGAGAGGAGGAGAAGTACAAGACATCCTCATGTCGTCGGAGTTCCGCTGTGTTGAAGTCTTCTACAAGTATACCGGCCAAGACTTGGAGGGCTGTAAGGATGTCATGGACATCTTTGCCTTTTTGGATGGCATCTTGATCAGAACTGCCTTCGACAGGATTCTGACAACAGCAAATGGCCAGAGGGTGGGAGCACTGACGTTTTCGTCTTATAGGTTGGCACAGAAAACTGTCAATCACTACGATAAGCAACCTTTCCGTGACGGAACCCTGATACTGAAACCAGTGAACCAGAGTCGCGGTCCAGGTGGCGCGGTCCTCGGCAAGTCGAACTGAACGTGATGTGGTTCAGAAGAGAGTGCAAAGGTTGGATTCGTTGAGTGCGATGATGCCATGATGAATTTAGATGGATATAGTATTGACGCGCGCGTATCGTCGCTGACATTGACGGCAAGTCATCGAGGCGGCAATGGAATCATCAGAGCAAGTATCAACAAAAATAAGATATCATCGGTGTACGTTCGAGGTCCTTCTTGTTCGCTAAACGAGCAGACCTTGGAAAGGACTGTGCGCAGAAACTCTGTGGTCGTGCCTCAGAGGTATTCAGTGGTGTGGAGACCACAGACATCCCCCGTGGACGTGGAGCGTGATGAAGCACAGCTTAAAGGACTGTTTTCAACATACGTTGTACTTGGAACCGAGCGGGTTTCAGTCACCAAACCAAAAACCGAAAGCCAAGTGCGGGGATACGCAATCGTCACCCTGTCTGATGACAATGATGCCTTGAACGCCGTCAGAGGCCTTCATAACCAGCGAGGGTTGATGGGAACACAGGCCTTGTCAGTAGAGAGAAAGCTACAATGCGACGTTGTGTGCAACGCAAGGATCTACGACGTTTTAGAGGAGAGCTTTAGGGATACCTTAGAGGACCTTACGCGAGGAGGGACTCGTTCTGTGAAGATTGAGTACAAACGCGCCAAGTCTGGCAGAACGGTCTACTTCAAACTGTCCGGAAGAGACGTCGGTGAGGTAGCTCGCGCCAAAAGCCGTCTGCACGACGTCATGAGACCGGATACAGTGGCCCACGAAGATCCCCAGATCACCTCTCGACTATTCAACAAAATCGGACTCGACTTCATCCAAACCATTAGGAACCGCGTGAAAGGTGTTCACATCGATGCCGACCGCAGGACGTTCACCGTCAGTCTGTACGGGAAGGATGAACCAAGGCTGGAGGCGAAGAGACTCATCACGGCCTACCTAGAGAGCCTGACGAAACACAAACCACAAGAGATTCACCTGGCGGACAGCAGCAGACCTGCAGGTGTTATGAAGGCTCTTCTCAACAAGTACGGCCTCGACCTAGACGGGTTAAAGAACGCAACGGGCGCGACGGAGATCAGGCTAGACATGCGGAAACACCTCCTCGTTGTCCAAGAGAGTGATGAGATCTTCAACAAGGTGAAAGAAGTGGTAGAAGAGTGCGCGAAAGAGATCCTGGAGAGGAAGGGCGAAAGTCGCCAGCGTGAGGAAGAAGACGACTCCGAGGACTGCCCCGTCTGTTTCTGCCCCATAGATGGCCAGGACTACCGCCTGCAGTGCTGCGGCCACCGCTACTGCCACGAGTGTATCAAATTTCAGGTGAGCACCGGTTTCATCCTTTTTTCAACAATTTGGCCTTGATAAATAGTGATGTGCGGAAGCACCACCGTCGTCTACTGTATTGTCCAGTCCTTGAATATGCAAAGATTGTTAACTGTCATTCGTGTCTTAACCTTCTTCAGCTGGCGACAGCTATCAGGAGCCAAGAATTCCCCATCAGATGCGGGACTAAGGGATGCCCCTGTGAATTCTTCCTCAGGGACCTCCGCTCACTCCTCAACCAGGCGGATTTCCGGCGACTTGTCACAGGTGGGTACATGATTTTGGAAAGGCAAAAGCACAAAAGCAAAGCAGTCGAAGAACATGGCAGTACTTCTTTTCATCATCTGTATGGACATTACATAGACTCTCAGTGTTTTATGACTACAGGTACAGCACACTACTGTATTTCAACCTTTCATTAGAGGTATCCATTATGACAAAGTCACAACGTGTTTTCAATCAACAGGATCCCTCAACGCTTTTGTGAACAAGAGCAGAGGCCGGTACCGTCCCTGTCCAACTCCTGACTGCCCGTCCGTGTACAGGTGTGTCAGTGAAGAAGAGGGGGAGGGCCAGGTAAGTGAACATGTTCACGTGTTAGGGCAAATGGTTTAGATATGCACTCTTTCACTTTTTTCACTTTAAGTTTAACAACCTGTTTTAACACTTACTAACAACACTTCTCGCCACTGTTGTTTACTTCAACACCTACCAACATGAAAATGCTGTAGTTGATACGTATACATCAGTAAGTTATGGCATTTAGATGCAAATCATTGTTGTCCATACCACATAAAATCAAGCATATATCGGGCCTGGAAATGTAAACTAATATTATTTTCTGTGGTGGTTGTTTGATCATCTAAAGGTGAGTTTATCTAATTACCTACCATTTTCAGGTGTTCCAATGCTGCATGTGCCACAAGCGCCTCTGCACCCGCTGTCATGTCGACATGCATGATGGGATGTCCTGTAGGACATGGCAGATCTTCAATGGCGAGTCAGACGCCACCTTGCGGGAGTGGATGGAAGGGAAAAAGGACGTCAAACTTTGCCCCAAGTGCAGCTTCGTCATCGAGAAGACTGCCGGCTGTAACCACATGACATGTAGGTGCGGGGCACACATCTGTTGGGTTTGTCTAGCAACATTCGACTCGGGAGGGGACTGTTACGACCATTTGGCCAAGTCGTGTGGAGGCATTCTCTGAAATAACACCAAAGATATAATTTTTTGCCATAGTATGGAAATGGATAAGAAGCGACAACCAATTGTAAAACAGAACACAACGAATTGAAATATTTTGTGTAACCGTGTTGCAACATGCTTTGATAAAATCAGGACGATAATAGTTGCGTCGTTTCAGATATAGCATATTACTTATCTAAAACATATTTTCAAAGATTCCGCAGAGTTGTACGTTACGCAGACTTTTCTGTCAAAGTCTTGTTCAGACATGATTATAATAGCGTTGTATATGCATTAGAAGAAAAAAGCGAACGGAAGAGACAGTGATATACTATCGGCAAATATGTATTTTGTTAATTTCAAGTTAGTTGATTTTGCTGCAATGGTATTGTTTCGACAAAGTCTTCACGGAATGCTTCACGGTTCAAAACATTGGTTGTTGTAGAAGGCACGTGTTGCTTGTTCTGCCTGGAATCTTACGGGGCGATTGATTGAATTAATAAAGACGCATGAAAATAATAGCGGTTGTCTCCGTGTGATGTGAAGTCACAAGTTGACTCAGTCACGAGGATCCGACAGCACATGTTTGATCAACGTTTTTCTGACGTACAGTAATGTCAAGGGTGCACGGGCTTCGGTATGGATGCTGATGGATAGAGCCAATTAGTCCAGAAATAGCTCCACATTGTCAAACACGGTCAAGCGTGCGAGCAAGGTATCAAGGACCTACAAGGACAAAAAAGTATATGGCTCCGAATATGTATATGACTTATAATACCATTACTGCACTTACGATTATAATGAGACGTAGCCTTACATGGTAGGGCCGTCAGTGCAGATTTGGCCAAAAGCCATTCGCATTAGACAAGCGTCAGGTTAAGGGATAACGAACGACGTTTTTGTTTTAATATGGACCTCACTGGGAGATCACTGGTCATGTAGGGTGATGTCCGGGTCTTGGGGGGGGGGGGGTACATTCGGGCATTGACCGCTGTAATGGACCACTATTGACCACCTGGGTATTAATGGTTACCTTCATGTATTGACCGGTGTAACTGACCAACTATTCACCGCCAGAGTCCTTGGACTTACCTTCAGTTAGCTTATTGCCCGTTCGTACCCTCTTTGTTGTAGCCTGGGTACAATCCTCCGCAGATACCACCGACTAAGTATTGTCGCTGGCTACCGTAGTAGCCGGTGGAAACTATTAGGTATGGTACCCAGGCTATATTTGTTTCCTGAAAAGTGGTTTATTTTATGATATTGACAGGTTTTTCATGAGGACTCACAACTCCCACGATTTCCTGTCGCGATGTGTTAACACAGCTATGCGGGGGGGGGGGTGCTACTTGCCTTCACATTTAATTCGTTTTGATTTTTTAAACAAAGCTTTCATTGAAACATTTCAGATTTACGCGAGCTCAATAATAGTCTAAATCTGAACTGTACTTTCCAATACACAGTGGGAAAATTACTGTTCAACGTGCTTTAGTACATTTGACTTGAACGAGAGTGAGTTTTCACTTACAGGCTCAGACTGCCAAGTTTAGCCACGTGCTCGCGCGTTTCTCACATCAATACTCCAGACATCACGACTCCAGACAGCTGCAGGCGACGCGCCGTGTCTTTGTGCACGTTTTGTTGGCGTTGCCAGGTAACGCGTGGATCCAATTTTCTATGAGGTTTGTGTTTGGAGGTAGCCCGAGGAAGCTCGAGGCCCTCTGCTTTGACACAGAGCCAGAAAATCGCGGTAAAATGTCAGGACTGGTTTTACATCCATGTTTGAGCACAGGTGAGGTGTTTACGGATAGGGGAGATTTGAACTCATTTGAGTAGGATGTCAATGACAGTGGTTTAGTTAGGTACCGACTTCCAACCTTAACGCAGTATATTCTAATCGTTTAAATCAGGCTTTTCAACCCTGAAATGATTGAAACAAAATTGACACTACCGCAAGGTAAGACACGACCTTCAAGGACATAAACACGCCTCTCCATGTCTACTGACAGTTCTGCGAACACTTGGCAGATTCCCAGAATCAGTCCTTACTTCCAGGCCGTTTGCTTTCATGTTGAGAAACATCTGCCCGAAGATAAGGTTAAATGGTGCGTACTAGAATACATCTTACTTCAAATCAAGTTACAGGGCTTCTTCCCGGATGCTCACATTACTATCCTCCGTCTTATGCCGACTTAACCCCCCGTCAAAGTGGCCTCCAAATGAAGATAAAATAGAATTTCCTGTCGGTAAAATCCATAGAAAGATTGTGTTTATATCGTGGTTGCTTTCTGTGAACGGAAGTGCAGTGAACGGAAGTATCCTACACTCCCACGCGCTCGTGGGCGTCTGCTGCAAGGCCATCGCACTCTACCCACCTAATGCGGGACAGCCTCGCATCGCGAACAGCAATCTTTATAATCTACGGCTTTACTAAAGGTAATTGCTATTCTACATACATCTGAACTGTCGGATGCGTCTCTCCATATGTGTTTCAAGTTCCAATTGTATACTCAAACGTCAGGTCTGTTGGGATTCTCTGGTGATGATTAGTACAAACAAAAACGTTTCAATTCAAATTTGTAGGATAATGGCACGAAACAGGAAGAAGGAAGTGGGATGCATTCTTAGTTAACACGTTCAAAATGATTAACATGTTGTTTCACACTAATGCCAACCTCCAATGGCTTCAGAAGTTAATGTTTCTTTTGTACAAGAGACAGGTTATACATAAATATTGAATTTCAATGAACGCGCGGTATCATCGAGGCGCAACATGGTTCTAACATCTTACAATGTAGCTTATTCCCAAACGCCCGTAAGTTCTTCTCGCACGCCCGAACCATAAGGATTGAAATATCTCTTTCAAATAACGTCGAGCAGTTTTGATTACCACGATAATAATAAGCTTATAGAAACGCCTTGCCAGAACGCTAATTGCCAGTAACAGATAACAATCGAACAGCAGTGATTTCCAACAATTGCAGCCAGGGTACAGGTAGTCAAACCCCTAACGGGAGAACGTCACAAAGAACGGTCTAGAATTCGAACATTCGGCTACTATTATAACGTGCACACCTGACCGGGCACGACCCCTGCCCACTGATCTTGAAAACGAATCTTGAAAAGTCTGGGCAAATGTCACACTAAACGAAATAGTAAGTAGAACAAATGGTAAAATGTTTCGATTAAACTGTAGAGTCAAGAGAGATAGAGATGAGTCCACCCACACAAAGTCATGGAACCTTACATTTGTACTTGCCTGCCGTGTTTCTGATGATTTGCCAGTGAACGTGTTACAGGTGTCTTTTATTTATTTATTTATTGCTCTTAAAAACAGTTGGGTGGTACCTTCAGTCTCTGAAAGGCTGATTTCCAAGGTAGCCCAACAGAACATACACAATGGACAACATGGAATACAATAAAATTAAACAAAATAAAACAGATTAATCAAATGATCAATCGTAGCAAATGACAATAAATGATATAAACAGAGGGTACACGTAATCAATCATACAAACACAACGGAACAACCAAAACAAATAGTCAAAATCGTTAGGCATAGTCGTATTGTCAAATAATGACAGTCGGTTGTCCGTAAGGTCAGGGTCAGAGGTCGTATGTTCTTAGCGCTACTTTAAAGGCATTTATTGTTGATGCCAAACTGATATGTTGGTGTCAAACTGATATGTTGTGAATCGGGAAGTGCCGTAGATGTGCGAGCTGCAGCTGATGCAATGCTGGAACTACTCCAGGAGTGTTCGGAATTCAAAACTTGTTTCTTCTAGGTTTCTTCTCTGATCTGAAAAGAAACCACGTTCACCAAGGCAGAAGGTAACTGGAGCATAGGTTGCATCTTAGGCAGTGGGGCCACGTGTACAATCTGAAATTCTACATTTGGCATTCTATGTACTGTAGTATACAATAAACCTGGTAACATTTGAGCAGAACATCATCCAACAAATCTACAAATGCATCGCCCCTTCGTTGTTGACTCTAACAAAAGCCAGTGATGACGGGACGACGCATGTGTGCTGTGCTCGGGGAATTCTTTCCGGATCTTTCGAGATCTTTGATTGAACTGTGTAGGTGACAAACCATGGTCATAGACACGTCGTGCTCACGGCAATCGCCGGAAGCTTGTTTCAAAAACGAAACTCACGCCACGACAATCGTGTTTCTTCAATTAAAGGAGAAGGAAGTGCTACCGATGCCATGAATACGAGAGTTGTTCCGAGTACGGCACACAGGAAGTTTTGCAGAATATATTTCTTTACTCAACGACATCCGCTTACGAGAAGCCTTGGAGGATTTCCGCAGTATGCTTAAGTCTCGGAAGTGAGCTTGCAACCTTGTAGCAGGCTGCAGTGGGATGGTTGTAGAGGGATGTCATAGTCAGCCTCTACCTTACGGTGGAGCCTACAGTGTAAATGAACGAGTCTGAGTCAGCAGCACCTGTAGCGTCGCTGATTGCCTGTTAGTACAGGAACAGTGTACAGGTGAGCCGTCTCCTCTCCACATGGCAGGAAAGGAGTCGGGGCCAGGTAAGGACACGGCGTCTGAAGGCACGAGGCGCAGCCCAGAGACCTCCCCGCGCCCTAGCCTTGATCCGACGGCTACGGGGGTCAGAGAGGAGGAGCCTTACGAAGAGGAATCGGGTGTAGTTTGTGGTGCAGGCAGTGCCACTGTTGCCAGCCATGTAGACATCCCAGCCTCGTCGATAATTGCCCATCGACTTACATCTGCAACGGGAGAGCAGAAGGCGTCCACGCAAACCATGGAGTTCCATTGCAGTCCCCCGTACAGAGCGCCATGCCCACACCGGGGTGGCAAATAGAAGTGCAGCCCCCACCACAGGGCCACTCCAGGGTACCTCCACCACTGCCAACCCTACACCTACCTTTGCCTAGCGAAATATCCCTCGAGCAAGGTTTTCCCGAACTTGAGAGTCCTTCATCGGGTCACTTCAGTGTGTCGCCTTCGGAGCAAAGCCTCCTCTCCCCACGCTGTTTGGAAGGCAATCCCCTAGGCTCAGAGGTCTCTCGCCAAGGTTAAGAAGCTCGAGCATCTCTGCAGGGACGTCCACGTTCTCTTCGGGGAGGGAAAGCCTGGGTTCTTTAGATTTACCGTCTCCTCCCTCGTTTGTCTTCCGTAGCCCCGTATCTCCAATCGGGGCATATGCAGGCACATTGTCGCACCACAGGCTGCCCAGCGGGTCTTCTCATATGCCCTCTCCGCCTACCAGGAGTCTTAGCTCCATATCAGAGGTTGAGTCAGCAGGCATCCAGCCTAGCTCTGCGGGCCTGTTAACCCCTACCTGGTCGCCTAGCTGGCCGTACACCCTCTCCAGTCCGCCCTCTGCGGCGGCCTCGGGCAGATTGCCTAGCAGGTCATCAGAAGAGGCGTCCCCGTTGCCGACACCGTACCAGCTGCGCAGACCACGGACACCCTGCACACCGCGTTCAGCGGGCACACCTCAAAGCTTTGCTGCATCGTTCCCTCCACAGGCGCGTAGAAGTACGACAGGTAGAAAGGCACGAGGAGTAAGATCAAGGAGGCAGTATCAAAGGCGAAGAGGATCTGTTTCATCAGAACTGTCGTCAACCGAGGAGTCGTTGGTATCGCAGGTTAGCGGCGCCCTTTCCCCACATTCCATAGGCGTAAAACGGCGGGAAAAACTGTCGTCTAAAAGAAAGCCGGACCCCGAGCCAACAGAAACAGATCGACCAGAAAGAAGGTCTGTCTACATGATAGAGCATGACGAAGTGGATTCCAGTCGTCTACGAGAACTCTTCGAAAGCGGAGAAAGAGAACAAAACCTTCCCCTTGCTCTTCAAAATTTCGTCATCAAGGTGATTTCGGGCTGTCTCAGAGATGAGCAGGATGTTCCCAGTTACGTTCGTCTGATAGACATCAAGAAAGAAGTTCCACACGTCACATATGAAGTTGAGGTAGAAGAGGTCAGCGTCTGTCAACCTTCATCAACTCCAAGGCCTGTGACCGAAACAGAGGCAGCAGGTAGCAGTGTGGAACCTTTACCATTTACATCTCCTGTGGAAACAGCATCTCAGACGGCAGTTCTGGTACCAGAAGAAGAGGGTCCTGAAGTTACCGTGGCTCCTCAGCGTCCAGCTGCAGAGGGTGGCGCACAGCCATACATGTACCTCATCGCCCCTGGCAGCCCCAACTTCCCCGTCACGATAGACGACATCGTGCGGGCGGAGAAGTGCGGCTGTGACCGGTGCGACCCGGACAGCTCGAGAGGAGAACAAGGAGAACCTGGAGCGGCGCTGGGGAGCGTCGAGGCGTCGCGGGCGTGGCAAGTCGTTCCTCCAGACGCTGTAGAAGAGTGCACGATTGTCCTTCCTATGCAGCAAGATATCCCGGGGAAGACGAGATATTACCTCATCCCCATGTCATACAAACAGACCGGACACGCCAGAGACTGTCACCAATTTCTCATGACAGCCATCAACCATCCAGCGGCAGGGCAGGGCACCAGGGAGCTTGTGTCTTCGTTTTGGGTAAGTTTTGCTTTTGCTATAAGCAGCTACTTAAGTCTAATAAATAAGGAAATTTGGACAGTTCTACATGATCAGTATGCCCAACTTACTCTGGTGGTGAGCGAAATCGTTAAGTACATCCGAAGCGTTTGTATGTAGAACTTTACAGATGCCTAGCCATCGTCCGTAAAGTTGTGATTACCTATTGCCAATTGCAACTTGTGGGATCTACACAAACCACTTTAATAGGATTGTGTATTTTTAGACCGATTTAAGTCTTCTAAAAGTCTTCTAACGTATGCCGCTATGAGCCTAGCTTTATATAACCGTTACGCAACCTTCAAAGCGTAAGGCTACCATTGTCACTGTTGCTTGCAAAAATACCAAGCTCAAGCCATTCCATATTTGTAGATAGATATGTAAAGTTACCTATTCTGGGATTACCACTTTGATCACATGCCAACCGGGAAGCATAAGTTTAGCCGCATCATCTAACGAATCATTTGATAATCTTTTTAATTTCTTTTTCATTTGAATTCTTTGGGCATCCCGTCAGCTGGATGAAGTAACACACAGATTTATGCTTCCTTTTCATTAAAATACATTCTTCGTACGATTTCCTAACCTGATTTTGTGCAATGTTCCTCGGTGCAGTTACGCGTGCGCACGAAGCCATCTTGACTCTATTTCCACGTAGTTATCAAATTCACAGAATGTTTCCGGTATTCACAGAATCTCTTTTCCTCCTGATCCTAGATACATTTCCTATCGTTCAACGACATAATAAGTACCACGGCCTTGAGTCCCGGTAAAATCCTGACGCCTACGCGATATTACAGCCAGGTTGCATTGCATATAGTGAAATGGAAGTCTGCCAAAGGATAGGAGTTTCGTACGCACAATATGCATGCGTTAGGTAGAATACCACCAACCCAAATAAATAGTGCTAATTGCCAAACTCTTTCCATAATGAAAGATAGAACAGGGAATTTACAAAAGCTTAAATAGGTAACACGGAGGTATGAGATCTTCGAATTTGCAACTCAGGGTGAAGCTATCGCGTACAAAACGTGTCAACCCTTATATTGGACATCAAATAATCATACGTAAAACCGGTATCTTAAACGCTATGAATATTAAGACGTGTTAGACAGGGGGGTTTCTTTTACGCCGCGGCGATAAGCATAACTCCAGTCGGAAGCTCCCGGGGAAGGTATCTGATAGACATCGAAACGTAAGCAAGGTAGGAGGCAGTAGTAGGCATCCTTCCATCTCGAAAGATGATGGTAGGAGGAGGCAGTATTGGTTGTGAAAAAGAAAACCCCTATATCCTATACTTTACCAACAAGATGAAAATATTTTTGGATAAATGCATGTTATCCTTTGTACTTAGTTTCATTTCGTATAAGATAAAGAATTATGCTGTGAGAAGAAAGGGACTCAGGTAAATTTTCTGCCATGTTTGTACCAGAGAGGCTCCGCGGAGGTGACAGCCAATGTCTTAGCACATCAGCTGGTGACGTCAGGGATTGTGCACAGCCAGCCTGGGAACGAGAGCCGAGAAATCGGCAAGCTGACTCACTGTCTGGAGGTAACTATGCAGAAAGCTTATTCCTATCTGAAACACTGTATATTATGTAATTGTTACAAGAACAAACAAACAAACAAACAAACAAACAAACAAACAAGAATGCAACGAAAGAAACATATTTTTGCAAAGGCTAAGACTTTCCCATTTGAAATATGTGTAATTCAGGTAGGAAAAATCAGTGGCTTAAAATAGGTTATGCTAATTAGCTACAATTAGCTTACTTAACTTACAAAATCTGTGAAACGAGATGAAACAAGACAAACAAAAAATATTACACGGAGCTAAGATCTCTTCACAAAATCTTGTTTCTACTCGCTAGAATAAACCGTTCTAATTGACTCCTGTTGTCTTCCCTAACTCGTGCGTAGGCGTCTGCTCCTCTAGCGCACCTGTTTTCGACATACATAGAAGACATCCAGCGTCACGGGGCTGTGATACAACCTGTGTTTGTGCTGCTGAGGACCGAGTGACATCTACATCTACATCTACATCTACATCTACATCTACATCTACATCTACATCTACATCTACGTCTACATCTACATCTACATCTACGTCTACATCTACGTCTACGTCTACGTCTACATCTACATCTACATCTACGTCTACGTCTACATCTACATCTACATCTACATCTACATCTACGTCTACGTCTACGTCTACGTCTACATCTACATCTACATCTACGTCTACGTCTACATCTACGTCTACGTCTACATCTACATCTACATCTACATCTACATCTACGTCTACATCTACATCTACGTCTACATCTACATCTACATCTACATCTACATCTACATCTACGTCATACAGGACAAAGCGCCTCACGGCACATCGCGTCCCGGGTGACGTAACCTTCGTCATCGCGTGGTGACAGCGTTACCTCACTGGGATCAGCATTGACGCCATAAACCACGTCATATCAGGACATATAAGAAATATCTATAAGCGGATTTACTTATCTATTGGATGATAAAGTTTTGTAACTGTTTGTATCTGCTTAATAAAAAACTATTCAGACCTTGTCCGTTGAATACTCAGAGATGTTAAGATTTATATTGAATAGTATTTGTGATAACTTTGTAAAAAGTACGTAAGTGTGAAAGGAACTACCTCAATATAGCCGGAAAATAAAAAGAGATATTTCAAGATATCTCAGAGCCTTGTCAGAGATAAGTGAATAGGAATATTCTGGAAGCCAAAAGTAAAGAAATATTATATTGTAAGAATAAGGAGGCACTTCAGGTTATCCTTGATGAATTAATCGGTTAGTTGATTTATTAAGCGGACTTAGGAAAATACATTGTCATTATTTATTAGTATGTTCAATTGATTTTTGAATGTGACGTTGACAGGGTAGTTCATTTTTCTTGGTAACTTAAAGTTTGTCTTTCTGACTACATGGTTTAGTTTTTGCCAAATATTTTAATTCTTAAGGTTTATCTACAAGTCAACGAGAAAACGTGTTATGGTGTGTTTATGGATACTAGTATACTGTTTGGGAAAAGTCATTTATCCGTTTATCTAACTGTTATTTTCGTGTTGTTAGTACTTTGAGAATAGCTGATCAGATCGGATGCACAAGGAATAAAGCTGCTACACTATATAACTTGCCCCGTGCTTATTGTATAATAGTTGCTTTACCTACACTTCTCGAGAGGAAAAAGTCACGAATGCACTCTGGGTTACAAACCTTTCCGTTTCAACAGATAAACTCTCCCACTAACGATGACCTTAGGCGAAATGCCTACTCGGAGAAAAGGTTTCAGGTAAGGAAAAATGGACGTGAATGGGGTGGTTAATTCGTTGTATATTGGATCACGATGCAGATTGGGCATTGGTTTTGCGCAAATGGCAGACGCAATCACTCCATGTAGATTTGCCTCGTGGCTTCCGCTACCTTACCTGACCCTACCTCACTTCACCCTTTTTATTCTCTGTGGATTCAAAGAAGAAGGTGTGTGTGAGACAGCTCTGTTGATACCGCTCGTACAACGTTGTCGTTTTGTATGGAAGCTATGATAATTCCGACTGTACACTTGTGTTAACAGCTACAAAGCGTTATATAACTACCCTTAACCCGACCCCATTTAATGCTCAGCGTGCGAGACGAGGTGTATTCCATACAAAAATCTAAACAAGCTTTGTGTAAAGATTACAACATGTTGTTACATATTGCATTTTGAGGAGAACTATCCAGAATGTGAGGCGATGAGTTTCGCGTATCCTGGCATGAAGATTTATCTGAGACCTGATATATGTATACGTATATGCGTGGAACCACATTATCTTGGTCAATCAGAGCGCTTTACGTTTTAAAGACTGAAAACCATCTGGATTGAATCTTGGCCTGGAACCGGCTTCAGCTCAACTTTTCAAAGCCTCGTTTTTGCTGAGCGCAAACAGTTTTACACTCATCTGGATTGATTTTTGGCCTGGGACTCGCTTCCGTTAACGTTCAAAACCCCATATTTACATGCAGCCAGCAGTCAAGAACACCAATGGTTTCATCACTTAATGTGTATTACTTAAGCATTTCCTGTGAGTTAGGCGTCTTAAACCCTTTAAGTTGTCTATAAATAATTTCTGGAAACTGTTAAAACATTACAAACTCGTTGTAAGACCTCGTAATGGCTCTTTCCTTGGTGCTGAAATGATGGTTGCAGTGGACATATGACGTGGTCGAGGGCTGTGCTGTTTACAACGGTTTACAAACTCCTTGCTAGATCTTAATCGGTTCACAAAGGGGCTTCTGGATTCGTCAAATCATGTTTTTGCATTCAGATAATGTCTGACAGCAGTTAGGAACGAGTAGTATATGATGATCTTCATCCTCGGTATAGAGAGACGGCAAATGGTTTGAGCGTGGGGTTAAAGGGAAGGCATACAACACAACCTGCTGCCCATCCTTGAACTGCGACCAAGACCGGCCATTCCCATCTACAACACCCTCGTTCTTTTAGTGAATACCAATAGCTGATAAAAGATGTCGGATGTTAGCTGAATTGTGTCGGTGTGTATGTTATATAACGGTAGGCTGGAACATTTTTTTCAGCCGCAGGCCCTGTCAGTGAGATTCCGGTTCCTGTCAGTTAAATGCCGGTTATACACGCACGACTATGCGAGAAAATTGAACAATAGAAGATCTTGAATATGGCAACACGCAGCGACAGGAAATATTTTCTTTTCAATCAAAACAGACAACAAAGATGAACTTTTATGTCCGGTAATTATTATCAGAGGTGAGTGAACACATATACGTGTATGTTTGATCTAGCACTTCCTGTATTTCCGAATCATCTGTGTCGTCACTAATTTATCTCTATGGTAAACGTGTCCTAAATAAAACGTTTTCCCGCAGTGTACCCTACAGTGAGACGCCGCCGGTCACCTTTATGGACCCCAGCGCTTCCTACCCACTGTCACCGTTACCATATATGGTGTGAAGTGTTTGGTGCTTCCTGGTGGCTTCTCAGCCTGGCACCAGTAACCCTTTTATGGGCAAGCCCACGCACTCGCGCACGCGATGGGTTTATTTCGGGCTATTGCCAGTGGAATATAGATGTTTAAAAATACGTTTATATATTCTTTTCGCGGTGCCGTGCTCTTCAAGACAGAACCTGGAGCTTTTCTTGCTAATCTTGAGTACTACTCTGTACAGAGGGACTAGAATAGTAAGTAATGCTTGGGAAACATTCAAACATTCTACGCGAATTGTTATGAGGTTGCTTCGAGCCAATGCACGATGCACTTACAATGTTGTATCGCATATCTAAAAAACAGAGAAATTTCTTATTTGGGATAGAGCATGAGTGCTGTGGTAACCGGTGTATTTTTTAAATGATAAATTCACATGCATCTTTACATACCGAATTTGGATACCTTAAAGCTGGTGTTGTTAACAAGTACAACATTCGACGTGACGTACCTCTTACATTGTTTTCAGCTCACAGCTTTTGGTGCTGTTAAACTGTTCAACAAAAGCGCGCGAACCTGTTTTACGACAATTACATGGTTGGCTAAGTACGTCTTCCCTGGCTCCGTAATTACTAGTCTATTCGCAGGTTATTGGCCCTTTGGAATCAGTAATTCCCTCCCACCCACTGAAGCAGCCTCCAGAGTATTACATGAACACAGCACGCGGAGGCGTGATGCTAACTATAGCGCTCACAAATGCGGCTGCATTAAGGCTTGTTAGACATTCATGCTCTGCTATTTTGGTCCGTGAGGCTGCGTACGGACAACACGCTCGCTGCATGCCTTATGAAGCGTTTTAGAACGATGAAAAGAGACCTATTTATCATGGCAAGGTCTATCACTTGCATACAGGTTACACCTGTCTTTACATCCATTCCCAGTCACTGATGAAACAAGCGGATGTTATCAGAAACGTCTGCCTCGTAAGACTGATGTATTTTGTATCATGTATTTGAAATAGAACAGGAAGTGCCGGCAGCTGTAACAGACGGATTTGACACGGATGAAAGATACATCTATAACTATAACTATATGTATAAACTATATCGTTAACTACAGGGAGAAGTCAAGTTCCGCAGTATTTCCACTTATTATTGTATTTCATGCATTTCCCTTTATGTCACCTCGTATGTCACCAAGGTGTGATAACTATTCCTGGTTTTAAAATCAAGACGCCAGATGGTGTGAACAAGTGCCACCATCATACGGCCAGTAAAAAGTTATTAGAGCTGACAGAGGTCTATAATGTTTAAGAGCGAATTAAGTATATTAAGAATGTACAATCTTCAAAACAGCCGAGAAAAAATATCAAGCAGAAGAGTAGTATGAGGTAATAAAATTTATGAATATCGAAAAGTCTTTGCCTGCATTGACATAATTGCCCGTTAGAAGTTAGAAGTCAATATTGAAATGTGACTTTCATATCAGGTGGCGTAAATTCTCCATGCAATGGTCAGCAATTAAGAATGTCACCCGCTTTAAAAAACACCATAAAACTTTAAAAATACTCCACATAGACAGGTAGATAGCACCAGAGCCTGATTGAACTTCAAAATTGCTGTACGATTGGCAGAACGATTAATAGATTACCACCAATAAAGAATATTGCAACCAAATGACATTTGCACTGTTCTCACCCTGTCATCCATGTCCTAACAGGATTTTGTATAAAAAGGGGGACAGTTCATCGGGTGAAGCACATTCTCTCCTTCCTTGTTGTTTTGTGAAGTACGAGGTTAGAATGACTACTCTTGTCTTCTGCGTTCTTGTGGCAGTCCTTGCTGGGGCTCAGGCTTTTCAGCCGGACCGCCGAGATTTGCAGGCAGACGTCGTGGAACTACAGCAGATGATGGGGATGTTCGCTAACAAGTTGGAGGTATATCATATTACTTACTCACCCGATGAGGTCCAGTTGTGTTTGATTTATCGTGCTAACACTTTGCTAGATATGTTTTGCCGCAACCTTCAGATCTTACTGTATGCCTCATAGGACATGGAGAAGACCATGGAGACTGTGCTTGGCAGCCTTACGGCAATAATTGGCAGCCTTGCAGAAAACAGCATTGGCAACCTGCCGCGAAACAAACGCCAGCTTCCAGTCGAAAACGGTAAGTCCTGTTTTAAGTTTACTCCGACACCTGGGAGGTAGCCAGAAATAAAAGTAGACTGGAGGAAATATGCCGAGGCGACACGCTCCCCCGGGAATAGGCGGAGATGAGTGAATGAGTCTGTGGTGCCAAATTTGACTCAGCATTACGGTTTTGCAGCTTAATATTTAGTGGATCCTACAACTATGTGTTACATGAGATATTTTCATTACTCTTTTACCACTACAGGTGACTTGAACTTGACTGAGCAAACGGATACATCCTTCTGTACCGTGGGTCTCCGCGGCCCGCCCGGCCGGGATGGTCGGGACGGCGCGCCGGGTCGGGACGGGGCGGCGGGAAGAGACGGGCAGCCGGGACCACAGGGGCCGATAGGACCGAAGGGCGACATCGGGCCGGAGGTAAGGATCCTCCACATCAATGTTGTGAATTTACCAAGACCGACTCCGCAACTAACTTTAACACTGACGTCCAATCTCTGTCGCACACGTACAGGGACCTCCTGGGGAGAAGGGAGAGACAGGAGCGGACGGGAACGGAGGTTAGAGTCGATATATACTACAGCGTGAAGTCAGCGTGAAATTCTAATTTTTAAAAAATCTATTTTATGAAAGCATTATGTATGACAATTACCAGCTTATGTTCCACTGAAATGTTCTGGTTGCTAAATCTTTTTTTGTCCAGGCAGTTCCGTGTACATCCGCTGGGGAAGGACCACCTGTCCGAATGACACCGACACGTCACTCGTTTACGATGGTATATAAGCGGCTTCCTTATCTTTCAGCTGCTTGCATAGAAAACGTCTTTGCAGCGTAGTTAGTGCACCCGAGCCCCGTCTTTCCAGAATGATATTAAGACAATTAGATGTAGGGTCACTTATACATGTCATGACGTGTAAGATCCAACTGTTTCCATTCCCATAAATCAAAATAAATAAATAAAGTCTGCCAGGATTAGAGGAGTGGAGATAGCAACCCTATCTGAGTAATAAAAGGCATCTCGAGTAATAAAAAAAGTTGTTCCCTTTACACGAATCCTCATTTTTCCGATATGAGAACCTGACGAAAGTGTTTATTTTGCAGGCATCGCAGGAGGCACACAGCACACCCACACCGGAGGAGGCGCCAACTACGTCTGTCTACCGAAGGATCCTGAGTGGGGAGTCTTCAGGGATGGAAACCAGGGAAATGCGTACATGCAGGGCGCGGAGTATCAACTCAACTTTGCGAACCCATTCCAAGGCGCCTCCCTCCATGATCACGACGTCCCCTGCGCCGTCTGTCACGTGGCGTCTCGCGGCTCCAAGCTGATGATCCCCGCCCGTCTCAGCTGCCCTAGCGGCTGGACCCAGGAGTACAGGGGTTACCTCATGACTGAACACTACGCCCATAAGCGCTCTGAGTTCGTCTGCATGGACGGGGAGCCCGAGACCAGGCCCGGCGGACACGTGAACCACAACGGCGCGCTGTTCTACCCAGTGGAAGCCAACTGCGGGTCCCTGCCGTGTCCCAACTACGTGCAGGGTCGTGAGCTGACCTGTGTGGTCTGCACCAAGTAACGGTCTTGTCGTCAGCGACATGAAACCAACAGCTCAAGATTCGTAAAGTAGGCATTGATGCTTAAGCAAAGGAAAGTCAAGCTGTTTGCTGAATAAAATGTGCATTGCAAGCAGGTGTCTGTGCTTCTTTGATAATGATTATTTATGAAGAAAGGATGATGCAAAGCGACCGCGCTTACATACACATCAAGGTTAAACATTCCGTACAAAAGAGGAGTGCACTATATCAAGCGTAGGAGTAAGAGGGTAAGGTCTATCAACTTCAAATTATACGCCTTTTTTGGTCTTAAATACATTCAGCTATAAGGAATATGATCAGGAATTAAAATGTACGACAAGAAATTAGGAAAGGAAAAGAGATTCGAATTCGGGATCTTTACTTTCCAAGGCTCGATAAGTTTGTGGCAGTTGTCATTCAACACTGTGTACTACAAACCAAGTTTGCAGGGCCCTATGCTGGACTTTAATATTTCCCATATATTTACTTATGAAAAAGGAGTGATTTATTGATAACAGAATTTAGACAGAATTATCTATACCTACATCCATTCAATTCCAAAACGGTAAACAACGACTAATAAGTTCTTAAATATGAGTGGCAAATAATAGTATGAAAGGTCATCTGAGTGGCAATGGCAAATAACTTCGAAGTGATTTAACGCTACCATTTAGTAATAAACCTGAAGACTTCTGTCAACTCCAGTGTATATTTTGGCACTTGCTCGCACCAGCTGTTGTGTGGCTATTTATCAATAATTGAACCGGTCAGTACAATACCTGTTTTCTTCGCAAGGCCACAGCTAACCATGTCGACTCTTGGAGGGCGTCGGGCATCTTTTGTGTTTTTTCCACAGAAGAGTCTTGGAAAATCCAGACATCTCCCGTCGACTGTGCGATGTTCTGTTTTTGCTACGGTCTCTTGGTGTCCCTAGCTTCCCTGCACTCTCAACACACGGCCGACCGGGTTGAGGAATCTTGAAGTCACCCTGAATGCTCCACAAAACCATTGCAACCTATTGCACTATCCACACAACCTAGCGGCCATTTTGTCTACACATTCAGGTACTAATAGAGTAAAAGTAGCGTCGCTTTTGTGGCAAAATCACCACGAACGGTCATATATTTTGGGGTCGCCATGGCTGTGCCTCAGCAAATATTTTTTATGGATGATATTCCCTGCTGACTCCAAGACGTTCAGAAAGCGACACAAACATAGACAAACACCGTAAGTTTTCGATTATCATTTTATTCAGCAAATTACTTGGCTTATCATTGCCTTCATGTCTACTTTGTGAATCTTGAGCTGTGGTTTCATGTCGTTGACGACAGGACCGTTACTTGGTGCAGACCACACAGGTCAGCTCACGGCCCTGCACGTAGTTGGGACACGGCAGGGCCCCGCAGTTGGCTTCGATTGGGTAGAACAGCGCGCCGTTGTGGTCCGCGTGTCCGCCGGGCCTAGCTTCGGGTTCTTCGTCCATACAGACGAACTCAGAGCGGCTATGAGAATAGCGTTCAGTCATGAGGTAACCCCTGTACTCCCGGGTCCAGCCGCTAGGGCAGATGAGACGGGCGGGGATCATCAGCTTGGAGCCGCGAGACGCCACGTGACAGACGGCGCAGGGGACGTCGTGATCATGGAGGGAGGCGCCCTGGAATGGGTTGTTTCCGTACACGACTTGATACTCCGCGCCGCACATGTACGCAGTTCCCTGGTTTCCATCCGTGAAGACTCCCCACTCAGGATCCTTCGGTAGACAGACGTAGTTGGCGCCTCCTCCGCTGTGGGTGTGCTGTGTGCCTCCTGCGATGCCTGCAAAATAAACGTTTGCCAGGTTTTCTGAGGCAAATGAGGGTTCATGTCGGAGGCAAGACATACGACATATTTCTCGAGATGATTTTTATAAGACAGTCATGCGACAGTCCATTTTTTTTTATATAGGGGGATGGAAACATTTGGATCTTGCAACTCGCTCATGGTCTTTGTATCATACAGGAAAGACGGGACATACGTGCACGAAAGAAGTTGAAAAGTAGTATTTACGACGGCATGCACAGCTTTAAAATAGGCAGCCGCTTACCATCGTAAACGAGTGACGTGTCGATGTCATTCGGACAGGAGGTCCTTCCCCAGCGGATGTACACGGAACCTCCTGGGCAGGAAAATGAGAATATTTAGAAAACAGAACATTCCAGTGGAACAAAAGCTGATATTTTCCACATAGAAGGCTTTCACGAAGGAGCTACCTGTAAATTATCCATTCTAACACGTAAGAACATGTGCCTAATGCAAAATCCTAATTCAAAATGTCCATTGGATGATTTCTTCGCAAAAATTTAACAAGTGTCCATAGGCGACAATTCTCCGTGAAGTTTTATATTTTGCAAATATATATATATATGATCAACAACACGAAAATCTAAACAGAGTCATCTTTCATAACAATATCTTTCATCTTCTACATATTATTTATTTGATAAGGTATTGTAGTAGGAGCAAACAAGTCACAATCACAGTCACAAACAAGTCACAATCCAAACAGATACTCGCAAACGATTATACACAACAACCACCTAACATCTGCTTACAAAACCCCGCCTACCACACAGCTACTTAAGCCACGGCATATTCCACAGGATTATAAAAATAGGGGTATTTACCTCAATATAAAAACAGCAGCTACGGTTCCCTTTGTTTCATCGGCATGTTATATACGTCGTCTGCAGGCATGCCTATGATGATGCACGTATTTTTACTTTTGCCGTAGCTGTTTTCGTGGTCAATGTAATATTTCAAAAGCACGTGGGACCGTCTGCAAAAAAACCCAGTTGTTTTGAATAAGGGGGGGGGGGTGTTTCCTTCAGGCAGATACGGATTTAGATCGGTGATTAAAAACAGCTGTTTCGTCACATGTAGTCGAAATGGTGAGCCGTTCTCCAATATGTTCGCAGAGAAAAGTCAAGTCTTCGCTGTATTTCTTCGTATATGGGCATGTAGTGTGCCGTTATGTCCGTGATGATGCACGTTGTTTTTTTTCACCGTAGCTGTTTTTATATTGAGGTAATTAAATTCATCATACTAGGTGTTGTGGCGTACAATCGTTTGCGAGTATCTGTTTGGATTGTGACTTGTTTATGACTGTACATGTGATTGTGGCTGGTTTGCACCTACTACGATACCTTATCAAATAAATAGATGTTGTTATGAAATATGACTCAGCTGTTTAGATTTTCGTGTTGTTGATCATACATATTTTCAAAATATAAAACGTCACGGAGAATTGTCGCCTATGGACACTTGTGATTGATTTTAGAATAAAATAAGTCTTACCATTTTCGCCAGAGATCTGACGTTTGCTTTTCTGTTCGCTGCCAGTAGAACCACCGAGAGCTGGTTCCGCCGTCTTCTTCATGTCCTGTCAGAGATACAGTACGTAAGTTAAGTAATGACGAGTCAGGCACTACGTGGCCTCAAATATACAAGATTTTCATGGTTTCAGTCGCGTATGCACTTAGTGAAGCCATATGTTACACCTGTGTAAGGAGTTATTTACACTTCCCCTGAACAACAGTACAATACTTCAAAGCAATGTAGAAAGAAATGTGGAAGAAGTTTTGCTATAGAAGTGCACTAAGTAGATATATTTCAACATATAAAGACTTAAAAAGAGAGTTATAGTATACACTCAGCAAGAATGTCAGTTGCCGAGAACATCGTGACCATGTGATAAAATTTACCTCAATTTCCTGCTTTAGTGTCTCTAACTCGTCAGCGAACGTTTTCTTCATCTCGTCAGCGAACGTTTTCTTCATCTCGTCAGCAAACGTTTTCATCATCTGTTGCAGTTGAGAGTCTCCTCGGTTCGGCTGAAAAGCCTGAGCCCCAACAAAGACCACGACAAGAAAGCAGTACAAAAGAGCAGCCATTCCGACGTTGTACTAAACACAGCAATCGGAAAGAGAAATGCGCGGACAATGCGGACCGGTCGATTTTATGCCTAGGTCCATCCAAACATCCAACTTCCAATTAGAGCTGTGTAAATGTCAGTTACACTTTTTTGTGTTTTTCATAAATTATTGAGTCAAACAGAAGGTGGTCCTCAGAAGTCTACATACATGGTATGGATATGTATACATATGTTCAATGCGGTTAACACTTGGAATTGCATCATCGTATCGGGAAATTAATTTAAAAGGCCTTTGGGACATTGACATCTCTATTTGTACTAATGATTTGATAAAATGTTGCCAAGAACACGTTGGTATTTCATATTTCTGGACCTTGCTAAGCTTTCAAAACTAGAAGCAAAACACTTGCAGATTATATTAACAAAGCTTTTATGGTGTAGTGGCACTCGTCATGTGTTATACGTAATTTCCTAAAATACCAGTATATAGGAAAGGCTTTATGTTCTGTGATATATCTGATAAACAGTATTATAACATATCAAATATTTCCTTATGATCTAGGTCCAAAGTAATCTATTTACAACAGACTATAAACAAAGAGTTGTCTATATCTACTTCCATTCAATTCCAACATTGCCAACAACCACGTACTTATCCCTGTCCTCCGGTGTTTGCCATAAACTGTGATCAGTGAACAACCACTAGTAACGTTTAATAAGTTCTTAAATGAGAATGAGAAAGGCACATAGATTTGAAGTGTTCACTACGTTTTGGTAATAAAACTGGAGACTTCTGTCAACTCCAGTGTATATTCTGGCACTTGTTCGCACCAGCTGTTGTATGGCTATTTATCAATAATTGAACCAGGCAAAGTCAGTACAGTACCTGTTTTCTTCGCAAGGCCACAGCTAACCATGTCGACTCTTGGAGGGTGTCGGGCGTCTTTTGTTTTTTTCACACAAGAGTCGTAGAAAAATCCAGACATCTCCCGTCGACTGCGCAATGATCCGTTTTTGCCACGGCTTCCTGGTGTCTCTGGCTTCCCTGCACTCTCAACACACGGGCGGCCAGGTTAAGTAATCTTCAAATCACCCTGTATACTCCACAAAACAATTGCAACCTATTGCACTATCCACACAACCTGGCCGCCATTTTGTGTACAAATTCAGGTA
Source organism: Branchiostoma belcheri (assembly GCF_001625305.1). NCBI lineage: Eukaryota > Metazoa > Chordata > Leptocardii > Amphioxiformes > Branchiostomatidae > Branchiostoma > Branchiostoma belcheri. Next base: position 1,310,957 of record NW_017804176.1, on the reverse strand, counting down.
CAAAAGTAGCATCGCTTTTGTGGCAAAATTACCACGAACGGTCATATATTTTGTGGTCGCTATGGCTGTGCCGCAGCAAGTATATTGTATGGATGATATTCCCTGCTGACTCCAAGACGTTCAGAAAGCGACACAAACATAGACAAACACCGTAAGTTTTCGATTATCATTTTATTCAGCAAAGTACTTGGCTTTATCCTTGCCTTCATGTCTAATTTGTGAATCTTGAGCTGTGGTTTCATGTCGTTGACGACAGGACCGTTACTTGGTACAGACCACACAGGTCAGCTCACGGCCCTGCACGTAGTTGGGACACGGCAGGGACCCGCAGTTGGCTTCCACTGGGTAGAACAGCGCGCCGTTGTGGTTTATGTGTCCGCCGGGCCTGGCTTCGGGCTCCCCGTCCATGCAGACAAACTCAGTGCGGTATTGATTATAATAGGAAGTCATGAGGTAACCCCTGTACTCCCGGGTCCAGCCGCTAGGGCAGCTGAGACGGGCGGGGATCATCAGCTTGGAGCCGCGAGACGCCACGTGGCAGACGGCGCAGGGGACGTCGTGATCATGGAGGGAGGCGCCTGGGAATGGGTTGATTCCATTGTTCAGTTCATACTCCGCGCCCTGCATGTACGCAGTTCGTTGGTTTCCATCCGTGAAGACTCCCCACTCAGGATCCTTCGGTAGACAGACGTAGTTGGCGCCGCCTCCGCTGTGGGTGTAGAGTGTGCCTCCAGCGATGCCTGCAAAATACGTTTCTCATTGGGAAATGAGGAATGGAAATGAAACACTTGTCGCAATGCCTTTTTTTTCAAATAGTATATGCCATATCTATAGTTTTGATCGTTCTAGACTTTATATTTATTCATGGATTCATTTGGATTCATGGGCACGTCACCCGTCATGATATTAGACTGGTGTTTCCGCATTCAATGGTCTTATTACTGTATATAATACTGCAAAGACGGAAGACTAAAAGTTGCAAACAAGTTTCTGTAACAGCAGCTGTAAGACGAGGCAATATACCATCGTAAATGAGTGACGTGTCGGTGTCATTCGGACAGGTTGTCCTTCCCCAGCGGATGTACACGGAACTGCCTGTCGGGGATACGGCAAGATACGGAGAGGATTTAGCAAACAGAGCATCAAAGTGAAACAAACTCTGATAACTTTTATCACTTAACATTCTAAGGCAAAAATCAATACATACATACGCAACTATAATGATCACGATCCCAAATATTCATTGACCAACGTCGACGTCTTTTATGTGCAAACATATGACCCAAACTGACTTAAAGCTGGTGCTAGCTGTAGTATGTATCGACTCTAACCTCCGTTCCCGTCCGCTCCTGTCTCTCCCTTCTCCCCAGGAGGTCCCTGTATGTGTACGTGAACGACAGAGGTTACATGTTAGTGTTACCATTACTTTCCGGTGTCAGTTTTGCTACAACCACAACATTGAAGACATAAAACGATGTGGAGGATCCTTACCTCCGGCCCGATGTCGCCCCTCGGTCCTATCGGCCCCTGTGGTCCCGGCTGCCCGTCTCTTCCCGCCGCCCCGTCCCGACCCGGCGCGCCGTCCCGACCATCCCGGCCGGGCGGGCCGCGGAGACCCACGGTACAGGAGGTTGTTTCAGTTTGCTCAGCGAAGTCCACTGCACCTGAAATAAAAGAAGAGTAGTTGTATTGTTTAGGGCATCATTAAGTTACCGTCTAAGAAGCCGTGTATATTGTATTGTATTGAGCTGTAAATATTCTAATGTTGCATCTGTAAATTTGTTTCAAATTCATGATGCAAGTAAAAGTAATATTGCGTGCGACTTGAATTATGTTAGAATAAAATAGGTCTTACCATTTTCGCCAAGGGTCTGGCGTTTGCTACCGAGCGCTGGTTCTGTCGTCTTCTTCATGTCCTGTCAGAGATACAGCACGTAAGTTGAGTCATAAAGAGCACTGCATTAGGTGGCCTGGAGTCTACAAGATTGTCATAGTTTCTGTTGAGCATGCACTGTTAGAGAAGCTATATGTTACGTTTATGCAAGGAGTTATTTACCCGTCCCCTGAACAATACTTCAATACTTCAGTACAATACTTCAAAGCGATGTAGTAAAAACTGTGGAAGGGCTTTTGCTATAGAAGTACACTAAGTAGATATAATTCAACATATAAAAACTTAAAAAGAGAGTTATAGTATACACGCAGCAAGAATGTCAGTTGCCGAAAACATCGTGACCATGTGATAAAATTTACCTCAATTTCCTGCTTTAGTGTCTCTAACTCGTCAGCGAACGTTTTCTTCATCTCGTCAGCGAACGTTTTCTTCATCTCGTCAGCGAACGTTTTTTTCATCTCGTCAGCGAACGTTTTCATCATCTGCTGCAGTTGAGAGTCTCCTCGGTTCGGCTGAAAGGCCTGAGCCCCAACAAAGACCACGACAAGAAAGCAGTACACAAGAGCACCCATTCCGACGTTGTACTAAACACAGCAATCGGAAAGAGAAATGCGCGGACAATGCGGACCGGTCGATTTTATGCCTAGGTCCATCCAAACATCCAACTTCCAATGAGAGCTGTGTAAATGTCAGGTACACTTTTTTGTTGAAGTGTTTTCCCTAAAATAATGAGTCAAACAGAAGGTGGTACTCAGAAGTCTAGATATATGATATGAATATGTATACATATGTTAAATGGGGTTAACATTTGCTATTGTTTATCATCGTATCAGGAAATTAATTTGAAAGGCCTTTGGAATATTGACATCTCTATTATTACTAATAATTTGATAAATGTTGCCAAGGACACTTTGGTATTTTCATATTTCTGGACCTTGCTACGCTCTCAAAACTAGAAGCAAAACACTTGCAGACTTTATTAACAATACTTTCATGGTGTAGTGGCACTCGTCATGTGTTATACGTAATTTCCTAAAATACCAGTATACAGGAAAGGCTTTATGTTCTGTGACAAATCTGAGAAACAGTATTATAACATTCCAAATATTTACTTATGATCCAGGTCCAATGTAATTTATTTGCAACAGACTATAAACGAAGAGTTATCTATATCTACTTCCATTCAATTCCAACATTGCCAACAACCACGTACTTATCCCTGCCCTCCGGTGTTTGTCATAAACTGTGTTCAATGAACAACCACTTGTAACTTTTAATAAGTTCTTGAATGAGAATGAGAAATGGCATATAGATTTGAAGTATTCACTACGTTTTGGTAATAAAACTGGAGACTTCTGTCAACTCCAGTGTATATTCTGGCACTTGTTCGCACCAGCTGTTGTACGGCTGTTTATCAATAAGGGAACCGAGCATAGTCAGTACAGTACCTGTTTTCTTCGCACAGCAACAGCTATTAAACCGTAGTGACTCTTGGATGCCGTCGGGCGTCTTTTGTTTTTTCACACAAGAGTCGTGGAAAAATCCGGACCAAACCAGACATCTCCCGTCGACTACGTGATGATCCGTTAGTGCCAGGGTTTCTTAGTGTCCCTAGCTTCCTTGCACTCTCAGCTCACTCTTCAAATCCCCCTGCATACTCCACAACACTGCATATTTTGCCGAACCGATGCAATCCACACAAGCCGGCCGCCATGTTGTTTACACATTCGGTGATTAGAGTAAATGTAGGGTCGCTTTTGTGGCAAAATTACCACGAGCGGTCACATATTGCGGTATTTTAGAGTCGCCATGGCTGGACCATAGCATGTATTATTTGTGGATGATAACACGGTAGCCTAGTACCTTTCTTGTTTTATGTACCATTGCCGAAGAGGAACGAATGCTTTTCTTTGCGAAATCAAAATTTGTGATAAGATAACACGTAGATATCGCAACCTGAACATAAACATAAACATAGACAATGTAAGTTTTCGATTATCATTTTATTCAGCAAACTACTTGGCTTTGTTACTGCATTAATGTCTACTTGAAGAATCTTGAGCTGTGGTTTCATGTCGTTGACAGAGCCGTTACTTGGTGCAGACCACACAGGTCAGCTCACGGCCCTGCACGTAGTTGGGACACGGCAGGGCCCCGCAGTTGGCTTCGACCGGGTAGAACAGCGCGCCGTTGTGGTTCACGTGTCCGCCGGGCCTGGTCTCAGGCTCCCCGTCCATGCAGACGAACTCAGCGCGATATTGAGTGTAGTGGGCAGTCATGAGGTAACCCTTGTACTCCCGGGTCCAGCCGCTAGGGCAGCTGAGACGGGCGGGGATCATCAGCTTGGAGCCGCGAGACGCCACGTGACAGACGGCGCAGGGGACGTCGTGATTTTGAAGGGAGGCGCCCTGGAATGGGTTGTTCCCTTCGGTGAGTTCATACTCCGCGCCGTTCATGTACGCACTTCCCTGGTTTCCATCCGTGAAGACTCCCCACTCAGGGTCCTTCGGTAGGCAGACGTAGTTGGCGCCGCCTCCGCTGTGGGTGTAGTCTGTCCCTCCAGCGATGCCTGCAAACAAACGTTTTGTAAGGTTCACATAGGCAAATGAGGAAACAACTATTCTTCTCTTTTACAATCATACCATCTTTACTGTTCTACTGTTCAGACTATTTTCATTGATTATTCTGTAAAGACGTCGCAGGTGCACTAAACATGTTGCAAAGAAGTATTTATGGCAGCAGCTGTAAGATGAGTTAGCCTGTTACATACCATCGTAAATGAGTGACGTGTCGGTGTCATTCGGACAGGTGGTCCTTCCCCAGCGGATGTACACGGAACTGCCTGTTAAAGATACAGTAAAATAAAGAGACGATTTAGCAACCAGAGCATTCCAGGCAGTGGAAGAAAAGTTGGTACCTTTCATCTCTTAACATTCTAAGGCAAAAAGCAATACTTCGTATGCAACTATAATGATCACGATCCCAAATATTCATTGACCAACGTCTTTTATGTGCAAGCAAATGACCTGATCTGACATAAAACTGGTGCTAGCTGTAGTATGTATCGACTCTAACCTCCGTTCCCGTCCGCTCCTGTCTCTCCCTTCTCCCCAGGAGGCCCCTGTACGTCAGAGATTGGACGTCAGTGTTAGAGTTAGTTGCGAGTCAGTCTTGGTAAATTCACAACATTGAAGGTATAAAACGATGTGGGGGATCCTTACCTCCGGCCCGATGTCGCCCCTCGGTCCTATCGGGCCCTGTGGTCCCGGCTGCCCGTCTCTTCCCGCCGCCCCGTCCCGACCCGGCGCGCCGTCCCGACCATCCCGGCCGGGCTGGCAGCAGAGACCCGCGGTACAGGAGGATGTTTCAGTTTGCTCAGTTAAAGCAACGTGCCCTGTGATACATGATAAACGGCAATGTAACAAGACGGTACCGGTAGATTTCTGTATGACACATGCAAGACCAACCCAAGAATGCGGTAAGTTTTGCGATCGTACAAAGTACGACGAACATATGACGAATGATCTCGGCCCTTAGTAGAATGGCTTGAGGAGTGTAGGATGAAGTAATTGTACTGTACCATCTTCACAAGAAATCTGACGTCTGTCCCTCGGTACGTCGACAATGTCATGTCCTGCTGTTTCCTTGGTCTTCCTCTTGTCCTGATCATAACGGATACAGTAAGCAACTTATTTTCGATGTTGACAAACATGCACATGAGCCTTCACAGATAACAAGGCTCAAATTAGGAGCAAATGGACAAGATTTGTCAAGGTTGTCTTCTCTAATCTAACTCCGTGCATTCTGATTTTGCTATATTTCTTTACCCTTTCTTTCTGTGCCTACTTTGAACAATATGGCCGATTGACATTCCGGGATCTGTGCTAACTTTATTCAAAACATTTGAGTTGTATGCTAATAGCCGGTTATTCATGTAAAGTTGCCATGTAATGGCTTGATTTGAAACTTGGTTCGGAACGTTTGAATATAAAGTATGGCTGCGCTTATGCTGAGGTCACATTTCCAAACCGGGGCCCGGCCGGGCAGTCTTATGGAACGAAAAGTATGATGCAAAAGACAACAGAGCACAAAAAAAGTTTAAAAGATAATGATGAGTACAATTTGTGTATATTCCTGATAAGAATTGTTGATTTTTCGTTCATACAAACAGCCCGGCCGGGCCCCGGCCTGGAATTAAATGTGACCTAAGCATTACGTCACACCTTTACGTAAAATTTACAAAACGGCCAATCTCCATTTTATGTGAACCGTGTGTGGGAATTCTTGCACCTGGCAGGTCGTCTTAATTATAGATTCTACAGATTGTTGACTTGAAAAACCGTACGAGGAAAAATGAGTCGTGCACTTCTTTAAATACGATACAATGAGATGCAATAAAAAAACAGGCCACAAGGTACGAGGTAGCATGGTGCCCATGAACAACAACCAGACACATCTACGAAGAGCATGATAAACATATTCCTAAGGCATCCATATGGTAAAATTTACCTCCACTTCCAGCTTTAACGCCTTCATGTCCTCTGCCAAATGTATCATCATCTCCTGCAGTTGAAGAAACCCTGTCCTCAAATCTTCGTCGTCCGGCTGGAAAGCCTGAGCTCCAGCGAGAACGACGACAAGGAAACAGTAGACAGGAGCAACCATGTTTCACGTTCGGGGGAAAAGGAAAGGAAGGAAAAGTGCTTCGTCCTGTGGACTTTGCCGTCTACTGTCGTCTTTTATACCCTACGCTGTCCAAACATGTCATGCGTAGTTGGACCGATAACAATGTAAATATCACGCAGGCAAACTGCTGTGTAAGCTACAAGGAGAGAACCAGGCTTTTTTTTGTAGACATTGAATAATCTATTAGCTGTCATCTTAAGCTTTTGAAAATGGAATATACTATGGATGGCACAGAACTAAGGTGTTCTGAAGTAGTTCCCAAACTCGTCCTGAGAAGAGCTTCCACTAGTTCTCGCAAGAGGGAGTAGCTAATGTGTTGTGTCATAACATGTAATATCGAATGAATGAATAAAGACATTTATTGTACGCAAATACCCACTGGGTTCAGTACAGGTCACAGAAAAGACATCACAGTTTGCAGTGAATATATACAATGTACAAGCTAGTGCTAATTCTATGTACTATGGACATATAGTCTAATCAAATTTATGTTTTCCACTGCCTTGCACCGCCATATTTTCCACCTCCAATTTTCAGATTCATTTCACGTAGTTCTTTCCCCCTTCTACTTACAGATGAAAGATAGACAGAAAAAAACAGGACAACAGTTTATTGAATAAGAAGTTTAATTCAGATATAGCCATGTCATATCTTGTTCAATCATTGGCTGTGCCTCTTCTTGAACTCAACAGACATATTTTTTTCATCGTGTAAGACAATATTCTGATCCTTACCATAATAAATACTTCCACCACTCTGCACATAGTTTATATACAAGCTCCATAGACACGTGTCATTTCTAGGGGTGGAATAGTTGACTCCGCTGAGCAGAATATGTACAGAAATTCTGTGTCCAACAAAACACCCGGGCAATATTTCAGATTTCTCCCACTTGCGATAGTTGCTATCATAGATGAGGCGTGTTTTTAATGCACATGTCTATCCTTATATTAGCGACGCGAGATCTTGATGCAAAGGCTGGAGTTGTTTATTTACACGGAGTGGGGCGGAGTGATACTAATAAGCATGAAGTGCGAAGTCCTTTTTTCATTGGTCGAACGTGCGGGTGCTAACAGCACGCTTGGAACTCTGGGAGGAAAGCGGCGTAAGAATTCTGCAGAGGGGCACTACATTGTCGTGGAAGGAAAAAGCGCCGAGCCTAGCTACTATAGATGGTATGGATGACTTCAACGGGTGATATTCGATGGTACTGTGGCATATCAACCTGAGCGAGAATCTACGCATTGGTAACAGGGAGAGGCACTTATAAATGCAGCCTCCGATTTTGCCCTCTCCGACTCTACCGACCTATTGGACCCGTGACGTCGTTTCCCTCTCCTTGTGGGAAGGGAGGAAACACTGCCCTATTTAAGCTGGGTTGGGCGATAATCTCTCAGCAGATCTTTCTTTGGCAACAATCGCAACCAACTAACTAGTAAGGCAGTGTCCAATTGGCCAGGCAGGCCACCGAAGATCTGCTGGACACTGTCCAGCCAATTGGATGCTGCCTCGCCAGTTTTTATACGACTTTGCCACCGAAAGATCGGCTTGGATGATTATTGGACGAGACCGGGTTGCTAGATGGTGATTCCAACGGGGCTGATACTTGCTATCTTTAAAAAGCACCAAGAAATTCTAAGTACTAGTACAAGAATAACCTCCACTGTGCAGGTGTCTCAGCGCCGGACCGAGTCCGAAACGTCTCCACACCTACCCAGGAGAGTTTAACAAGAGTCTTACCTTCTTACCCGTCTGTATTGTACATTGGCCTAGGCTCACTTCGTCAACGTTTCTAGTTTAGCCTCCGTGTTTTCTATGTCCTTATTTGTTGAACCTCCGAAGTACGTTTTTGACAGGCAAGCCGCGTTTCCAAAGCTTAGATAGTACACAATGACGAACTACACAATATTGCTGTTTCAGGTCACAATTTACACTAGCGGAGCATTCAAATGGCCAGAAGGTAGTTATCTTCTAACTAGATACATGAGAGGAACAACTCGTCATGTAACTGTTACAGTAACACCATGTTAGGCCTACAAAACGTGCCTTATATACTCACTCACATCATACATAGCCGACCAATTAGAGCTGAAAGTACTAACACGTGACTTTCGCGAGCCAATCGTAGTGAAGACCTTCCCATAATGCTTGCTTTCCTCACTCACACACCAACAAACCAACTGCCAGTCCACAGTCCTTGTTTTTTCTGCGGTAGCATTGCGACCTTGGCGAGCAGATGTAGATGTGACGCGGAATGCAATACCCAATATTGCCGAGGTCTTGTGT
>NW_017804176.1:1157181-1302071 GCF_001625305.1 Branchiostoma belcheri | reverse complement strand
AATGACGGTTGTGTCTGCCTCTTTTTATATATCTTCATTGTGTGTAGACGTTGTTTTTCTTCTCTCTTATAGGTAAATCCGTGTGTTTTTTCTTCTCTCTTACAGGTTAAATCCGAACGATCAACGTTGTAACGCGCGATTGCCGCAAATCGGATGGTCTTGACGTCGTCGTAAATTCCTGGTCCCTGGAATGGTCCATGCATGCCTGTCGTAAAATCTCCTACTACCATTTCTCAAGTGGCGAAAGCGAGGTCAATGGCCGCTACCAGCAGCGACTTCGTCCGCCATGATGGGGGACGTGTTCGCGTTTTCATCACTCATACAGTCTTGTGCGCATGCGTCAGTCGTGTCCATGGGAACTCTGTTATCCTCTGCTATCGGTAACGCCGGCAGGACCAGGGATTTCTGTTTCCTACGAAAGAGAAAATAGAAACACACAATGATAAGCAGTGGGGCAAATTGCCTCTAATCTACATAGTCAAACTATCTGATTTTGACAGATGCATCTGTGTAAAAGGGATTGCAGAAAATATATGACATGTTACATGTAAGTATAGCGGTCCGCGTGAGGAGTCATGTCATCAGCATATAATGATATATGATAATATATGCAATGTTTTTGACCTAAAGAGTTAGTGAAATTGAAAAAAAAACAGAAACAACTGAAACAGCAGAATTATGGCTAACGCTGATAGAAAAGCCAACATTTGTCTTTTCCAAAGATTAATATTAGGACCAAGCGGTTTTACCAGCTACTCCAATGATGAGGTTTTGTCCCCAAGCATGGATTCTCTGCCGCTGAAGCTTGCATGAGGCTAGCAGAGAAGGAGGTGCAGAAAAAGAACGTGATGATGATGATAAAGATGATTTGAATGGTGATGGTGGCGAAGAAGTACTGAAGAATTGCAGAGTGAATAAAGTGATGAAAGGTAGAAGAGAGGAAAGTACAGTAATTTTTACTTACTTGACTGTATCAGCCTCTTCAGTATCTGATTTCCGCTTGCCCAGTATGTCAAAGTAAGAGTCAATCTGGAGGTCCAATGCCACGCGCGCATTGGTCAGCGACATCACGTGATGCACGATCTCCATGATCTGAGTGGCGGTGTCCTCTTTCAGGGCATGCAGCTCCGTCTCCAGTGCCCGGATGCTCTCCTCGTATTTGACGGTGTTTTCGTCCACAGCTTTCTCCGCCTCTTGAAGCTGCTTTGATAGACTCGAGTTCTGACCATAAAAAAAACATGGAAAATTTGACTATTGACGCTTAACACAGATCTACACATTTTATTAGCAAGGTAACTTGCAAAATAGCACGACAGGAAAACAGAAAATAAAACCATTTTGAAAGGGCGTTCGCTTGGATCGTTGAATGGTGAAAATATATGAAATTTATTGCTTTTATTCCTCGAATTAGTTAGTTTCTATGTCTTGGTGCAGATCTCTGTATCTTACCTGACTTCTTAGCATGTCTATCTCGTCTGACAGGTGCCCGACTAGCGTCTCGCTCTGCAGCAAGGCGTCTCGCGTTTCTGTAAGTGTCTCTGCGTCCTTCGCCGCCGCCGCTTTTGCTTCCTCCAACTGCAACACAAGAAATCGGAGATGTCACACCTCAGTGAAGCATTTCAGAGTTATTTAGAATTTCTTCTTTTATTCATTATTGTAAATCTTTCGTTGATCTTGTGCATATACGCCACTGTCAGTTTTTCCAAGATCATTTTGACCCCCCAATCTTTCTGTCAGTCTGTGGTTACACCATTTCCCCCTCACTTCCTGTGGCTCAACTGTATTCATTCGCGGACACACAGGCAAACATACAGAAAACACTAAAAACAAACCCACGGTAAAATATCATCAGAGCACGTTCATGTAAACATGTATACCTGTGTCCTGTACCACTGTTCCAACTCCTGCTTTGACATCCGGGCACTGTCCTCCTGCTGGACGGACATGCGCTGTAGCGTCTCTGTCAGCTCGACGTGATATTTCTGCACGCAGCTGCTCAGTTCCTCCATCTTCTTCTTCAGGGCGGCCTCGGCTTGTTTATCCTGGCAGAAATATTATCTTTCAGTTATTTCTACATCGTCTTGGAGCAAGCGTAAACGACCTACCTTCGCTAACCTACTAGTAGGTACCTACATAGTCCCTGGACTGACACAGGTCTACTACTACTACTACTACTTCTACTACTACTACAACTTCTACAGCTACTGCTACTACTACTACGTACAACTAGTGCTACTACGACAAGGCAGACGTTGAGCTGAGCTGAGATTGAGCGAGACTATTCTCTCGAACTATTTTGTATTTTTATACGTTTAAGTTACTTAACAACTCTTCCCAACTTAGTAATGTATTGAGTATTGCTTTAGTTAGAATGCTGCTTTTTGTTTTGTTTAGCTGGTGGCAAACTTACTTTTTCTGTGTCTAGCTCACTTTTCTGTCGTACATGAAAATGAAATGGAAAATGCGTTATGGCATGGCGAGGTATTAGCAAATTAGCAAAACATTTAAGAGTAGAAGCTGCCTATGCAAATTAGACACGACTGCATATGAGTACAATATTAGCGATGTTAGCAGTTATGCACGCTACTGATGCAACGTAAGGTTGTTTGTCTGCAACACATAAAGCGCAAAATTGTGAATGACAGGTATTGTACATGAAATGTGTTTTCTAACTTGCTGTGTTGTGTTGTTTTCTTTCTCTCTCTCTCTCTCTCTTGAGTCTTTGGCATGTCTGATACATATTGTATAATACATGAAGTATATGTTGCACGTACGAACCTTATATTACTGTTCAATCGTCGAGATAGATTCATTCGTCCATAAATGCATGTTCATGAGTTGCCCTTGTGATTCAATGTCAGCTATTGAACCTCATTAAATTTTTGCCAGCATGTTTCAGTAAATATTCTTAAATTTATATTTTGTTTCTAAGGGGTAATTTGTTTTATCACCTTTTCCTCTACCCTCAGTCGCATGAGCTGGCCCTCTTCTTGTTCCCGGGTCAGTCTTCTCTCCAGGTCATCTCGTTCCACCTTGAACTTGGCTAATTCCTGAGGAAGGATCGACGGAAGGAAATTCCAAGTTCAGGTATGTGCATATTTCTGAACTGCATATTTCAATAGTTTAAGGAATTGACCAGGCATAACGCACACGTAACACAAGCGCTCCAATGACATGCATGTTTACGTAGAGTATAAAGACATTTAATGAATTCCGATTGTGTTAATTTGATAACCTTTGGTCACAGTGCATTTCCTGAGACATAATATCTGCAAGTAGTTGACCCATAATACGCGTTGATTTATGAAGAGGTGAAGAAATTAGCAGCTACTAATTGTTTGTAGGTCATGGAGGTCGTGCGTGTCGCTGGAGGGTCTGTAAATAAGTGGGCGCATTTCACCATCTGTTTTTTCTCTCCCTGTCAAACAGGTTATTATGCATATGTTTACAGAAGGAAAACATTGTTTTTTGCTCTGTTTCCTCTTCTTCTCCTCCAAACAAATAAGGTCAACGTTTGTCACTATGGTAACTTGTGTTGGGTTACTAGTTCACCATGTTGCAATTTTATAACAGGAGGGATTTAGACTCCTGTCACGATACATGAATGTGTTAATCAGTAAGAATCAACAGAGCAGACCATATGCGAAGGTAAACATTATGCGTTTGCTTTGCAAATGTTACTTTTCTAGTTGCTACATGTAGCTATGTTTGAACTATCGTCTAGTGACTACCACGAGATTCGCTTAAAACATGCTACAGAGAAACCGCCCATATTACCAGTAAAGTCATAAACTTCCCCATATTACCAGTCAGAAATTAGTACAAAACACTATCAAAAAGTACAGGTTTTCATAGATAGCTGAACGCTTACCTGTCTTGTCCGAGAAAGGTCTTCTGCTATTTTTGCACGCATTTTAGACTCATCCTCCCATCTGAAATAACAAAAGATAAAAAAAGTTTAACAGGTGTCAAACGATGTCTCTGTTCTGTTTTGTGAGGTGGGGTTATTTTTGTATGCCACGAATTCTGCATCTATAATCACAAGGTCGGTTAGGCATGAATATGTGATAAATTACAGGATATTACGAAAGATGTGGAGTGTCACACTAGTCACAACAATTACTACGTCACTAGGCATTTGTTGTCCAAGTTGACCGTCCTTACTAATGCCGGACGTGACACATTGATGCTATTTGCGTGGGTTTGCTTGAATGTGCAGTCTGATTCAAATCACATACTAGTCGTTTACTATTCTTTGTACAGAAGATTAGATCTGCTGTGGTTTGTTAATCGTGCTGGTCGGAACTTCGTCTAGACAAACAGCCCTGCTCATTTGCACATTCCGAGACAAAACTCTTTCCGCCATTTTGTTTTTGGTTTTTAATAAACACCCAGAATCCCTTGAGAAAAAGCGCACGTTGGATTCCAAAATTGTCAAGAAAAGACGGAGGTAGGATATTTTCCTTGCACAAACACAGCTGACGGCCTACACGGGCCTACTTCACAACCCAATGAGAGTTTTTATCTCTTTGGAACGACGCCCTAAGGTCAAATACCACCAAGGTCACAGAGTCGTCACGTACCCCGAGGCGTAACAGTACACACGATTGGGTTTCTGCTAATTACCTGGCTATTCAAACGGTTCGTTGTGAGTGAGAAGTCACTATGGTCGGGTAACGAATAGAAACAGATGGTAAAACGTCAATTACTTGTTTTAATACACAGATAAGTTACCTGCGAACGCAAACAAATCAAGTTGGGCAATTTTCAACCCTTGCTTTGCCGAGAAATTTGTCAGAGACCTGAAGTACTCGGGATGTATGGATCGACACAAATAAGCCATGCATATCGTGGCTGAGAACTTTGACAAAGCAGCGACTTGTTTTGGGATCAGCAAATGATCTAAGGTTAAGAAAGCTTAGGCCACACAAGGATGCATGTCGTCATATTACGTGATTGACTTACCAACATCCAACTGTACAACTGTTTATCATGTAAAATGTCAGGACAGTACAGTTTCTAATGTCGAGGTAGGCGTACCGGAGTTTGGGGGAACGTACATGTGCCCATAGTATGTGAAAAGCGTAAGAATATTATAACATGGTGGGTCTAAACATGGTTTTAAACTTTTTCAGCGGAAAATGTACTTTTTTTCAGGCTAAATTGATGTTATGAATATTGTAAGGGACCTAAATTAAGGTTGTAATTTACAAAGGACAAAATACACTTTGTGGTAAGGGAAGATCATAACACCACCTTTCCAAATTGTTGCCATTTTTTAATGTCGACATCTGCTTGAGGGATCACGAACGATTCACCCCTAAGCGTTATGTCGCCGAGTGAAATATTCCAAACGCATTCCGAGAAGCCCACCCAGCCATGGTCCCATTGTTCCCACAAACCTTTGGTAGTTAGGCCATGTTGATTTGTTCATATGGATGACATCCGCGCGCGCATGAATTTTCGTCCGTTTCCAAAAAAAAAAGTTTTCGACCATACTGTAAATCGTACTAAGCTGCTGCAAAATGAACAAATATATACCGTAGATTGAAAAAATATTGGAAAACGACCCTTATGTCGCAGAATGCCAAAATCCATTCCAAAGGACAAGAAGAAAATGCGAAGGAATGAAAATGAAAAGTCTATTATTCACCATGCCAATAAAATAATCTAGTATGTTCAACCTTCATGACCACGTAGATTTCAAAATGAATTAAACTTTTTTTCCAAACTTTTTTATTCGCACGCTCGCATCCGTTTTGGGGTTCCCAGAGGATCTCATCCATATAATCAAATCAACATAGCCTTACCCATAATAGAGGGTTCCTACATAAGCGAGTTTGACTTCTTGAACTAACACGCCAATTGTCCCGTGTCAAAGTCAAGAGGCATATCAACAAGTAGATGCATGACTGCATACAAACTGACTAGAGATTGTTAGAAGCCTTTACAGCTGGTGACGATGAAATATATAGCTACTTGGCTCAAGTACAAACATGTACCAACTGCCAAAGCAACCCCTGAACGCGGCGGAATAATTTGAATAATGATAAATGGACGAGAGAACAACTTTAACCCCGTGTTTCTGGTAGCAATGACGATAAAGACCGACCCTTGGCTCTTGGCGTTCAGAGATTACCCTTGCTCAAATCGGTATGCGAAATATGTTCAACCCAAGTCTTCAACATTGTGCTTCATAACATGCAGTCATTTTGTGGATGCAAGATTGTGTGTGACATTCATGGTTCATGCATTACAATCAGACATCTTCACAGTACGCTAACACAGATCTGTTTTTCAAACTCAAACAATGCATATGTGTCAACAGTCAAGACGATTAAATATACATTTGTATTTAGGTCAAAGGTACAGTTAAGGTTTGGTTACTCGTCTCAACTAGCCATGCTATGAAAACGTGACCTAGAAACTACAGTGCTTCACTGTTCGGCTGTTCCTTTGAAAACATATGACACGGCATTGCAGCGACCTAGCTCTAGTGACACTTTCTCCTGACTCACAGGGCTTCTTCTGTTACGCGTTTCAAAATGGCACTGTGCAATCAAAATAAACAATCCACATATAACAAGCAAACAACGAAACCAAGCAGACGTAAACGGTGCAGACAACGATAGCGCAAACCATAGCCTATTATTTTTCAGTCTTTATGGAGAAAGGAGGTATGTAGTGATTATAGGGTTGGATGAGTCATATGCCTCTTAAGACGGCCAGGTGGGCAGGTAGCTCTAAGCGATGCCCGGCGCACCTACACATTAAGGCCAATAACCCGGGGGATGATGACCATGTTTGTCTCTGTCGAAGGTGTGTTCTGGAAATCTTTCCATCAAGTCTGAATGACTTCTGATCATCTCCCACACCTTCCTAATACAACCATCACTTAGTAGCCTCAGAACTTTTCACGCGTCTTTCAAACATGTTTTGCAAAAGCAAGAAAAGCTAGACAAAGTGACCTCGATGTGCAGAAAGGTGCATGATCTACACAACAGATGAACACAGACTTCGGTGAGGGTACTGGAAGGGCGAGAAAGTCGTTAGAGAGTCGCCTACATTCGGAGACGTTCGTCATTGTCCGGTATAACTCGTCCATCTTATGATTGACAAGTAATCTGATAATGATTACTGTAACACATGGTGTGTTTCTGACACAGTTACTAAGAGACGGGATATTCCGATACACCAAGAGAGTGTCCTTGGATTGAGCTTTGATGTTTTGTTTGGGACAAAATCATTATACATTCTACTTGGGGTAGACAAATAATGGACTCGTCCAAACCGATCTAAAGGTTCTTGTGGTCCCTTTGTTGGTAGTTTATTGGTTCCACCCATTCATCATTGTGCTTTACGATGCGATGATTCGCTTTTAAGTCGCCTAAAATCCCCCAGAGACCTCTACTTACTGCAACACTTTCTACTCTCTCTCTATAAAACCTTCGCCCTGTGTGTGTACACGGCAAGCTAGTCGGACAAATTTGCGGAGGTTAATAGTTCGTGCCCCGTACATGAGACACCCCTGGTCCGAATAAAGCAAAGAGAAGAAAAGGACTATTGTCTGCCGAAGACATCTTGCCCCCATGGTGTAACGATTTCTCAAAACACAGCGTCGCCAAGCGAACGATGTTAGAACGATGAAACCGGACAAACCGTGATAGGAATGTTTAACATTCGTCTAGTAACAGAAACAAAACATGGAATGAAAGTAAGCAATACTAAGATGGCGGCGATGATAAGTGTGTATTATTTTTCTTCACCCTATTAAATGGCGCGTGCCTCGGGCCTAGCCTGGGGAATTAACACTTGACTTGATGACTGTCAACAGATGCGTTAAATGAACTGTGCCTCTCCTTTGAACCTCGAGCTCCTTTCGTCAAATAGTTTGGAAAAAAAAAAAACACGCGAAATAATCAGTAATGTGGTAGCATGTTTCTTCTTTTAGCACAGTCTAGACGAAGTTCTTACGGTCTGAGGTATTATTTTTAACTCAATTATAGTCTGGCCTGCACGGTCGAGGGACGACCACCTGTCGACTGGCTGAAAGTGGCTGAGGGGAATTTGATATTTCTCGTCTGACAGCGAGACGTCCCGGCCTCACAGAGATAAAAGGTGGGCTCAGACAGCACCAAACATCGCAATCTGAGGAAAGGGGGGCATTTTTATTGGTGCACATCGCTGTCCTTCGTAAGTATTTGTCCGAACGGCACGTACGTACACAAACCGTGCACATCGGGTTACAACTGGGGTTGTCTTTGACAGACGCTGTCGTGACCTCTCATGACAAACCCGAGCACTTTGGAAATGAAAAAGACTCCCCAGCTGAAACTGGGACAGGCTACAATCCCCCCGAGCTGACAACGTAATGTCAGTTGTTCGATACTGTGTTTTCCCTGGCGCTATTGAACAGATCAATGCCCTAAAGGTATCAACAGAAAAGTAAGGGGCCAGTTTGGGGTCGCATGCTTAACCATTTCTTAGTAAACGT
The DNA here is from genome assembly GCF_001625305.1 of Branchiostoma belcheri. Taxonomy (NCBI): domain Eukaryota; kingdom Metazoa; phylum Chordata; class Leptocardii; order Amphioxiformes; family Branchiostomatidae; genus Branchiostoma; species Branchiostoma belcheri. The sequence continues at coordinate 1,293,577 of NW_017804176.1, read as the reverse complement.
AAACATTACACACCTACGCGATCAAATTTACTTTAGTGAAGAGATAAAGTTAAATATTGACTTACTTTGCCTTGTATTCCTGGGCGTCCCTTCGTAGCCTGTCACACTCTTCAGAAAGGTGGGATTTTTCTCGTTCGAGGTCCTCCAGTGTCGGCGGGTTATCGGACGACTCGCTGCAAGTGGACCTCTTGTCGAAATTCAGCAGTTCGACCTCCATGTCTCTGAGATCGTGGCGAAGTTTCCTGTTTTCGGAGTCTAACTTCCTCTCGCTCTCAGCCTGCTCCGCGCACCGTTCGCGTAACTCCCTCATCTCCTTCTTCAGCTCAGCTCCCTTGGTGTCCCCCAGCTCCATGAGAGTGATCTGATCCTTCAGAAGTTTGTTCTGGTCCTCGAGAAAGTGTACTCTCTTGATGTAGGACATGAACCTCGTGTTGAGCTGCTTCATCTCGTACTTGGACTTGTCCGGCACTGACGACGACGACGACATGTCTTTCACGGAGTGTATCGAGCTCCAGCGGGTGAAGGCGGTGGACGGGCGGTGGTAGGAGCTCGATAGCCCCGAGTAGCTCACGCTGCGGCTGACGTAGGTCGAGGTCCTCTCGGCTGAGGTAGTGTTCGGCGGGGACATGCTCGGAGACATCGTTCGGGTGGGTGAGAGGATCTCACTGCTGCTGGAAGAGGAGGGACAGAAGCCGTTAATGTGAGGTGGATATGGTTGCGCTGCCGGGAAGTGTGAGTTGTTAGTAGGAGTGCGGATCATGTTGGGTGAAGGTGGGACGGCTTCTCTCATGACGAACTACCGCCGGTCTGTCCGCCGTGCGGTGATTAGGTAACACGGAGACAAAGTTTACCGCGCAGACGCAGTCGCCCCGGAATCCTGCCCGGCCGGACCCCCCTTCCCTATCACGGAGGTCATGACCCCTGAGGACGACAGCACACCTTGATGACGTCAGAGCCACAACACCTGGTTGGAATTGCGTGGGCATGGAGTGGGGGGGGGGTGTCTTACTCACATGTATGTAAACTATGTACATGTATTACTAAGCTCTTGGCCGACCTCTTAAGGTTTACTGTAACTGGTTGTAACGCTTGTTAAGTACCTTAACACCACTCGTTTATGTGCCTTAATAGATATGTTCTCTTTTCTGAAGCATGCCCTCCAAACACTGATAGGTGACCTTCCCTTCAGCGGTTTACTAGCAAACCGTTTAGTTCGAAGAGACATGTTTTGGCCAGATTTTATCTGTTAGAAAACTACGCCTTTGATTTATTGGCAATGACGTGTGCCAATTTCGTGAAGGAAATTCCTCGATCACTCAGGTGCATTTTGAAAGCTATAAACAAGAACGGCTGTCAAGATATAATCGTAGACAAATTCTAAACTTTTATAAAATATCACTGCGAATCAAACTTTTAGGCATGCGGTCCATTTCATCTTCTGACAATCGCCAACAACAGTATCGGGGTACTACGTCTACATCGTCTACATCCATTTACCTTTACTTCAATGCCGACAAATAAAACGACGTCACGGTATGAAGAGAAAACAGAAATAAAGTACTTGACCTTGTGCAGTAGTGCGTAGGCAAATGTCATCATTGTTTGGGTACTGTAAGCTTTGACGTACATGTATTTGTCGTGTCCCAGTCATGCCTCAAACCCGGGCTACGAACTTGTTGTTGGTTTGCGTTTTGGGGGTGGTGTTCTAAAAGTAAAACACCTGGTGTCCAGGTTACAGTATAGTGGAAATCCCCACTTCAATACCTTACTGCCCAGTTTCTGGGTTAACATCATGAAAAGGTGATAGTCACCTATTACATGTATCTCAATCCTATATATAGTATACCACAAGTGTGGTAAATCTCAATAAATTAATTAATGTTTGTCAATCTATGAAGGAAATGGCCACTTCTGTATGCACGTTGACTACAGTTGTAAGGTTCGGAGCTTTGACAAACTGCACAAACAAATAAACCCACAAATACTGCAGAATTCCCACACGCAGATTTTACCGCGAGTTCCATTGATGTTTACAGAAGAATAGGGAGTTAACGAAATATTTAGGTAATTACGATTAATCCAAGACAATACTACGCTATTAGGTGCATCAGCTCTAATGAGATAATTGCCCAATGATCAGGACCCTTAAAAGGATGATTCCATATCTAACCTCTCGTTACCTTATTCACCAAAACCTTTCTGTCCAATGTCCAATAATTAGTACCCTTAAAATGATGATTCCATATCTAACCAACCTCGCGTTACCTTATTCACCAAAACCTTTCCGTAAATATTGTCAGAAAAATCTCGCATTCCATTTCACACTCTTGTACCTATGACTTGTCAGTTTTATGTCAGCTTTTCTCGTTCTTATTGTACATTTACATGGACACATGTGTACCAGATTTGTACAGGTACGTTGAAAACGATCTAGGAATGGGCTCCCGAAATGAGTCAACAGCAGTGGCTTTTTATGAAGGAATCTGTTTGTCCACGTAAGAGCCCCCAGGCGCGCTTAGCGCAAATTGCACCATTGTCAACAGGAACAAAGCACCTGTTCATCATGAGGTCATTATTTAGAGCAGACTACGAGTCATCCTGCCCTGGGAGATACTAGGTTTGTCCAGTTGACCGAAAGTTAATCAAATTGGCCAATTAGGTTCACCCGGAGCACCAGTATGGCGAGGGTCGGCATAAAGGTTACGTTGTGACAGGATAAGCCCTTCATCCTAAGTGGGAGGGGGGCTTCAGCCAGGTAAAGTCGTCCAGTCTTACGGGTATTGCATGTGTGTAATATGTGGTTCCTGTTATGAGGAATGCTCTATTGTTGGTGGAGAATTCTTGAGACACGAGGATTTGTTGAGTTTCCCGCATTCACATGTGTTATCACGCGAACTAAGGTCCCAGATGCGGGGATTTTTTGGTGTCTCACGGCAATATCGAGATAAACTAGAAGGACCGGTTAAAATGTTTACAAATTGGACAAAACAACGTTAGATACAGGGCCGGATTTTGTAATACTGAACAGTACGTGTACATGGTTGTTTTTTTTGTTTGTTTCTGTGGCACTCAAATCCAGATGTACTGCTTCCTGAGTCTTATTTATCCGTTTTGTGGTTCCAAATATCCAAAATTTCTTCCGTACCATACTAGGCACATGTGCTTTGGCTTTGAAAAGTAATAAAAAGATATCAGGATAGGCCTCCTCTTGCACGTTCGTATCTATATATTAACTGTATGTTCTGATCCATAGCGTCATATTACATGTGACGCTCACGTGATATGATGTAATGTCTCTATCTCGACATTCCGTCTCACAGACGCAGCAATAAAACCCAGGGACTCTCCCATCTCGGAAACAACGCCCTTTGTTGCCACCAGAAAAATCGATATCCGAACAGTTATGGATGGAAATGCGCTGAAGGGTAATAAATCAAAAGTTAGAGCTTAAAGACGCTTTTCTCTGGAAAAAAATCATGGTGCATTACTGATTTGGTAGTTCTTTTGGTGTAATTGCATGACGCTACGGTGAAAACTAAATTGATTAACATTTGTTATATGGTGCGATAGAAAAAATTTCATACTTTTTTCATTACTATTAAGAATATAGCATGTGTTCTTTTGCAACCGTGTTGTGAAATACGTTTTGATCTCAGCATGTATCGATAAGTAATCAATATATCTATAAGAATACATGCAAATGTCAATGCATATGTAATATGGAACGTCATATATGCACTATATACTGATAAACATATAGCAAATCGATATATTTTGATATCGTTTGGTTCTATTCTATTGATTGCTTTTAATAGGAAATTATTATTGAGGGTTTTATGCAACATTCCGTTACATCAGTGAAACCACCAATAGAGATTAAATGGTCAATGTTGGTTTTGGATGGAATGACCTGCCAGAATTATGGGGTATTCAGGTTCCGGCCCGGTACGCCGTTGCCCATGGGCGTGATTTTATCATTTACCGCCCTGCGGTGCGCAGTCGACAGTGAACCGCAGCACAGAAAACCCTGCATCCGTATCATAACTGAGAGTACATAATTGGCTGATCCACAAGATGGGACGGGAAACGTTTTTATGCGTGTACTGCATTTGATGCAGAAAGATGGTGACAATAAGAGGTTGGGAAGCTCCCCATTTTGAAATGCACGCATCCTGCAATAAACCGATACCGCGTTATTTCTCTCTAGACAGTCGCAATCGGTTGGGATGATGATTACCGACGGAAAAAGATCTATTGGTTATTCATTGGTAGAAACACTAGATTGCAATCGTATTCGATTATATAATTATCAATACTGGGTCAGAAAAAATTAAAGCCAAAGAGAATTAGGTCGTGTGTGTTTTACGGCTCACAGACCAGTCATGTGTCACTCAGTATTACCATCATTGACGTACATTTCTCCTATGTGCATCTCCACAGGCTCAACCCCAATTTGGAAATAGTGCCCTGAATCCATTCATCTTCGTTTCCATCCACTAATATGTAGGTCACTGTATAACGAACAGGTAGAGTACATGGTCTCATCTTTCGTGCAACCAATGAGACCTCTTTCTTTATTGACCGAAAATCCGTAACACTATCAACGTATCCTGGCGCGCGAGTAACCATAACTCATTAAATGTCGACACATTAAGTACAAGGCTATTCGTTTGCCAAAAGCCCATGTGATGTTAGTTGAGACGGAGGCAATGCAGAGAATCTGGTCGTTCGAAAGCAATAAACAGTGGAGATAATGGCAGGGAGAGGGTGACTTCAGGGCCAGTTCGCTGAGAATAAGATGGATGATCATGACCAGGCAATCTGGTATTCGTGATGCAGAAACTTTCAAATGTATTTCCAACGGGAACCTACTCTGCCATTACATTATTCAGCAGCCCTTGCACTTGCATGTAAAACTGTCATCGCCAGTCATCGAAATTGCATCGAAAGACCTGCTGATCTTATTTTTTAAAATAAATATTTCACGGAAACAAAATTACGTGAATTGTTGGCGCGAAGACGTGGTAGAATCGCAGCTCTTTTATGGGTGATGATTTGACGATTGCCCATAAATAATGAATCGCGCGATTTTGTGGCTTTGGCGATCGGCCTTCTAACACCTGACGGGAATACAGATTACCTGATAGATTATATGACACTTGTTTATATGGACAGGTATAAAAATGCTACGAACGACGAACAGGCTAGATGTAACCTTTAGAAAATGGGCTCTATAACAGATGGTGCAACGAGATGGGTAAAATGGACCCGCATTCACCCAGTACAAATATACTTACAAGCGCGGTCATTCCATGATAGCCAACCGCAATCATGGCGACTTTATACATAAGCCTTTATCTGGCTGTAATGGCGCTATCAGACCGAAATGTCTCTTTCCATAGGGTCAGATACTATTCAAGGTGAGTAGGGTTTTAGTCATCTTCCTCCATCAACTTCCTACATCAAAGGATGATCATGTTTTTCTTACGCGTATGGTACGCATAACAAAACTGGGTTCCGTTGACTGAGTGGTAGCAATTTATTCCAGTGTAGCAGTTTGTAAGTCATCTAGTGTTACTGCATGCAAAACTGAATTAAAACAACAGCAAGTGCCTTTCCAAATAGGAGCATTAAATTACTGGCCACAAGAGAGAGTGAGAGAGTGTGATGATAAAATTTGCCTTTTAGATGATAAATGGATTATGTGTCGCCCAAGTGGAAATACCAAATAAGGAAATGAGGCCCAGTGGAACTGTGTGTGTCATGTTGTTCTTTAGAATATTCAATCAACATATGGCACTCTTAGGTAACGTTCCCTCGCGACCATCTTTAAATATACCACGTGACAAAGAGGATACTGTTTTATGTTGCTCGGAGGATGAACCGTCAAGTGTACTGTAGTTGTATCTCCTCCTGGGGCGTCAGCTAAGCCTCTAGCGGTTTCTACGCCTGGTGTTTCAAGCTGCGATGCACTTGTCTTAAGTCAGAGGTTTTATTACTCTGTGCTAGTACAGTCGGCGTCATGGTATAAATCATATGCACGTTCCTATCTGGTAGGCCAAGCATGTCTCATCATGTTTCCGTGATTCAATGAAGATTCTGGTGTGATCGGATCTGCGTCCCCTCTATTACATTTTCATATATATACTTTCAATGGAATCATAATCACTGTATAAGTATGTTCTTGGAAAAGTCATTTCAGCAGAAGCATACCAGATAAGGCTCTTTTAGATATCATTTTTAAGCACCCACTGAATCCGCTTTAAAGAAAAAAAACACGATGATATTTTGAACATTCATGGTAATTTGAAATATATTAGCAACTCACTGACATGTCACAGAAATGGTAGTCCTGCTCCCGAATACCTACTCCTATTATAAATGACTATGGAATAATCTTTCATCTCCCTTTCTGCTGTTATATACATGTATGTTTAGATAAGGAACCCTGCTAGATGACTGCACTGTCACCTGCGGCAATACATGCATGTACATGGTGCTGAATGATAGATGGCAAGCGCAAGACACCAGCAGGTATCCATTGTGAAGGGCGAAGATGTCACACAGTATTACACGGCGGAAAATCGTTCTATATAATGGTCAGATCGATTGGAATGACGTTACTTCGGGACAAAAACGGAATACGTGTGATGAATAGGTTGGAAAAGAACTGTGACGTGGTAGTCACCGGAGGCACTATATTGTATTTGTGCTTGATACGAATTTACAGCGACTTGCGGAGCATTGAATTATGACAGAAACAAAGGATAGACAATAGAAACAGAAGAGCAGGTGATCACTACTGTGTGTGGTACCTGGAGACGGGAGAGGGCGGCTCGCAGGGTGGGAGGGGTAGGGAACACGGCACACGCTGCAGGCGTGCGCGCCTGCCAACCGGGTCCGGATACGGCCCACGCAACCGACGACATGACGACGTGCTCATCTTTCCTTGCTGACCAAAACAGAGCAGTCTGGCGGAAAGTTTGACGGTCATTGTCATTCAAGGACCGTCCGCCGTGGCGCAGAGATCCCTGTGCGGTGCTGGGTGGGGAGGGAAGATGGCGGACCCCTCTACCATAGATGGGAAAATTCGCGAACTTCCGAGCTCCTTCAACGTGGATTTCCTCACAACTGCACACAGGTATTCCGTACTGGCGTTACAACAATCCCGACAAAGGCAGGTACCGCGGAAAAGTCGTTACATATTGGAAACCGGGCCAGGAGGCCTGCAGGGCAGCGGCACCTCCCATCGTCGCCATGTCAGGTGCAACGAAAGTACTTAAGACCATCAAACAGCTAAATCCGATGAAACAACCTCTCCAACATCGCGTTCAACACTGCTGGTACGTCCAAGACCTTTTCCAGCGTCGCCACACGGGGTTCCTCCTCCTCCCTGCTCCCTCCATGAGCGGATGACGTAGTCTGACCGTCCCGCGGCTCCCGGAGCCGCTAAGAAAAATGGCGACGTAATGCAGGGTGCTGACCCGATCCAGCGGCGCCGGCCTGCCAGCTCCAATAATTCGTCTGCCCGATAAATCCGTTACAATCGATAGCGCACGCGACGCAGGGGGAATAAACCCCCTGCAACCGGACTGACACTGCACGCCCGGACGGGACAGAGCAATAACAACAAAAGTCCGCCCCTCCCCCTTTTCCGAGAAAGCCAATGCGAACAATTTATGATGACGTACCCCATCCATGACACACAAGCATACGCAAAGGATGCTTTGCACACCGTCATTGCCAAAAGCCAGTACGTATTTTACATACTGCTTGGAAGAATGCCGGATATTGGAAATCGCTTGACACAAGATATGAAGAATCTTCGCTTATTCTTGGGGCAGATATCTTTCTGCGATACGTGTAATGTAGACAAGATTATGCGAAGCACGTGAAGACTTTACCACATTCTTATCAGATCTATGAGCGAAGACCTCCATCATACTGCCAAAGTATTCTTCATAGTTAATATATAGTGTACAGCAAACATACCAGGGCTGGCCAACTCATATCAACGCGCTCTTTCAGGTGCGATTGTTGTTAAATTAAGAATATGTATTGATTTTGTACTATTTAAAAGAGGCAAAGTGTTCATCAGATGAATGCGCTCTCTGGGATAGTATATAGGTGTGTGTGTGTGTGTGTGTGTGTGTGTGTGTGTGTGTGTGTGTGTGTGTGTGTGTGTGTTGTGTGTGTGTGTGTGTTGTGTGTGTGTGTGTGTGTGTGTGTGTGTGTGTATGTGCAAGTATATATATAAAACACTACAGAAAATCTATAAGACATAGAAATCGATCCACTGTAGGATCCACAACTTCTTAACAGTTCAAAGAAGACCCGATGGCGACCTGCCCTCACACAAGGGTCCAGGAACAATAGTCAGGTTTGCGGTGGACATTAACGGTTTGTCAGGAATGGTACGAATAGCTCTCACGGGGCAGCGTTAAGGCCATAACCGGGAAGACATATCGTTCGCTGGTAGTATAACCTGCCTTAGCCACATGTGACACAGTAGCTTACTGCTGATGTCCGTGTTGATAACCCAGGAGAGAATGTGATGACATTTTGCGGGTTTTCTCGAACAAAGAGAAAGCCAAGGTCGGTGTAAAACTGGTAATGTGATTATCCCGGACTGGATTTACGGCTTGGGGCGGAACATGGCTGCCGCCCCGTCGTGTTTTTCAGATTACATCTTTTAGATTTTATGTATTTCTCGATACCCATGTCATCGAGTGGTGTATATACATTACCTTGACGTGGCCTTCACGTGCTACTATTGTATCGGCAGTATTAAAGTAATGTTATACGGTGATTTTGGATAGGTTTACCTGGTGGAATGATGGTAGAGACCAGAGACAAGGCAATAGGGCCAAGGCAACGGGACCAGACGCGGCTCCAGATCAGCGGGCTATTCATAGATACATAATTGAATCATCTGCCTTTTCCGTCCCGAGCGGATAAGGTCAGGCTGAGATAGCACGAAGGGACCTGTTTTATATATTCATGTTTGTGAGGAGCTCTTGAAAATGCATTTTGAATGCAGTTTGCTGGTACCTCTACCTTCGGTGAATGAGATTTCGGAAGAGATTGTAAATGAGCTGCCATGATCTTCTATGGGCAGGGTCTGGCCTGGATAAGCTATTCGGTTATGGCATAAATCTGTATTCAGATCAGAGTCCAGGTACATGTCTGCAGGTTATTTTTACTGCAAATAGCTCTGATCATCCATTGTCACAGAGTCTTGAACGGTACATTTTCAACTATTTTACATGTAAATGTGTATGTAATATTCAATTATGTAGGCACAAAGCATCCTTCTTATGGTTACATGGGGTTCATTGTAGTTTTTAGACAAATTGCTGTAGTCTCGAAATAGTGTGACAATATCAAAGGCAATGATGTCAGCCATCTTCTCCAGTTCAGTGCAACCTGAAAACGGCAGAATGGCATCAACGGCACATCAAAACGCAACAAATCGATGGAACAGTGTCGCGTTGATTATATGCTACGTTACACATTGCACGGGCAAGACTCTGTATTTTGTCTTGGGTGAGGCATACTGTTTGCCATCAAGGTGTGCCTGCATTTTAAGCTTTCTCTGTTGTAGTTAGTGGTTCAGTGCGTTTTGTTGCGCTCAGGTCATGACCGTGACCTCCACATGTATATTTGATATTTGACCTTCTCAATGGAAATTGCGGCCGTCAGAAGCGGCTTTCCGTAACCTCCAGTATTATCACACCACGTCAGCTCGGAAACATCTGGGCGACGGGAAACGGGTGGGCTGATGACGGATGCCTGAACAGACAAAACTTTTAATGGACTTGGAGCCAATCTTACATCGCGATATCTATTGAAAATCAGCGGTAACATTAAGCTTGCGATGTGGTTGTAAATTCCTTTACCGTATCTCCTCAGGCGTGCTATACCGTTCCACATCGAGCGGGAAAAAAAGACATAAACCCAATTACAGGCACGTTTGCACGGAGCAGGCGCAGGAGGAATGTTAATAAAATTGCCGGGTAAGATGAATGTACGCGCCGTGCATACAAATTAACCCGGCCCGATCGCTTCCGACAGATAATCAATACGTAATATCTTCTGAGAAACAACTTGCATATTCTATCGATTGGATTTGGTGTCCATGAAAATGATACGTTACTATGGAAACATACACTTTTTTTACGATTGTAACGATTCTTGTTATCTGAAATTATACACAGAATTTAATGTTGAATGTTCCCTAGATTAATAGTTTATTCTTTACAGACCGGTCCTTGAATTAGCCAGTATCGACTTTTTGGACACAATGGTATAGAGCCAACGAAGCATGCACTGTACCCAAGGTAAAACGTGACAGGCCATTTATGTTTGAAAAGGGGGAGGGGGGCAAATCGACAGGCAGCTGTAAATCTTACTATATTAGTCGTATATGCCTTGTAATCTATTTCGTTTTAATTACAGTAGCTAATTTGATACTTATAACATTGGTTAAAACGTTACACGTGATTTCATGCCAGCAATATTCTTTTGAAACGTGCCAGGCTGCACGGCATCTTTTGCCAAAATCAGTACGTGGAAACATGACAATCAGATTTCCATGTCTTTCCCACGAGCCACAGGAACGGTACAGCCAACTATTTCAGATATAACGTTACATTCATGGCAGCTACTTCAGCTATGATTTAATAGGCAAGCCTACCTGTAGGTAGATTGTCCGGCGTCCACAATAGAGTCTCGTTTGAGCATGAAATGTACTGATGACGCATTGTCCGTGACTTCGGGCTCCAAAATTGGCAATGAGCTGCCGGACTCAATTCAATACTCTAGCGACGAAGGCATGGGCGTGGGAACGACAGTGTTGGGTAGTGTAGCTCAGCCAATGGTTAATAACATTCACAAAGGGTGAGGCTACCGAAGGGAAAGGAAGAGGGACCCAAAACAAAATAGTCAAACTGTTTTTCCAGACATTTCTGAACAGATCTGAGTACTAGTATTTTGTGCATTGGTCAGAGCACCAGACGTGCTATTAAATGTATGAATAAAGCTGTAGCAAAAAGCCATCGTTGGTGAGACTAAGTTTTCAGTCTTCCCTGTGACGATGCTTCATTCAACTGACAAAAAGTTACAGCTGGTACAGTCTCAAGTTCGTGACCTCACATGGAAGAACAAAGCACCAGGCCACATGATTACATGTTACTACAGCAGCAGCTGATGAGGAGATTGCCTTACCAGCTCGGGTCGGTACCCGCTCGTAGCTAGCGTACACCGGGCTTCGGAGGCGGCTGGAAAGAGTAGAAATCGGCCAAATAGAGCGATAACATGCCAGGGTAGTTGGTCCGCTAGAGAGTACAGATTGAAGCTTAGAAGCTCCGGTCGCCAACCCTAGCATGCTATCCCAGTTGATCAGAAAATACCCCCCCCCCCAAAAAAAAAGAACAGAAAATACCCCACCCACCACCCAAAAAAGAAGGACAGGTCCGGGACGCCTGCAAAGGGGGCTAACCGGCTCGCGCGTCACTCCTCCCGCGGGAGAAGACTCATGCAGCCCGGCACGAGAGGCACGGCGAGGCACGGGGCACACTTAGCCGTATTGGGGCAATAGGAAATGACTTAGCGAGTGTCTTAAATTCAAGAAGGCGGATCGGATTGTAGACCCATCATTCATGATGAGTCTACAGTACAAGGTACAATGTTCATGGTTGGGCCCAATGGAGTTTGCTACAGAAACGGCGTGTTTTGTCATTACAAAAACATTGCATGGAAATCCCAGTATATACCCAACATGGTTGTACAGTTACCAACAGATGGTGGAGCAATGTAAATATATATAAGACGTTAGAAACTGCAACAAACACTGTACAAGTATGTAGTACTTGTATTTGTTAAGTAGATTTGTTTCTTAGAATTATTAGCAGAATATGCCAGGGATGTATCTTATACGATTGTTGAGCAATAAAATTGTTATCATATAGAGAAGTCCTATGCATGATTCACGGAAATATTGTGAAACAAATGAATATAAAATTTGTGCAAACACACAGTTATCTGCTGTTTTGATGATATCGCAAAAAAACAACAGCAGATGGCAACACCATATTGACACGCGAAAATATCACGTTGGATAAACATCTAAACCTGCCAACTGGCATGTACCACATGTAATGCCGTGTGAGAACAATGTCTAGAAAAGTAACTACACCTAGTGTGTTAACGCTCTCCCTTGTCACACGCCAACCTTTATTTGTAGTACTACACGTTGTACGATATATCAATTTGGCTGAGGCAGTTGCAACCAGTGCGTGCCGTACGTGTGTTATCAAAACAAATCCGCGGGACAAAATTACCTATTAAAAGAGACATGCGAATCATGACAGCTGTCAGTGCACAGTTCTTACAACTTCAGCTGCATATGACGGATTTCAAAAGCACATTCAGCATTGTACTTTCTAAATGTCCTTCAAACCCTTTTCACTTCACGTCTCCTGAAGATTAGTTGGCGATGTTCTGCAATATTTCACTCGCAGCTATGCGTACAATAGCCTCAGTGATATTTCACAGCTATAACTCGGCTGGAGATAATGGCTCGCATTGTCCCGGTGCTATAACTCGTGCTTACGCGCGGCGGAGTCGGGCGGTTCTGCACGGCTCACGTCGCCGGAGAGATTACGCCGTCTCCGCGCCGTTTGTTTAAGTCACAGACGGTTGGAGATCGCCCACATAACGCATGTCGCGGATAGGGAAAACCGACAGGAATATGTGGAGATGATCTGAATGGATGGTATAGTCTAAATGTGCAGCTGTTCAAGCTCAGACCGAGAGCGGCGCGCTGGCGTTCTCCCCACCGGTCAAGCCAGATACATGATCCTGCCAAATACATGACTCTTACACTACTTGGGGGTTTCCGATATACCTGAGACCAGGGGCGGGAGGGGTTTGGTCGTGATGTGGGAGACAAACCCATAACCACAATCTAACCCTAACCCTAGCCCTGAACAATGATTACAACTCTAAACCTAACCCCATCCATAACTCTAATACCAACCCTAACCCTAACCCTAACCATAACCCTAGCCCTAAACACCTGACCTCTCACGTATGTGGCAGCTCACGGATTTGGTCCACACCGGAACCGTCTGCCCATATTCCCTGCACGTGCCGCGCCATTCAGAGTTATTACTTCATCACAGGGAAAATTCATTATCAATTGTTAATGCCCGTGATGTTATGAATACTAATATTTTGTGACCAGTCGTTCACTGTAGAGGGGACAATTCTTTATAGTGGGATTTTGGCTTAATGACGTGTATAGATTGTGTTAGGATTTATGGTTTGTATTATTATTGAGGAAAGCTACAGGTGAGTCATAAAACATGTTTCGGCAAAGACATCATATTCATAGCAGACAGTGTAAATCAACGGCAAGTTACATACATAAATACATACATACATACATACCATACATACATAGTATTACATACATACATCTTGTCCAGATAAAGAGGCATTGCCTATAAACTACATACATATACTATAGTAGTAGTTTGTTGATGTCAGAATGTGTGCTATTCAGTGCAATGTATTGTTATCAACAAAAAAATCAATCATTATTGGATGTGGAATATGTGTTACCATGGCAACACGTTCTCACCTGACTGACGGCGAGCACCTGGGCTGGCGCTTGCTCACGCGATGGCGGAAGAAGCCGCTCTCCTCCCAGAACCGGCGCGCCTTCCTCGTATACGCGGCCACAAATTCTCGTCCCCATTTACATCGGTTTGTCGTATCCTCGGCCACAAATCGGGGGGTACGTTCACTGTCACTCTGGAGCATGTCCTTCTCGTGTCGGTCTCGTGTGATCTGTGGATGCGCAAAACATTAATATTCTCTTATTCCTCTTCGCTTCCAGTCACGGATAGGAAGATAAGATAAGGACACAGAATGGAAGTAGAGTATTCTCTCATTTATGCACTAGACTGTATCATCCAGGAATTACATAAAGATTACCTAGTTAAAATCCCAGTTGCTTCAATGCAATTATGTAAATAGTAAAAAAATGACAAATAAGCAACTGTTTTTAAGACAAAATATTGAAGACTCATAGGATGTATTGGTACTGTTGTATTGACTAGTTTGGTATTCTCTGTTCCATGTATGTTGAACAGTTACCGCCTGTAGCCCCTGATGAAGATAACAGGAGTAAGTATGGAAAAAGGCAACTCTGAGCTGCGGATCAGTTCATTAGCAGGCGGGGGATGGTTTCTCTGAGGGGGCAGCTTAGACAAGACGGCACGGGTCAGCTCAAACACTTAACCAGATGTAGAGCCTGTAATTGTTGTCATTCATCCGACCGCATCGTAACTAGCAGATCCGACCAAGAAGGTTGATCCGACTCATGAGTCGTTTGTTAAACATTTCAGAATGACCTCGGTGATGAGGTCACGTTTTGATACATACAGCAACATGCTTTTAGAAGATTTACGTGACGAGTGTCTGCAGTTACTTGGTAAGAACGTTAAGCAACCAGTTCAGTAATTATCTTGAGTATAGATTATTAAAAAAAGCTTTTGTCTGACCATACTAACACATTCTATATTCACGCACAGCATTTTTTCTTGTTATTCAAAATTCTTGACAATTGAGTGGAATCTACTGAAACGGAATCTTACTTCATGCTGATCGAAGCCAAGCCAAAAAGAAGAAACGTACAGACAGTACGTGGGCTTTTTCTCCAAAATTGAATGCTGTGTTCTCATTCCATGTTGACGTTCTCATCTCTGGATCTATAGAGCAATCGTGAGATCTCACCAGCATATGCCGTTTGCCTTTTCTATGTGACTTCCCTATACCACAGACCCATTGTTGTTGGACGTGACCTGAATGGTAGTTCCGCAAACATGGCTGTGAGATATTGAGGGGTGCTATGAATGATGCCGAGACATCCATCTAAAGCCAGAGGTAACTATGATTGCCACAGTAAGTCCGCAGGTGCCGATATTATAACTCTGTAGTCGTTACCAGGTCATGGTAGTCTGCAAATGATGGGTTTCTCTGCCTTCCTGGGATACAGATGGACATAGATGTATAACATGGTTTTGCTTAACCTTGAAATTTTGCAATGAGATACAATGTTGATAGCCGGATATGAAGGATGCTTACTCATACGAATTTCAACAGGACGGATCTTCGATTACCAAAGGAATACAATCATGTATCAATTTAGATTGCTTATGTATTGAGATACTGATAGGAATTCCAAGAAATGAAAACATATCATTGAGGGAACAGCCCAACATCACATCGGATTTTAGTTTGCGTAAATTCAAGGTTATACATGCGATGGAACGGAACTAGCGTTGTCCTCGAGTAAACCCTTTATGAAGATGCATGACCAGACCTGCCGTTGGTTATGTAATTCACCCATGACCCTCCCCGTACAAATATGGTACGATTGGTTTATAGTTATTACCAGGGTCATGGCAGTCAGTAATTGATAGTCTCAGCTCTCTTTGGCTGGGGTACATTTGCACTTATCACACCCATAACCTTATTGGAATAACATAATGATGTACGACATTTGCGCTAATGATCGGTATGGAGAACGCTTGCTCTAGGCGGAGGGAGGAAATTAAAGGTGTTTAGGTTCACAGGTTTCACGCAAGATCACACTGGAATTAAGATCATACAATGTAAGGCACCAAAGGAAGGGGGTGGAAGCGGCAAAGGAAAGCCAGGACAACGGTAAGAAGGCGAGGTCTCTCACCATCCCAGAATTTGAAATGCTAACTACATGTAGCTTCATTAAGGAGACCATACCCTTACCAAGATATATGGCAGGGCCACCATTTGTTATGCAAGTACCCTATCTCCTCCCCTCTCCCCAGACAAATAAGATAAAAGTCAACGTAATTGTGTCTTTTAAGAATCATTGACCAATCTTTCCTCAGCGTGTCCGGGGAAATATAGGTTACCTTGTCGCAGCTCCTTATATGGAAGAAACCACAGACGACATGAAGTACAGGGGTCTCTGGATGAAAATTGACAGCGCCGTTTTTTATGTAGCCAGTAATGAAACAGCGAGGGGCGTGGCTTCTATATGCATGGGTGATTTAAGCCTTCACAACTCACGCCTGCAGGTGCACTGGTTTATTTGATCAAGAAATTATAACAGACAAAGATGAATGTTGGTGGGAAAAGTCGTCAATCAAATGGATCAAGTGGATTTCTGGCATTAGGATGATGAGTCTGTAGCTAGTAATGGTCTGTCAGGCAAAGGCATTGTAGGAAACCATAGACCAATAAAGCTGCTTATAATCCACACTCGGAGCGCGCCGCAGACGAAAAGTAATCAGGTTTACAATTACGGCGTCAAGATGAATTTTTGATCCTGATTGTTACCACGAAAATCCCTGTGGACGTACCCGTAAAAATCGCTAGAGAGCGCACCTAGTCTTGCATCTTGCTGCAATACATGCATTATATTGACAGCGATTTTGATATGCATTTTCCAATAGAATGTGAAGTAACGCATGGTGACTTTCATCACAACAAAGTATTCAAAATTTCAGTAGGTTGACCAAAGCACGCTACGGCGTGCCTCAAATAAAGTCATTTTCCTGTTGCAGTGCATTTGGTTTGTCAGCACTATTCTCCCATGTCTCTGTGGTGTCCATCATTATTCTGTGCGTGCTTGTCTACTGTAAACGCCTATCTGCTGCTGACCTCCCTCTCACCATAACGCTACCGTTTTAATGGGAAACAAGAGATATACCGCCGCATGGAGGGAAGCGGCACAGCAAAAGTGAAATCTGCGATAAATCTCTGCGGTGCGTCTGAGGAATGTACATCAAACATCGCCGTGCCAGACGTGTAGTACGTGTTTAAACGTTAGTCAGCATGTAGGGAAGGATGTTTAGAATAAGTCATCCTCAATCTAGATATCAGAATAATCACAACATGGCGAGACTGTGTAACTGTCTCTGACGGTATTAGAGAGAGTACAGCAGAGTGGCGTTCTGGTGTTCCTTGTTTTTATTTAAAAAAAACTTGTCTTTCAAGGAATATCTGGTGATCGAATCTCAGTGAGATCATGAATATTTCTGTCAGCAAGCCTCATGAGTGATGTCAACTCCCAATTGCACTTGATAAGACAATATTTCTTGTCAGGGCTGGACTGATTATTTTTTAATAACACCCCCCCCTCCCTAACACCAGTTGTCGGTAACGTAAGCATTTTAGTCAAGATCGCTGTTTGGTATAATCTGTATCATAAATCATAATCCTGTCTGATTTTATCGGCAATTGTTCCGCCTGCCGATATGTATCCACCCGCGATGACAGATGGTCGTGCCCCATGGTAACGGCTTTACATGGCGCTAAATAAATGATGACTCTGAATGATGTCAGACTTAGATTTCAGGCCGTAAAGAGGAATCTGGAGTGTTTATGGGAGTATAAAATGTTCCCTACAAATAAACATAGAGGTTTAAGACAGCACATGATTTTATATCGATTTTATTGGAAGGCAGGACCACAGGAGGAGAGGTCCTGTACTTGTTGACATTGTAATCAGATTATTCAACATTTTGCACCTGACAGCCATTTTGAATTATCTGTGATTTAATGCCTCAAAATCTAGTATAGTTGTAAACGTCAGACAACTGTACGGTAGTGTTATTAGATATCATTTTACCAAGAAATCTTAAAGGCTCATAGGCTTCACTTGTCGTGGTGTAAATGATATAGGATCGGTGTCAAAGGTTATAGTTCTCTGCGTCAAAGGTTATAGTTCTCTGCGTCAAAGGTTATAATTCTATGCGTCAAAGGATATTGGTGCCACAAACATGTAAGAAATATTTGAGGCTGATCTTGGTGCAATTTAGACTCAAGCGACTGACCTTTGACACATATGGACAAGGCCGGTGTACAAGGTCTATTTTTTTACCATCACTCTCTACTACATACATATATCAATTCGTCAATGCACCTGTTCGTACCCGTACAGAGATATCGTGCTATACACCCAAGGACGCAGACGCACAGTTCCGGATTGTACGCCTTTTAATGTTGTCCCGATACAGTCATAAAGATACTGTGAGATTCCAAGCCTTTTAAGCGACTTTCCATGCACAAAAGGTCTGTCAGTGTTTTCCCTTCATGGTTGAGTAATATTCAACAGTAATGCATCTTACACAGTAGTGTTCCACTGGAATTGCACGAAAACATATAGCAGTCTTTAAGTTTAATAATTTTCTGTAAGGCTGTGCATTTCCAACAATCGATGATGTTCGTGCCCTAAAAAGGTCAACGCATTTTATGCAACGTGAAAACAATTAGCTGGAAACAATTCAGTCGATGGCTGACAAGAAAAGAACCTTTCCCAACAATTGGTCATATTTCATAGATATTCTGCACGAAGACAATCCAACCACAGGGCCGGGAAGAAGATTTGATGGTCAATCTGCACCAATGACTGGTTGTCCAATCAAATCACAGGGAAGATGGTATGATTTGGTGGCTAATCAACAGCAACGAGTTGTCTACCAATGAAAACACTCGGAAGGAAGATTTGATGGCAAATCAGCACAAAGGATTGTTTAGCCAATCAACTGGTGGAAAGAAGAATTGATGACCAATCAGCACCAAGGAGATGTCTGCCAATAAAAAGGCTTGGAAGGATGATTTCATGGCCCTTCAGCACCAAGGACAGGCTGGCCAATCAAATCGCTGGAAAGAAGACTAGATAGCCAATAAGAGCCAAAGATTTGTGGACAAAATAGCCGGACATTTTTGCAAGACTACATCAAAATTGAATTTTTTTGTATTAATTTTTGTGCGAGATAAATGTTAAAACAAAAATAAGATTTTGGTTACGGTAGAATATTCAAACATGAGGCAGCCCCTTTTACATCCGGTCGCTAGGGGGCAGTGCCGGGTGACGTCATTGGTAGAAATCAATCGATACCCGATGTTCATAACCGGTTTGGCTCCGGTCCAGACTCGGTAACCGAGGTGTCAGCACCAACCTGGTTTGTGTGCTAAGTTTGGTCTCCTTCGTAATCACGTTGTAAACAGCTGGTGTGTTATGCCGAAGGGCGGTCATACCGGCTATACAGATACAGAAACACTATGTAAAGGAAATGGCGACTTAACGAAAATTTAGTTCACAGTTCATAAAAGTTTCTTACTAAACTGGGATGAAGAATTAGCGCCTGGTGTGCTGAAAGTATACAAAACAATTACCGCTGAATCAATGCCTGGAGGATAAAAACACTCTCTACTGTGATGATTACCATTCAATCTTGGATTAAAGGTAGATCTACAAAAAGCTGTTCGTTTCCGTAACAATTGGTCTCTAGATGTTTCCTTATAACCTAGACATATGCGAACCTGCAATGTGTTTAGGAGTTCACAAAGACAAATCAAGGCACTTAATGCATTATCTGCGATACACGTTGATCGAGTCATGCGTTACAATAGTCTTAATGGTACATGTACTTATGATTAATCTATTAAATTTTCCTTTCACGTCAAATAATGCTATTAGCAAGCATATCTGTAGAGTGCTGCCATAAATATCCTGCCAAACACTGCTGAGTGCGGTATATTGGGTGGTTTATAAACCGTTATAAACCGTAGACATATGAAAAAGCAGTTGTGGTCGTCCGTAGACCGTGACTACCGGCAACCTCCCGTCTGGGGGTGACGTGTTATCGATCAGATGCCGGGACATTGTGGATTCCAGATGTGTCGCTTCAAACGTGATCAATTTCTGCCTTTGTTCCCTGCTGTGACGACGCACGCGAGCACCGATCCCGGGGCCAGGAAAAACCTTTACAGACGTCAGACATCGCACGTACCTAACACTTAGGGTCACGTTCAGCGGACAGTAACTATACTTTGTATCAAGGAAATAAATATATATGTGAGTGCCTGTTTAACAACAAAACGTATTTCTTTTTTGCGCAAAACATTTTACATTATTCTGTATCGTTACACGACGGATTAGAAACACCTGCACAGTCCCCAGGTTCAATACGAGGTTCACATTAAATCGACATAATCTTGGCACCATTCAAAGCCAACGTCAGAACCGTATGTTAAAAGCCATGTCAAAAGTGTGATTTTTCCAAATGGAATTCGACTTTGAGCGAAAAAAAATCCCCCCAAATACTACTATTGATCAACAAATGGTAGCAATACGTAGATTTAATTATTTTACTCCAAATGTCAAGGTTTAGAAAAATGATTTCATGTAGTTTTGATAATGTTGGAATTGTTCTTAAAACTTTCCTGTATCTTAGCAAAGTTGCTTTAGGTTTTGACGAAATGATTCATTG
This sequence comes from Branchiostoma belcheri, assembly GCF_001625305.1. Lineage (NCBI taxonomy): Eukaryota > Metazoa > Chordata > Leptocardii > Amphioxiformes > Branchiostomatidae > Branchiostoma > Branchiostoma belcheri. Next base: position 1,273,244 of record NW_017804176.1, on the reverse strand, counting down.
CATGTACTAAGTACTCATGTAGGTTCATCACAACGAACCAGCATCTATGCTTATCACTCTTTAAAGCATGACTGTCGTTTGCCTAATCAGGTGGCAAGTACCTCTACCAGCACTCAATTTGAGTACCCCCTACTGCGATATAATTCAATTTTCCCGAGTATGATTACCAATAGACGTCCATGATTAACTCCAATTGCCACCATAAACATTGGAAGGACATCATTTATGCACTTATTACACATTAAGGTCATTATCTGCTCGAATTACGCTCAGATATGACAGTAAACATTTGACAGTCTTTGATGCAGAGGGACTAGGCTAGGTGCGGGATTTTCTTCGTATGACGTGTGATACGCATCTTTGGACAATTTGTATGTCGGGTTACTCTTGATTAGATTTCTATGTTCTATGTTCTTTACAGTAAAGATGAAGTACATAGAGATGAGGCAATTGCAACTGACACGAAATTCCTGATTTTCTGTCCCAGGTGGACACAGATGGAATTGGTTGAATAGACAATACTAGTAATAGGTATGTATATACTTGACGAAAGTTTTAAATCCAGCAATTTTCCTGTTACGAGAAAGCACAGCACAAAAGCAGACAGGTTCTTGAAAGATTTTATCTAATTATACGTGCTGATGTTGCGTTTCTCATTGATCAATGACGCCATACCATCCAGGTGACGCCAACAGGCAATACTCTCAGAATCTTGGGAGAAAGGGCCAAGTGCACAGACGCCCGTTTGATCAATGCTGGTGGGCTTCAAGGCGGCTTTGTGTTCCTTCCTTTCGACGATCAATAAAGCCCACTTGAGACAGAACGTGCCTGACTTGGAGCATATATACACCTCACGCCTCCTGGGGATGTTTTGCCTTCAACCTTCCGGAATGACCTTTTCAAGGTAATGAAACACAGCGGTCAAACGTTTTACAAGAACGTACCGCATTCCTCTGTGAATAGAGGGAAATCTCCTGCTCCCCTGCAGATATAGTTGGAACAGATCTAGAACTTGTACGATTAAGCCAGCCATTTCACATAGACTACAACTACCAAGGCAGGAAAATGACTAGAAGAGCGTATAATCAAAGCTTGACCTGCACAAATCATATTACAATGAGATGACTCGGATGTTCCTTAAGTCGGTAAGATTGGCCATAAATCTACCGACCTTTGTCAGTTATTCTTGTAAGTAATTCAGAAGTCGTGTCCTTGTCTTGTTGAAACAGGCAGGGGTTCGGGCTACCAAATTTCCCCAAGGCATCGTAACAACGTCTTGCTACATGTCTTCACGTCTTCATGTCTTCAGACCTAAGAACACGTCTCAGCGTCGGTTGCAGTCGGTACCACAAGTATTCCTTCAACCTAGAGGTCATCACATGTTCTATTTCAGACATCAGCAGACTTACGTAATGAAGAAATGTAAAATATATGGTATCAGTAAGATTTGATTTGTGGCCGCATATTTCATGTTTCCATATCAACGACAAAACAGCCAGACGCTGTGCTGAGTTGTTTGATGAAATGTCCACGGCTATCTGTATCTGTCATTATCTATACTCAAGTACCATCATATAGGCGTAGTTTTAATCTCAAGAGGTTACTTACGTATACGTTGGGCACGTCTACAAACGTGGGCGTAGACAGCAATTATGTGAGCTCAAAAAGTGCTTTCTGGGGGTATTATCTATATCTGTGGGTTTTGTCTCTGACAAGAAAGCAATAAGCAACGAGATAGAGCTATAGACGGTCTAACCTATTGCCGTAACCATCGATTTAGATAAAATGGCTTAACAAGTATTTATAAACCCTAATGAAGTGCGGAATCCTGATAACTCTAAGAGATAACGTAATTTCCTCAGTGCGTCAGTACAGTTACAAAATGTCCTGTTGCCCATCCAGTTGGTTTGCGTTAAGAACAACCTTCCGTACCAACCGGAAAGCTAACAATGCTGCAGGTGTGCCGGCGGTACACTCAGAAAGGTCGATATCATTTTAACGCCTCACACAATCGTCAGCAATTTTCAAAATGTCAACCGTGCCAGGTAACATTTAATGTACGCCATGCGCCAGAAAGCACGAGCTGTTACGCATTTGGCGGCATTGGCTCCTTTAATTTGCTAAGATGAAGGATTGTTTAGGAGAAAAGGCGAGTAGTTGCTGTGATTTCGTTTCAGTTGGCAGCTTGTCGATACGTCCATTTTTTTTACCAAAGCCCCGGACGCTTTTAATCTATACAAGCGCAAGGCACGGCCACGTACGTTTTCACGTCTGCCCAGCTCAGTGCCAGCCCACTCAATCAGAAATACCAGACAGTCTGCGGGCTCAGATAGACTCCAAAGCGGTCGGCAACCACTCACACACATGCACTATCATTTCACCGTCTACAAGCAGGGATCGAGATGATTATCTGCTTACATAGCCACTTTGTATTGACCTAAAATTGGAGGTGAACCAAATTCTGGATGATAACACCCGATTTAGACGCCCCGTCAGCCATTATTATGATACACTCACTCCTTGCGACATCGGACGACATCATATAGACAGGCGCCGGTCTCAAAAAAATCTTCCACCCTCCACCGCTCAGGCAGAATATAGATGGGCCAGACGGAGAATGAAAATGAACTTACCGTCTACTCTATCAGGGAGTGGCACGGGGTGCTGCAGCCAGCTCGGTACGCCGGGCGGGGGAGAAGGTTGTGAGTGGCGACCATGGCGGTCTCGGCCCGCCTCCCTGCTACCATATCGCGCGCGGGCGTCTTCGGTTCTGGCGGGCGGTACAACCTGCATCACCTGATCCGGCAGCAGCCTCCGCCGGACCCATTGGAGCTGATCGATTACCCTGCAGAGATTCAGCCGGGAGGGGAGCGGCTCAAAATCCTTGCGCGTACGGCAAGGGATACGCTTTCTTACTTCGTGACGGCTTGGTTCAGTTTAAATCATGGATATTTTTTAAAAGAGAATGTATGATTGCGGCTTTTAAATGATTATGATGTGGAATTGCTTTTGAAATCGCAACCTTTAGCGTGTTTGATTTCGATCAGCCGTTATTTTACGATTACGCAATTCAGGCCATGGCTGCAATGTATATGGCTTTCTTAATAAATCAAACAATTCATCCGTATTCATCCTTTAAAATGGAATAGTAGCTTTGAGAATGATTGGCAAGATATTGCATGGTTATTTTGTCTATTTGCTGTGATAAGTCCCGGTATTCTATTTCTTCGTATTTTGTATAATTAGTAAAGTATATCATATGATATGAAAAATCTACAGTAAAACAAAATTATTAATGCACAAACGTATAGCTCTAATGCTTACCCTAACATAATCCTTACAAACATACATATTTGGGCGGATGTGCAATGCATGCGTTAAAGATGGCAGTTCGGTCCATTGACAATAAAAGCATGATTGACGACGACCTTGTACCTGCTACCTGGCAACAGATATGTACCACAGCCTACATTAGCACAAGGCCATATCTGTATCGGTATAGCCGGTATAATCGCCCTTTGGCATAACATACCTGCTTTGCAGGCACGCGGCGCGGCGGCAGCTGTCTACATTACACCGAACGACTTGTTACACCTAACCCTTGAACATCTAACATTGATCTAATGATAGTTATCTATCCTATGTTTGAGCAATAAAAAACGAAGCCCTCCACAAGGATTTCCCAAGCCCTATTTTCCGTTAGAGGTGACCTTTTCGCACAGGTCATTATACAAGAATATAATTACCTGTGTAGTGCCATGCACGCTGCCAATGCGTTCAATAAAGGTGAATTATTTATTCATTTGATTGCAATATTTTGATTGGGTCACTTGCTTGCCTCTTCCAAGCCTTACAAATATTTCATCAAAGGCAGCTGAAACAAGATACTGATGATTAAGATATAAGACAAAAGCCTAAGAACATCGACAATATCAATGGAAGGTTTCTCATAGTTTCTAATACGTGTAGTCATGTACCGGATACGTAGAAAATGTAAAATGCATCTACTTGTGTGCATTTCATGTATGGAAGGCATTTATGTTTTCTACCCAAATTTTCTGTTTTAGCTGCTGGGCGACTGCCGCACAATTTTTCATCAGACTTAAAAAAATTGATTTCGAAACTCGTCGCTCGAGGAATATTCCCATTCGCATGTTACATATCACATCAAAACAGTCTTTATATCAACGACTTCCTGGTACTGGATAGGGTTTACCTTCTATTCATCAACCTCTATACTTAATCCAACGGTTCATTAAAAATTGATAGCGCCGAATGGTTGGTTAGAGATTTATCCCACAAGGACCAGGTCTGCTGATGAATGACTGAGTACGTTCTGAGATCAAAAATCTTTACGATTCTCCGGGTATACGAAAACTATACATATCATCAAGATTAAAAAAAAACATCCAAGTCTAATTTCTTGTGTTGGCACTTGCAGTTTAAATTTGTTTCATAAAGTCCATACTATCGCTTCTAGTCGTATAATTAATGATTTGAATATAGTTCAATTGCCGGTAATATTTTGTGATTCTAGGTGCTTAGAACATCATTGTTTATAATCATGAATATACCAGGGAGCATGAGGAATATATAAGAGTAGTGAAATGAATATCTATTTGTTTAAAATTGGAAAACGTACGAAAGAGCTGTGTTCGGTAATACGACGTGTCAGTTTAATTGGTCGAGTATTCTCTCGGCGTAATTAAGAGAGCTCAGCTTGTGAGAAGAATAAATAACATGCCTACAACTTCACGAGAATGATCAACAGCAGTAATAAAGCTATCAGTTATTGTAATTACAAGGTTATAAAATATACTGACAAAGTAAGAGGGATTTTATTCATTAAGGGAGCTCCTATTACTACCAGGTATAGAGCGCTGCAGTCTAACATGATTTATATCCTATCAACATTGACATTTAGGATGGAGAATGTGGGTTGATTTTATTACAAGGAGTTTGGTATCAAATTTACGGTCAACTACTTCTAACATCATGTGAAGTACTTATCGTAAGAAATTGTGTGAGAATGAAGCTAGTGTTAACAAGGTGTGAGAATATTGATGAATCATGATGTCTGAACCTCCGCTGAGGGGAACTAATGGATTATGTATCCTTGACTACAGATCCTGGCGGCTCGTGTGGGGGGTATATATAATACATCCCCTCTCCTCTGGTAAGTCTGTGGGATTTGTCAACGCAGGGGGAGGTAAAGTGTTTTGTCAAAACGGATCTGTGGTTTATAACATCAAACTATTGTCACTCGCGACTAGACATGAGCCAGCGTATGTTTGTGTTCTTTCCTTCAAACGTCTGGCTTAAAATAGAGAACATGTTTCTATTGTGAATTATGCAAGAATACCCTCAAGTTGCCCCTCTTAAAACTGTCGATATAAATGATGAGCTCTTTCGATTTTCCTTTTTTTCTGTCAGTAAAATTCCAACATGGGCGCTCAGTATGTCCTGTGGCCCCTCCCCTAAGGAACTTCATGCCCTGTGTGGCTCACACACCATTAGGTGACACAAACCATTGGTAGCACTTCATCTCTCTGAGGGCCATCCTAACTCACGCACTGTGCAATGACCTAGATACATGCTGTAATCTCCGTGCGCAGAATGCTAAAGCGTCGCAAATGGTCCCCGCTATACCATAGCTCACACATTATTACCTGCGCAGGTAGACCCAGCGGAGCCGCCGGTATTTGGGGCGGCTCTAATGAGTCATGGCGTTTATCAAACTGGGTTTATTTTCGAGGGCGTGCTGTAGTTGCCTAGAGGATCATTCCATTCGAGGATTCTGGGCGGGGGTGTTCGTGGGTACACGAAAAACCGCTTAGAGCGTGAACATGTTTCTGAGTGAATACAATCTCTCAAATGTGCGCCATGATTAGGGCTTGAAGGTAGCCAGTTAGATCAAGGAGGTTAAAAATTAAAAAAAAAATTAAATTTAAAGCTCCTTGACACTTCCCTCTAACATTACAAAAATTTGGTTTCTAGTTCAATATTTTACCAGGCAACTAATCAAAGATATTTACAATAAAGCAAGTTGTAAAACTAATTGTACCCTACAAAATACACCAACATCAAGAGAGATTCTACAAATTAACCCTATACATCAGTCACAAGACTATGCCAACAGAAAGAGTGTGACTGTGTGAGGATTTTATAGATCTAATATGGAATGCCATCAATAATTCAGCAACTTCCCAACTTGGCAAGATAGTCAAGGAGATTCTGAGAGGACCATATATTACATAGACCATACCTTAGATACGATATGTTCTTTTTATTTCCTTATCATCATATGTGATGACCTGGGGGAAGAACTGTTGCCAGTTAAACTGACTACTAATAAGTGTCTACTGTAAGTAAAGCAAAAGTAATGCAGGAATTCTCAATATTAACCTCTACATTTTTGTCTAGGAAGATCCTTTTTTGTTACATGTACAACTGTAAAGTACATGTAGACTACGACAGCAATATTATTAGAAAAATACAGCACTCCAAAACAGCAAACGTCTGCCAAAGCAACACAAAGGAATGAGGAAAACCAATTCTAAAACATACTTTTGTAAACATGATTTCAATTTCAAAATTTCAAAATATGAATTCTTCAACACTGCTACCAATACCAAGATCATTCTTCTACCTATATTCTTCTATAACTAATGTACTACTTTTGCATTGCATTTTGCATTTGCTTGTTAAAGTGTGATACTAGTACATAAATATGCAGAGAAAGACTATTATTATACAATATATCTTTCTCTGCTGTGATGTACTCCGATTGCATACAGACACAAATGGTAACCAAAACTACCCCCCCAACCCCAAAAAAAAAAAACAATACTGCTCTCAGCTCCATGTATATATGATAACATCTGCTTCTTGAAAAAGCATTATCCTTCACCTCATCAGTTGAGGATGAAAAAAGAAACTCCCATTGCTGACTGAAATGCCATTCTACTAATACAATTTTGTAGCTGCTGAGTCAAAGAGTTGAGAGTAACTGTAGCTGTTGATGATTGTAGCTCTTTGTGTTATTCTGTATCAAAGCGAACCAGTTTTAACTCAGTACTAGTCTGTATCAGAGCGGACCAGTTTCCCTTGACTGTCGATGCCCACCAGTCTGCGTGCGACCAGCTCCATGGCTCGTGGGTAACACTTGTGCTCCGCTGTCTTCACCCTCTCCTGCAGAGACTCTACTGTGTCCCCTGTCTTCACTGGGACTGCCTCCTGGGCTACGATTGCTCCAGCATCCACCTCTTCCTGAAACAAAGAATCAGAAATTTTCGTCACATGACTGGTAATTATAAAGTGCAACATGGAGTTTCAGAATAGTTCTGCACTCAAAGTACAGGACGGAAAAGAAACTGATTGGTTTGAGTTATTGCACATGAAAGCATAGCTCTCCTCTAGAGAAGTATGCTAAGTTATTTTATGTGCACAATCTGCAGTGCCCACGCATAATATGCAGACTGCATAAAGTTTCTCCACATATAGGAAAATGTACATGTCCTGCGAACGTAGCAAATCCACAGTTGACAACATGAATTGGCCACCTAACAAAGCTACATTGTGCTCAAAAAAGGATATCATTCCTAGAATGAACATCACAAACATAAAATGGTATATCATCCAAATCATCTAACAGTATCAGTGACATCAACCCTATCCTGACGTATCTGACTTACCACCACAAAATGAACCGTACACCCAGACACCCTGACTCCAGCCTCCAGAGCCAGCTTGTGTGCGTTCATGCCCTTGAAGGATGGCAGCAGTGACGGGTGGATGTTCAGCAGGTTTCCCGTCCACTGCTGCACGAACCAGCCTGACAGGATACGCATGAACCCTGCCAGACAGATCATCTCCACTCCTGCCTCAACCAGAGCCTCGTGAACCTTCCTGTCAAACTCCTCACGCTTCTTATAGCCCTTATGGCTGATGACCTGCAGTAAACATTATGGCATTAGTACTGACAGTGGCTTCTTGTAGACTGGAAAATTCATTCACTCAAAGGCATTGCATGCTAATTTAAAAAAAAAAGATGAAAAAAATTGTTTGCCATCTTTTCCATGTCTCTTTACATACATGTATCTCTTATCTTCATCATTCAAGAACTTACTTTTGTCTCTCTTCAGTTTGATTCTTTTGAACCAAATAGACTTTGTAGTTTTAATATCCGTACAATGATACAATACAATGTGGCTCTTTCACAGTTATGCTAGAGAGGAAAGTAATTCATTTTAGTAAAACATTTCCTTTAATTTGGAAAAGCTTTTGCTGTTGACAACTAGACTCATATCTTCAATGGGTGGGACAAATTTTAGTTCTAAATGTTGAAAAATTCCCCAAATGTCGAGCACACTTTTCCTTACTTTAGTGGGGATACCAGCCTTCTCTGCCCTCTCCAGACCTTTGACCCCTGGTATGTTAGAGATGACCAGTACAATCTCAGCTGCACTGTTGTTCTTCGGGTCAGTGGAGTGGTCAATTAGAGCCTGTAGGTTAGTGCCTGGTGGAAGAAAACAAATTTCCAGAGATCATTAACAAGAAGAACATACAGCAATGATAACGTTACAGCAATGACCAGGAAGTCTTAATAGATACCGCCATCAAGTAATGTCAGCAAGACAGATATCTAACAAATATAAACAACAATACACTAGGGAGATGGGTATTTTCTTAAGTTTGACAAGTAAATGCCTTCTTGTAAATATTTCTGTGAGTATGTTAAGAAAATTTAGTTTATTAAATTTATTTTTTTGAAATCCGTAGAAAACATGGCACACTTTGCCACAAGCCTTGACTTACTAAATGCTCATTATTGCAGAAATTGGATGTTTCTAATTAATGATAATTAGTTAATAGCAATCTAATTCTTGCCATTTATTCAGCACCTACCTGTCCCAGATATCAGCACACCCACTTTAGTCCTGTGTGCCTGCCCGTTTACTAGCTTCATCTTCTTGTTGGTTGTCCCGTCCTGGGTTGTCCTCTTCAGAGTTGGTTGCACAGCTCTCAGAGCTGCAGACAGGTTGTCAATCGTTACCCTGTCTTGTGCTGGGGAGAAAGAAAAAGGTTTTGTGGTAATTCTTCAGTGACAAGAATCTAAACTTTAAGAACATAAGCTCCATGTGTGTACCAACCCTGAGTGTGTAGACAATGTGTCACTTAAAAAAGTATCTAAAGCTTAGGAACATTGCATTGTATAGTCTTCAACGTGATAAACTATAAAAGGCTTTCAACACCCAACTTTTCATTGAGTTGTCTCAGTAGGTTACCCCCAAATAACCCCATCTGGAGCATTCAGCTTCTAATGCTCCATTACTCTTATGTCTTTCAAGAACCACTGCAGAGACAGAAATATCTTGCAACATCTTGAATGTGCTTTTTTTTAACCCTCTGCACACTTTGGGTACTTTATAGCTGGTTATGCTAGAAAATGGTCATCAACATGTCAAAGCTCCACCCTCACCTGTTGTTGACTCCACACATGTCCCTATAACCCACGCCGTCTCTCCCGCTTTCCTCACGTCCTCCAGAACAGTTTCCTCCTTCCCTCTCTCCACCACTAACACCGCTCCCACGCCGCAGTTAAACGTCTTGGCCATCTCAGCCTCCACCACCCCTCCCTGTCCCGACACCCACCCGAACACCGGTGGTATAGTCCAGCGGGTGGCGTCCAGTTTAACGCCAATGTTGTCCGGCAGCACACGTGGAATGTTCTCCACCAGCCCCCCGCCTGTGATGTGGGCAAAGGCGTGGACGTTTCCTGACCGGATGACTGGGAGAAGTGTTTGGGCGTAGATTTTAGTTGGTGTCAAAAGGGCTTCTCCTGTGGAAGAAATTTGAGAATTACATTCAAGCAGTAAGAACATACAGGCAAGTTTTCTAGTATTGTGATGAAATATTGGTGTCCAGATATAAAATAATGTATATCATAAAGAAATATATGCTTTTGCCACGATACTAAAATTCACTACAACACTATCACCAATAATGAAACATTTCAACCAAGAAATGCCAGAAAAGGTTTCAAGAATTAATCTTGGTTGTGTAAAAGAAAACCCCTATATCCTATACTCTATTAACCTGATGAAACTATTTTGTGAAATACAGACACTGTACCCACCTACAGACTGGTGACTGCTGAAGGGTGCTGCAGACTGGAAGGTCAGACCTGCAGCCTCAATAACCTTTCTCACCAGGCTGAACCCGTTACTATGGACACCCGAGGAGGCCACACCCACAATGACATCACCTGTCAAAACACAGCAACACAGCTTAGTGTCAACACCTGTCATTACATGTATCCACAATGTTACATATACATTTGTATCTGCCACTTAGACAGCGTGTTTGAGATGTCTCTAGTGCAGTACCCCCCATGTATGCACAGTTTAGATATGCAAGAGTGCATTTTACAGTGGAACATTATATTGGACATCTCTTTAGACACATTAGAGACAGTTGCCAACACTTCCTAAAGTATCCTACCACAAATCAATGTTAGCCATTTTTGAACCATGAATCTAAATCTAAACCTACATGTTGTACATAACGTCAATGCACAGGATAGAAGCAAGCGGGCTGCCATCAAGCCCCAGCATTGCTGTGCAAGCACGTCTAACCCTTGGAAGTCGGGGAACAACAGACGATAAACTGGATAGTGAGTGAGTAATGAGGCAGAAGAATGATGGACACATGTCGACCATGTCCCACCCACCAGGCCTGATGGCATCAACACGAGGCATCTGGGTCCCCCTCTCCACCGCGCCGACCGCGAAACCCGCCAGGTCGTAGTCTCCGGCCGCGTACATCCCAGGCATCTCAGCTGTCTCACCTCCTGCTCAAGCAGAAATACAAAACATTTAGCAGAGACACTACCCGGTATATGTTTTCCTTCACTTCTTTTCAATAAGCATTTTTTCTGTAAAGTCTGGAGTCTGGACACATGTGTATGTCAGAGAATGCTTTTGGCACCGGCAGAAGCTGACCTGAAAAATACTTCCTTAGCTAAACAATATGGAAATAGACATTTAATATCTATTTGAAACTTTAACAAAAATGATGACATGTACTGTACGATGTACATGTACTCGCATTGCTGTACTACCCACCTAACAATGCACACCCAGCCAGTTTACACCCCTGTGCCACGCCCTTGACGACGTCCCTGGCCACGCCCACGTCCAGCTTCCCGCAGGCGAAGTAGTCCAGGAAGTACAGAGCCTCGGCACCGTGAGCCAGGATGTCGTTCACACACATGGCCACCAGATCCTCACCTACTGTGTCATGCTTACCATACGCCTGGGCAATCTGTGGGAAATACAACATACGAGTTTAAATACAGGAATGTTTCAGTTTTGGCAAGTGCAACAACTGTACACCGTGAGCCAGGATGTCATTCACACACATGGCCACCAGATCCTCACCTACTGTGTCGTGCTTACCATACGCCTGGCCAATCTGTGGACAAATACAGCATTCAGTATGAGTTTAAATACAGAAACGTTTCAGTATTGGGAACTGGAACACCTCAACCCTGTCAGCCTGGGAAATATGAGAATAAAAAAGAGCATTCGATACAAGTTTAAATACTTCTAACTGGTCTTTCAAGGACATAGTGGAGGACAGAGCTGTATGGAGAATGTTTATAACAAGGCCAACAGTTTACAGAACATTGGCTTAAAGCTGTCAGAGTCAGAAGGGTAAGAAGTTGGACAATGTTTGTGAAGTTCTGCTTACCTTCTGATTTGATTTGAGTCATTGAAATTGCAACAGTGCAATACACATGGGTCACAGGAAGCTGTTGCTGGTGTTGTGTCCCACACATAGAAACAAATACAGGACAGACAATACTAATTTTCACTTGAGTTAAGTGAGGAAAGTCGCTTACCTTGAGTTTTGTGCCCACACCGTCAGTCCCTGACACCAGGATGGGGTCTGTGTACCCCGCAGCCTTCACATCAAACATCCCACCGAACCCTCCCAGCTCAGCCGTGCACCCCTGCCTGGCCGTACTAGCAGCCAGAGGCTTGATGGCCTGGACCAGCTGGTTCCCTGCATCTATGTCCACACCACACTGGGCATAGCTCAGGCCAGGTCTGAGGAGGGAAATGGTATCATTCAGCCTACTGTAAACATGTATCAACTTCTTATAACAGGACAGTTTAGGACTGTTTCACTGGTGTTAAACTGGTGGATAACCTGGTTTCCTGCATCTATGCACCTCAGGCCAGGTTTGGGGAGGGAAAAGGTATGTGTGGTGTTGTGATATTGTGTTTTATATACGTGTATAGATGTATTCTTTTTCCTTGTGGGTAAATTCTTGCAATAATATTTTGTCCCAAAAGGTTAAATAGGTTTGTCTACAAATACACATATGTACACATATTAATATTGGAAGTATCTTTATTTTTCATTACAATCCTAAGTGACAAGTAAAACTAACAGAAGAGATTTAGGCACCACTTTTCAAAGGAGTACCTTGATTATCATCTTTTTTTAAGTGGCTGATCTTTGGTCTGGAATTCTATATGCACCTTTTATTTTCATGTATTCAGTTATGCACACACTCGTGTATGTTGAGTACATGGAATATCATGTGAGTGGAAAAGGAGAAGTCAGCATGCAGAGAAGACAGACCACACAGACACAACTACAGGTTCAAGGTCATACTCCCTTTATTCTTGGAAGTGTTACAAGATCATTCACTACATTTGCATTAGCAGCATCTTGATTCCTCATTATACTATGATGGTATTTTAATCAGTAAATTGAAGTGATAGATACAAAGATTATTTCTTTCCAATCATAGACTAAGTATTATAATGGTGATTAAGTTCATTTCAAATATTGAATTAGGCTGCCATGAAGACAAATTACTTCCGATCAACTTTTGTCAACTGAGTTAAATATCGCACACAAAATTAGAGCAGTCTACAATGACTTTAACAATATTATTCAACTGGACAAGAGTACATACATAGGAGATGGACAGATTTGCTTTGCTTTAGAAAGTACAAGAGACAAGAAGAAAACAGTACAATTCAGCAAAAGAGTGATGAAAATAGAAATAGAATATAGGCATGCAACTGTGAATTCAATGAAAAGGGTATGTTTCCTTGGGTATGTATCTGTACCAAAGTTGAAAATCAAAAACACTGGACAAGATTTAATCCAGCATCAAGCTTCTATTGATTGCACAGCCACAATACTGTAGTATTCAGAGTTGCACCCTCTTGCAGTTACTGCAATAATTGCAGAAAATGTTTATTTCATGGTACAACTAACCCTCCACCAACCTTTTATTCTCTAGGTAGTCTATAGCCCTCTTCCCGATGTCCCTCCTGTACACGGCCTCGGGGAAGGTCACCACCTCTGCTCCCTTCTTTGCCTCGGCGAGGGCCAATGACAGCGAAGATGCGATGGCTGTAACAGCGAGGACGCGCCCTCCAGACGTGACGACTTTCCCGTCTTTCAGCGTAGTGCCAGCATGGAAGACAATCTTGTCTTTGCTGTTCTCCCATTTGTCAATACCTGTTAGGAAAGACATCAAATAAATCAAAGTACAATTAAACTAAAACCAAATCTTATGCCAAAATTAATCCAGTTAGCCAAGATTAAAGTATTAATCCAAGGCCAAAATCTGAAGCCCTTCACTACATAAAAAAACACATGTACTTCTTGCTTAAAGTTTGTGACAATTAATTATGTTAAAAGATTGCAATTGATTTGGATACTTGAAAAAACTGTTCCAACACACTATATACAGCTAAACCTTCTCCCTCTTGAGGTAACCATTCTGGACTAGATTTGAATCTGGGTTGAACACTTAGAATACAACAATGACTGTTGTAATAATAAACATATTTCTCACCACACACGAGTGAACTAACCTGTTATTTCCATCCCCTTCTTGTATGACCCCGGGTAACCTCCGCTGGCCATCACTATGGCAACGGCAGCCCTGTCGGTGTGGAACTGCGGCATGGCGGACTGCAGGTCTCCGTTCACACACTCCATGATGGTGGCGTACAGGTCACTCTTCAGCAGCGGCAGGAGGACCTGAGTAAAGAGACACAACCAAGTCGTTTATTCAGCCGACATTTCGGTGACCGTCTGTCACCTTCCTCAGGGCAGTTCTGACTGGTTCACATTGCACTGCAGCACAGGTGTCACTGCTATAGATGCATTCCCAATCATATGATATTTACATATCTACACATATGCGTGGTTACAGGGAAGTGTATTTACAATGTTGTTCCAATATATGTAGAAATATACGTAATTGTGGTCAGTTATTGAATAAAAGCAGTTACAGAGAACAGATATTTATAAAATAGTACCTGGGCCTCCGGGTCTCCAAACCGACAGTTGAACTCCAGAACCTTGGGGCCGTCTTTTGTCAGCATGATACCTGCATACAAAACACCTGTGGGGGAAATAGGTAGATATTTTACATCTAAAAAGTATTTGTATGAGTCTCTATTACTGTTTGTGTGAAACTTCTCTGATACTTCTCTTAAAATGTTATGGAAATTGTTTTTGGTATAGACACAAATTACATGGATATGCCTTATGTATCTAAACATTAACGTCTTATTCTTGAACATAAACATAGACGATGTCATGTAGTGAGTACCATACCTATGTAGGGAGTACCATCCTTGTTCATCCCATCTATAGTCTTCTGTAGAATGTCTGTCTGGATTTTCTTAAGTGTAGCTTCATCCACCTATGGAAAACATGATAGTGTTAACTACATGTGCAGCTTCTTTCTCAAATCCACCATATGGTTTTTATTGTCATGGTCAAAACCTACAAGCACTTCCTATTTGAAATCAGCAAAGCTATTTTCTTCATTTTTCCATGGTGGAACAAATCTCCAAGTGAATGTTGGGGTAGAAACGTTTTCTACTGATCTGTGATCGGTTGTTTTTTCTGACAGCACTCTACCCCAATGGATAGTACTATGAGTGGAGTATTCACAGAAACAAAAAAAAAACATATCAGAAAATATTTTTACTTCTACAACAACATCTGCCTGGAGACTACGATGTAAGGTCTAAGGTTCCACAATCATTTAAAACCTAAAAAAATCTGCCAAATGGTAAAGCTACACAGTGATGTCAGGCACAGTCCCACCCACCTGCGGGGTGGGGCAGTAGGCCCCCATGCCCCCCGTGTTGGGGCCCTCATCGTTCTCCAGCAGCCTCTTGTGGTCCTGGGCTGGAGGCATGCAGGCGATCGTCTTACCGTCGCTGAACGCAAGGCACTGGGGGAAACATGGTTACGGATAGTGTTATGAACTTGGGGCTCTTTTATTTGGATGGAGGGGGGGTGTTTGTTCAAATGTAGCAAAGGCCTTGTTTCAGTGTCAGTTTATTTGTCTCACAAGTAGTATGCACTTTGGTTGTCTATAGAAATGTACTAACTTGTTGTTAGAAACAAAGAAAGCCTTGTACACGTCACATAGCAACATATCACAGTACATGTAAGACTAGTATGAAGGCAACAACACTACAACCACTGATGTCATGCACTTTGAATTCCTAAACTCTAGGATTTGTCATTATGCCAATTAGAGTTTGGTCTACATTTGCCTGCGGACAGCTTAGCTGAAAAGGAAGCATATTAATGATGATAGCGTCACTCATAGAGCATAAACCCCTGTCAAAGCAGCACAGACAGTTGAGGGAGGAAAGTCCTTTGTCCAAGCCACCCATGCATGTGGGACAAGATTCCTACCTTAATGTGGTGCTGTTACCCCAACATGCAACATACAGGGATGGGAAAAGGGGAACCTTAATGTTGTCTGTTAGTGTTACAATCATAACATGCTATAACAAGAGCAAGGTAATCCAGGCTTGTATAACACATCAATCTGTCATATGAGATTGAACTGAGCAAGTCTAGAATGAGTCACCATGTTCAGTTGTTCATTTTATGTTCCGAGGCATTAAAAATGATTAAAAATGATTAAAAATGTCAGTAAAGCCAAGGTCTTAGCTTCCAAACTGTACAGTATACCCAAGAGTTTGGTATTTAGTACTCCATAAAACTACTGAAAAGTAAAATACCAGTTTCATACTGTAGTAAGGAATAGAACTTGTCACAGTTACAAGTTTTACTTGTCATAGAAAGTAATTATAATAAATACTTACAGAACACTCCTGTCCCACCAGAAGCTCTTCTACTACAACAACATCTCCTGCTGCACCGAACTGGTGGTCCTGGAACATAGGGGGGAAATAAGTCAGCTACAATGTAGACTACATCTACAATGTACACCAATGGCTTGAATTTAGTTTCCTAACAGGAACAGGGACAAAGTTGCAGCTTGAGCCGTTGACTTTTGAAATACATGTACAATACATGTTGCCATACTGCATGGTTTTATTGTGTTCTTCTGAGGAGAGGGCTTTTCATAACTGCTTTTTGCCCAGTCCCCCTTAAATAAAAAATAATAATAAAAATATAAATAAAAATACACAGAACATAAAAAGAGCTACAGACACAGCTCACAGAACAAACCTCAAGTATATCCTTGACTGCAGAACAGGCATCAGCCTTGCTCCCAGCCACAATCACACCCTTCCCTGCTGCCAGGCCGCTCGCTTTCACCACCAGGGCAGGGAAGTCAGCACTGTGGACAGTTAAGTCTTCGGTTAAACTTTAAGTTGACAGACTCCATCATGGTCAAATATAAACTGTCACAGTTTGCCATTGTGAGTACATTACAGTGGCAGAAGCCTCAACTATAAGGACATTATAAAATGCAGGGGCAGAACATAGTATGGGAAAGAGAGACACATTAATTACAAAAAAAATTTACTCCAAATGTTACAAAAATATTTCAGAAGACCTGTTGATGAAGTCACACGCAGACTTGGCATCTGTGAACTGCTGCCATCTTGCTGTGGGGATGTTGTGTCGATCCATGAAGTCTTTGGAGAAGGCCTAAAGATGGAATAACAATATAACAAAATGATCATTGGTGTTGTGCAGATGATTAAGTGTTTGAAGTCCGCAACCATTCTGTATCTTTTGTCTTTGTACAGTTATTATAGACAGGAGTATATAGACATATGATAGACATGTGAAACATCAAATTACAATTACTTACATGTATATGTAGCCAAGTAACATTATTGTGTTTCAAGTTGTTATGAACATAAATGTACCAGCTATACCACAATAACTGGAAAGTTTATGTATACAGGTATCTCCTGTCACAAAGGCTTTATGCTCAAACTCATGACAAGGAAAACAGGTACACAAAGACAAAGACCAGACAGTTTTAATAATAACTTTTATGCTAACCTTGCTAGCTTCTATCTGAGCAGCTTTAGCAGTGGGTCCGAAACACGGCACACCCTTGGCAGCTAGTGTGTCGGCCACTCCGTCAGCAAGCGGGGCCTCTGGACCTACCACAACCATGTCTATCTTGTTATCCAGACACCACTGGGCAAGGTCGGCAAAGGCTTTGGGCACATCTGCAATGTTAGAAATATGGTGATTAATTTTTGGAGTATGGATACTATGACTTGTGACATTAACTTTTAACTACAGAGTACTGGAAACAATATACATGTACACAACATCTTAACTTGTATTGTTTTATGACTTATTGTTACTTGGATATACTTCAGTGACAACATTACCCTCCAAACATCACTGATATGGATTTCTTTGCATGTTATGTATTAAACTTATAGAGCCAGTATAACTTCCCTAAAGCATAAAACACTGGCTTCAAAGGTCTGTGATTACATCTTGTTACACTCCCTTCTTACATATATCTCACTCCAACTTTTCCAAAAAATTGTCTAATACATGTTATTTCATTATTGACTATTTGATTAGTCAGTGTCTCAGTGTACACTTCTTCTTCTTCTTCTTCCCTTGATGCCCACAATCGAGGCGTCGATTATTCTGGCATTTCAGGTCAGAGGTCCTTATACTTAAATAGCAACACGATAACAAGGTTCTTACCTGTGTTGCTAATTTTACCACCTGTTGTGCCGGCGTTGCCAGGGGCGACCAGCACCTGTCCGACGTGCTGTGACTGGGTGATCTTCCACGCCAGGACGTGTTCCCTCCCGCCACTGCCCAGCACCAGCACCTTGTCTCCCATGGCTGAGGATCTAGCTGAGTTCTATGAATTATACCTTGCTGCATGGCAATATATAATGATAATCTATAAAGGACATACATGTACTCATCATATAACTTATTAGAGTAGAGTTAATATAAATGATTGATATCAATGTCTATTTATATCATTATAACAATATTAATTATCATTATCATGATTGATATTATAGTTGTTATTATCAATCATAATTATTATTATTGATAATAGTGTCACAACAAAGCTACCACTAACAAACTACATAGTTTCAAAAGCAAGTTTACTTCTGATTAAATCATGTACATTTGTAATACCTGAGATGAAAAATTTTCAGAAGAGTGAAATTCAAGATTCTTTTTACTATATCAGACAATATGATTTGTGTTATAAAAATAAATTTTCTGACAAGGCCGCTTGAGATTCCAAGTACCACAGCTTGACACCGTAACTAAATCCTTTTGGTTGTCACCAGAGACGTCTGTTCAAAGGACCAACTACGGTCACGATCACCGGAGCTGGGTTTTACTGTCACGTTTTGTTCACGTGTTATCGCATGGCACTACCGGTATTGCCAGTGCCCCCCCCCCAGAACTATAAGAAAGATTTGATCCCAGTATATTCTCCATTCCGATAGACATATTCACAACAACGTGATTGCTACTGCTTTGTGTAGGAAGACCTTCTCAATGTTCGTCCATAAAATAATTCTACACGTGTTTGTACCGGGTATACACAAAGTACACAAGTCTGAAAACACCACATGATCGTGTCTGAAGCTACGAGCTCGTCCGGTTTACAATTATTCTGCGAAATATGAAGCATCAGATGAGCTGGTAGAAGCCGTTTTATCTTACATACAAATCAAAGCATGGTCTGTGTTAATACATTACCTTGATTAAGAGCCGGAATCAGCGGCAAATCACAAATTCTTCCAGATCAGTGGCTGATTCACGAATCAATCGGTCTGCATGAATGCAGTTTCCCGCCAATCATGGCAAACGTGGGTGACCTATGACCTTTATGGTAAAATGTAAGATTTTCATGTTTTCAAAAAGAAATCTGATATTTTCTAACATTTTAGTACATATTTTTGTTTATTGAATAGATTCCAACGTTTTAGAAGAAATAAAAAGTGAAATGTATAGTTTTTTTTCGATTTAGGTCAAGGGTCACCTTACGAAACAAACAAGATGGCTTCTTTTCGCCGGTAGGTGGAACGCAGGTGAGTTTTTGCTTCATATTTAACTGTCATAAAGTTATGGCGATGAGTTTTTCCTACGCATATACGACTTAAGTACCCACGTACATGATCCGTCATATTCTTCACTTGACAAGGCCTAAAAAGGGTACAGAAGACGACTTTTCACTGTTTGCGTTTCTAGGTCAACGTTTACCTGTAACTTGTGTCGACGTGTTAGTTAATAAGTTACTTTTAAAAGTTACGTAGAAACACGCTCTAAGTCCGAACAACCTAATGATACTAGCTTTTTAAATGTGATCCTTGTCTTCTGTACTTGCATCACATGTTGTTGGAGTGCAGCAGTCTGTTCATATTTCTCTGCTATAGTATAATATGGAGGATATTTCATCAAGGACATGTATTCCTTTTGTGTTTCAGGGAGGCGCGATCCATATACAAGATATTGGCATGACCTTATGTCTGAAACAGGCAACTGCAGACAACAGACGCATTTAGCTGCAATAACGGCCAAATGCGTAGCCCTGCCTGCTTGCTTCAAGTCACCATGCAGTGTGCAAGAATTCTATCACACTCCCTTTGGGGCAGAACTATCCAGTTCCACCCACTTCGACCTTTTGTAACAAGTGGTCGGCTTTTGGGATACAAACCTGGGAAGAACCTCAAAGACTGTTACAGTCTGCTGGGCGTCGCCGATGGCTGCAGTGAAGCTGAGTTGAAGGAAGCCTTCATCAGGCTGGCTAAACAGTACCACCCTGACAGTGGCTCCAAAACGGCCGACCCCAGCAAGTTTGCCCAAGTGGAAGAAGCCTACAGGACTGTGCAGGAAAAGCTTGTAAAGGAGAGAAAGAAGGAAGAAGAAGAAGTTGAGGAGAATGAAGAGGAGGATGTTGATATAAAACACACAGTGCCACAGCACAGGCAGTACCTGGGGTATGAGGGAGTTGGATACGGGACTCCTACACAAAGGCAAAGGCAGTACCAACAGTATAGGGTGGACCGGGCAGCCAACAGGGTTGTTGACTACAAAGTTACCAAGCTGTCAGCAATGTCAGAAAGTGCGCTTGTCTTGCAGGAGAAACGGGAAGCGAGGAAGGCGAAGATCGTGCAGGTGATCGACCGTTTGGTGGAGGATATGATCGCAGAGTCGATGGCCAACGGAGAGTTCGACAACCTGCCTGGCAAGGGGAAACCACTGACAACCTTAAAGAAGTCCGAGTACAACCCATACCAAGACACCACCACACATCTCATCAACAAGATTCTCAATGACAACGGATTCAAACCACAGTGGGTAGAGCTGGAAATTGAGGTTAGAAACCGCATCAAGGAACTCCGGAAAAATCTAGACACAAAAAGGGCCACATTGGGCCCTGAACCCTTCTCGCTACAGCACCAGAAGCAGTGGAATGTGTACCTAGACACATTTAGGGAGGACATAGCAGCACTGAACAAGAGAATTGACAAGTACAATATGATCGTTCCCATCATGGCCAAACAGCTGGGTCATGTCAAACCTGACAGGGAGGTGGCAAAGGTGATGGAAAAGTTTAGAGTCCAGGAAGAGCAGCAAACTGTAGCTGTGGAGGAGACCAAAGCTGAAGAAAAACCAAGTCAAGAGAAGATGAGATGGGGCATCTTAAGGCACTGGAGGTTCACACCTCTTAGTGAATAATCTGAAGCACTTGTATATTCAGTACTCCTATTGCTGGACTTTTTACCAGGGGTATTGTCCCTGATTTTTGACTGTCAAATTTAATAGTACTTCCAAACTCTAGTTTCTGTTACATTTATAAGTGAATTATAACCCAAGCAGATGAAACAATCTTTAATTTGAACCGGAATCAAAGTTCAAAGATAGCACTAATGAAAAAAGTTTCAATAAAAAGTGTACATTTTTATTGTCATAACAGAATGAATCTTATCTTAAGGTAACATTTGAATCATTGATGCAATACTGTAGTTGTTATTTTCTTCCATGGGTTCCTATCCTTGTGCTGCTTGCACAACATACAGAATGTTATAACTCTTAATATGATTACTTGAGTAAACAAATGATATGTACTGCATGTACAAGCACTGCCTATGCAGATATAGATCAGTTGTTCTATTCTTGAGCTCAGGCTTCACCTCAAGTAAGGTAGTTCCTGTCAACTGACAATCATTACACCTTTACAAGTTCTTAAAAAACATCATGTAATTTTTATATCTGTTGTTTCCCTGCATATTTACACAGCCACACATCAGAAAATGTCCTCAGAATGTGACTGTCAGAGAACAATGCTGAAGTTGTTGTGACTTGGTCCTTTCCTCACCACCTGCTTTGGAAAAGACCTGCAACAGAAAAAAAAAGATTCCAATTTGTTTGACATTGATCATGTGGTCTTGAGCAACCTTAATTGGCATATATTGACTTTGTTTCAGCTGAAGTATGAAGTCAAAATATACATGTAATACCCGTGATATTGGATTAAAAACATGAAAGCTTCTTACTTCGATCTTCTCTTTCCAATTCTTTGAAACATGAGGAAGCTAAGCCTCTTGCTGTCATGACAACACAGTTTCTGGAAGCCCAGGCTGTCCAGCATGTCACAGAACAGTTTGGGTGTCAGGTATCTGGAGTTGGAGAGGCAGGGCAGGGGCAACACTACCTGAAACACAGTGTGAAATGTCTGTAAATGTATGTATATATAGTGGGCACATATGCTTAGAGTTTGGCAACATACATGTGAGTCCAAACATATTTGCCACATGATTGCATGGTTTCTCAACAATACTGAGTTAAACTGAAGATCAAACAAGAAAGATTGTCACTGCAAAATATCACAAGTTCCACAATGTACCCAAGGTTAAAGCACTTACAAATAGGTGGCCATTTTCCTTAGTCACTCGGCAACAATGTCTTAACATGTCTCCTGAAATGGAACAACAATGTGGTGATTAAGAAATTTGGTTACCGTTAATTATGAGAGCTTTACTGATCATTTATGATTCAAAAGCTCTTACATTATATGTATGTTCAGTCTGAGTAAAGAATCACCTCTTTTCTTAGGGTCTCCCACAAAGTTGATGACGAGGCTCAACACGACAGCATCATATTCACACCCTTCCTCTACCTGAAACAGTAGACATGTAGTCATTCACATGTCAAACCCAAACTAGATCCATCTAACTTCAACATTAGAATAAAAATCAATGATACACCAATGCAGCCTATTTGCAGAGAGGACAAAAGAGACTCAGCAGCTAAAATAGTTTGGATACCAGGCTAATACCAAAAGGAATGACCAGTCTTAAAAGAAAGAATACAAACCATGAGATTCAATCATTATGTCACAGCTTAATAATAGAGCTTAACTAATGGAAGTTCCGTAGCTCAAATCTGCAGATACTTCTGGCTTTTTAGAATATCAGGATACATGTAATATAAAGTACATTTAGATGTTCTTCACCTTGTATTGAAAGAAGTCTGCCTTGATGACCCTGTCTGTCTGTGGATTCAGGTCTATGGCTGTACAGTCCAGCCAACCGTGTCTCTGGTAGTGGTTATCAAGTGCTCCCACATCTAACAATCTCAGTCTCCTTTCCTATTGAATGAAAACATGCACAACATATTCATAAGATTAATTTTTATTAGAGCTCGAGGCAATGACAAACATACATGTAATCATAATCACGACACATGGCTTGTATAAACTTCTAAATAATTACTCTTAATCTCTCTAAATAATTACTCTTAATCTCCAAGCAGATCCTATGGTGGCAAGGTAGCATCCAATTTGCCAACTGGTGTCCATTAGGCACTACAATGCTTGGCAAATTGGATACTTCCTTGCCACCATAGGATCTGCTTAGATATTACTACATTGTAGTATACTCTCTCCTTACTTCTGTAGCTGGTTTGACTTTGAACTTCTTCAGTTGTTTGATAACCCAGTTGGACGTAGTTGTGTTGCCATGGCAACAGGCTCCACGCTTGGATGCTGCTTGATAAGCATCCAGTCCTCCTATCTGTCATGAGGTACAAGTCAATAGTCAATCATGGAACTTGGGGGCATAAATGTATACCTTTAACTGTAAGCAATTCATGCATAATTTGCTACAAACTGACATCTGTTCACCTCATGTACGGCATGATAACATAGGACTCATTTGGTACACAGGCTGGTTAGAATTTGACTTTTCACGAGATGGTGTTTAGATGGAAAAGGTGTTAGATGCCTCTGCCATCTTAACAGTTTTTCAGAACCTTTAATAAGTTTTGGTATACTAGGTTCTTCACTAGACCCCCTCTTCTCTACACTGAAGAATATTCATAAAAGCAAGGACTTGATAAAAGCGACTGGTACCTTTTGGATCTCTGTCTCCAGTTGGTTGACTCTTGCCTGCTTGGTTTTCTCTGACAGAGACTGGTCTCTCCTGACGGCGTCCAGTTCCTTATTCAGGACGTGCAACTTGGAAATCACAGATCTATCCACTCTGAGAGGGGTAACAAATTGGGTGATAAGCGCTAATTAAAATTTAAAAAATATGTTTACAAATGTTACAAGCAACGTTAGGAACGCCCCCCTCCCACGATCGTTCAGCTAGTACTATATCTCGCTCCCTGCCACTCCAAAACTTGGGAAAATTACCTCACTTCCGTTACAGGCTTGGGCTTCTGCTTCTTCTTCTTTTTGCGATCCTTGGGCACAGCTTTGGAGCTCCCACTTTGTCTGTGAGAGGCTTCAGTAGTTTGAACCGGAAAATTATTGCCGGGCGCCGCCATGTTGAATCTGGAACTGCCCACTATACTAAAGAGGCGGCAGTATGATTGTTTGTGACGACATGTGCAGCACTTCCCACTAGTAAAACTGGGATTTCGAGCTAATCAAATTTCTACACCGCTCCTGCAGCCTGATTATCTCTGATAAAAAAATTCACTGTATGGACGAACATTTTGGGTGAATATAACAGTTTTCAACAAGCTTTTCCAAATCTTGGTTAACAGATCTATCAAGTTAACTTTATGAATGTTGAATGGATGGTGCTTAAATTTCCCCTACAGTATGACAAAGCATTTTAATGGCTTTGAGGAAATTAATTGATTTTCAGCATGAAAAATTAAAACTCTCAATGTCAATGTCTTATTTCTGAAAAGCTCATCAATAACAGTAAGTGGTGGGGGTACCTCCAAGACAGTGAAAGCAAACAAAATGAAGAAGCAAGACAGTGTTTAAATCTTGTTAGATTTAATTGCAGAGCTCCCTTTAGTTTTATGGGTGATTGAAGCACTTGTCATGATTTGTACATTTTCAATATTTGTAAAAGCACAACATTTAAAAGGTATACAAGCTTTTGATTCTATAGTCTACAGCAAGAGCCATTGAGCATTTAATGCATGATTCAGAATATTGCAACTTGTTGTGTTCATATTGCATGCTACATTCTATGCACATGTTTTTAAGTCCTAATGTGCAATATCGAACATCATATACATGTCATGTGTATTGTAGTTAAACTTTGAACTGTTAAAAATCCTAATCTCAGAAAATTGTGATGCATTAGTTTACATCTGAAACAACTATTCTGGAGTCAACCTTATACAGTGGAGGAATGGTTACATGAAGTAGCAAAGTGTGATAGAAATTCAGGGCCTGTTGGGGCTTTCCAGGCTTAACTGACTCAAGTTGTTGGATGGAGGAGACTGCAGGAGGCTGCTGCTGGAAGTGTCAGTTCTCTGTACCTTTGTAGGAGTGCTGGGTGGTAATGCCTTGTCTTTCTCAGATAGTATTCGCTTTGGTGATGTCACACTGTTGCCCCCTGCTGATGGTAGAGTGGGGGGACTTCTTGATGGCTGTTGTAGTTGTTCAACAGCACTACTAGTGGTTCTTTCTGGTACTGCAGGTGTAGACAACCCACGAGCAGACTCCCTTTGCACAGTGCTCTTACCAGGTTGTGTTTTATCACCATCTACATGTTTGTAGCGTGAGCGGCGAGATCCTTTGAATCTTGTAAGCCTTGAAGTTTTTGGAATCCTGATGATTGGAATCTCTGGGCTTCCTGGGCTAACTCCAGAACTCTTCACACCCTCCATACTCATCTGAGTGTTTGTATTTGTGTGATCAGCCTGACTTGTAGTTCCCAAACCACTGCCATTGGCTTCTTTATTTTCTGAGTGAAAACTCCTGTCTGGGTTTTCAGGTTCTGCAAACATGTCTGGACTGTCATTGCCATGCCGACCACTTACTTGGCCCTCAAATGTAGTGCACTCATTTTCTGAAGAATTCTTTGTTGTTTTCGATTCGTGCAGTTCTGTCATTGGGAGATCAACAACTTGTCCATCTTCTGCTTCCCCAATCCTCCACATCTCACTGTCTGTGAACTCCTCATTATCTAGTTCCACAAAATTGCTTTCTGATGAACTGTCACAATGTTGTGTGACAACTGAGCTTGATCTTTGCCCTTCGTGTTGCTGAGAAAGCCTGACTTCAGCCTCCAGGACTTCTTCCACAAAACTGCCTCCCCAGTCTGACCATTGCTCGCTGCTGTTCCGGCTGTTGTTGCCAGGGGTCTCTTTAGCAAAGCTTTCAGAGGATGCTCTTCTCTTCTTTGCTGGCGTAGGGCTGGTAAAGGGACTATCAGCTTCCACAGCCTTGACTCTGAATATTAGAGAAGCAACAAAAATTCCTTCATGAGCCATTGTCAATGGGCTAGATTTCAGTGCATGAATACATTGTATACACATTTGTAATGAAACATAGCAAGAATCTTTGTCTACTTTGCTCAAGCAACAAGTGTTTAGAAAGTGTTTGTGGTAACACAAAGCTAGTCCACCAAAAACAAAGGCGTAAGAAATTACTGACGTACATGTACTGGTAGCAAGAGTTATAAATCAAGTGTTCTTACCTGGGTGTTCCTTGCCGTTCCCCCAGAACTGTCCCTGGTGCTGAAATGGCAGTGAACTTCCCCATTTCTCCATGGTCTGCTGCAGTGCTGGGCCCTGCACCACTGTCTCTACCTGCACAAAAAACACCAACATACATGTTCCCACTTTTTGCTGTGTCACATTTATTACTAAATTTATGTAACGGTAATTGAAATAAATTTTCATTGCCACAATCAACAAAGCATTTTTGAGAAAATCCAGACATACATGTAGGATGTACTGATTGATGACTCTTGTCACCTGTGCACAGGTCCAGTGCTGTAACAGGACCTCTAGCCTGGGGTTGGGTACCAAAAACTCCTCTAGCTGAAGGAGGCCTCCAGGGATCCAACACCTAAAACAAGAGGGAGTTCAGATGGAAGAAAGGGAGACATGAGGTGGTCAACAGTGTTGCACATTTTCCACATCACAATGTAGAATAACATCAGAGTCACACAAATGCAGGTCAGATAGATACAGGTTACATGATAGAAGTCCTGACAGATTCATAAACATAAACATGTACATAATAAAATCATAGACGTATGGGAATAGAGATGTACCTTTACGAGGAAATTGCGCAGGTGAGTGTTCCTGAAGATGGGCAGGGTCCGGACAGACTGGCTGAGAGCGCTGGGAGATGTCACCACATACACCTCCTTCCTGCCCCGTGTCACCGCCGTGTACACGTGCTGCCAGTTCTGATGGCGCGTGGGGGTCCCCACAACGTACAGCACCGTGTCTGACTCAGAACCCTGCAAACATACAGAACAGGTAGCAGTGGGTTTTAGTACAGGGCTATGTTTGTACTTCTAATTTGTTATGATTTGGTCAAGTACATCAAGTATCAAGAATTCTGAAAGCTACCATTTAAAACCCAAAATCAAAAGATGCAGCCACAATGAAATAGTAACTGTACTAAGTGACAGTCTGTCAAACCTGTCTAGGCAATCACTCAAGGAATTTTTAAATGGTCACAACAGACAGGTGGCTACAATAGTCAGAATTTTTAGGATCTAAATGCTTGGTTCAATAGAAAAATAATCTAAGAGATAGCCAAAAGGTGCTCCAAATGAAAAGTTGGTCACAATACTAGCACAGGTTTGATCATTATATATTTGCAAGCTCTGCGAAACAATTTGACATTCAGCATTATTAATTGTCCACAGCTCTGACCTGGTAAGTGTGAATAGTTCTCGCCCAGGCGTGCTTCAGTCCTCCTTTGTTCTTGACCTCACCGTAGTCAACCTGGATTTGCCTCTCAAGGTCATCCAAGGTCAGCCAACGTCTTGTCTTGCCTTTCTCTGTGATAGTCCTGTCCTACGTTGTTTAATGGGACACAAGAAATTAAGTGATGTGACCCAATGTACACTTTGTACTTTGATTAATGACAATAGAAAACCAGAGTTAATTTTACCTGCATTAAAACGCACATGCATGTTCACTTCATGAATCGTGAATTTGCACTTTTCTGTAATGAAAAACTTTTACCTCTATGATGAAGAAGATCTCCCCATTGCACAATCTGACAGTGTCACTAGATTTCTTCACTTTTCTCACTTTCTTCTCCTTTTCCTCATCATTTTCTTCATCTTTGTCTTTTTCTTCCTCTTTGTCATCTGTTGCTTTTGCCATGTAATCGACAAAAATACTGACATTGGCATTTTTTGTACAGCACACCTTGTCTCCTACCTGTAAGGGAATACAAGATGGCAAACTTTATACATGTTCTTTCTTTTATTTTAGATCTATTTTAAGTCATTTTTTAATGTGATGGTGGTAGGATACCCAGTGGAACTGTGTTTATATTTATATTGTGTTTATATTTATATTTGCTTGCAGATGTTATATGAGAACAGACTTAGTATAGACCACAAATTTCACATCCTACCTGAAACCAGCTACGGTTCTTGTGATTCTTTATGGTGTGTGCAGAGTAGTGCTTGCAGCAGACTTCATTGATGATGTTGCAGTCCTTCCTGTTAGGTAAAAATATGTTAGAATGTAAATCTATTATATTGACTAAAATTTTCAACTGTCTTTTTCCTTGACAAAAATTGATGTTGTATAGTCAAAAATTCCGGTTTGGGTTCTTTCAATTCTCTGTGTTTACACATTAGAATTACAGATTAAAATTGAAGATCCTTCTTCATAATCATTTCTACCAACATAGACAAACTTTCATGCCAAAAGCTAACCTTCTAAAGGCAACAAACTGTGAAGTCTTGTGGTCGTTTGCACAGCCATTCTGCAAAAGACGAGTCACGGCACTGCTTAACACTGCAGAAGACAATTAATAACAACATTTCACAACAATGTATGCAAAGTCTGGTCTATTTAGCAATTTTGGGTTAAAAATTATGAAAACCAAGTTAATAGTATGCGTCCGTAATGAAACTGTTTACTTACTGTCTTCCCTGTCCACTCTGACTTGGTGAAAATTCCTTTCTGGATCAAACTGTGGGAGTCTCTGTTGTGAAATCAGTGTTGCATTGTCCACAATCAACTTGGACTCTGATCTGAAAGAAAAGAAAAACTCAAGTTAGCATTTGCACGCTTCTGTTTAATGTGTCAAAAGAAGGGAATACCTGTGTCTACAAAATATGTACTGTAAGACTTTCTTTTCCTTTTTAATTACAGAACAATAGCTTTGCAACTGCCAATTGACGGGACATAAAGTCAAAAAGGTACTAACTTGAGCAAACTTATTAAACAGGCTGTGTGAGGTTCATTTGTACATTATAAGTTGAAAGTTATTCATACACAGTGAAGGCAATACCCACCTGTGATTGGTCCTCAGCTTGATACTCCAGCCAATGGGAGCCAGGGAATGGTACATGTCTGTGAGGAAGTTCCCAGGTTCTATAGAAGGCAGCTGGTCGACATCACCCAGTAACACCAGCTTCTGTAGGCTGGCATGTTCCAGGAGGATCCAAAACAGGGTAGAAAAGGTCTGTACAGACACAAGACTGCTCTCGTCAACTACCAACGCTCGCACGTCCCTGAAACTCCACTTACAGTCACGTTTCTTGTGCCTGTAGGACCAGATGACTTGATGTAGCGTGTACGCTTTCAGGCCTGTACGTTTCCCGAGGAGGTGAGCGGCCTTTCCTGTGGGAGCAGTCAGTAGGATTGCTCCGATGGATTCATCTTCCTCTTCCTTTCTGGCTGGACTCCGGCATGCAGCATGCAGAGATGTACCCCTTAAGCTTGTGCCTCCTGATTTTCTACCTGGTGTGCCTTCACATCCAGTGTCCTCCTGGCTGCTCTCCATGTTTTCCTGCCCTGACAGACCGTCCATAGTAGAGTCTAGGCTCCTATTCAGACGCTCTTCATCACGCTTAGCTGCTGCTTCCTCCCTAAGAATTTGCTTGTGTGCCTCTTTGAACACTTTACTGACCACGTAGGTCTTCCCACACCCTCCTTTCCCTGACATGACAGTTACGGGATTCTTGCAGATCAGATCGGACGCCTTCTTCTGGTCTTCATCTTCTCCAAAGACTCCTTGAAGCCTGTCAGAGTTTATCACCCACTTGCTTTCCTTGTCTCTATGAAGAAGTGCCTCAATACCATCTTTGATATTGCACTCATAGTCATAGTACCTCTTCAGGGAAACTTTTCCCTCTAGCTGAACTGTGACCCTGTTGTCCTCCAGAAACTTCAAGGCTTTGACCCTGTTTACGATATTGTGGTCTCTGAAAGTCCGCCGGTGGAGGGTTTTCTCGTATACGAACGTGTGTCCCTCCCTGCGGCACTTTGACTTGATGAAGTCGTAGATGTAGATGGCATCCTTCTCTGTGGGAGGAAACCTCTCCAGGAGGTTGCAGTGCTTGAAGGCATCTAGCGTCGCCTCACAGCCGATAAATCTGTGCTCCCAGTACATGATCTAAAAACAGAACATAACACATGCACATGTATGTTACTTACTTAGATTTAGAAAAGGATTTTTTTCAATGGAAAAAAGGCTTACTAGTACTAAGTACACAAAATCTTCCTTCATAGATCACAATACAACATACTTGTAAAATTATCTATTTTCTTAGACGTAAAATGTCATTGCTAATCAGGTCTTGCTACATTGTAGTAAGAACAACTAGGTTAAGTTACAAAAGTGTTACTGAAAAATTCCAGAATCTGCATGTGACAGTATATCCCTCTGCATTAGAACCCAACTACTAGTACATGTAGGAGAAATCCCATCAAAAGAACCTACCGGCCCAAAGCCAAGCTTCCATGGCTCCTGTGCAGTCACTGTCTCCAGGACTTTCAGCCTTTCTTCTTTTGACATGAGCAGTCCGTAGAACCTCCTGGGCAGCAGTTTGGGGCCATAGCGCAGCCAAGAGGGGGCCAATAGTGCCTTAGCCTCCTCTCCACCCACAGCTAAGGAATCAGGAAGAAATAGTAATATTTCATTGTCCAAACCTAGCAGCAGTCAAAACTACCGTATGGACAGGTGGTTACCATAGACAGGATATTTTATGGCTGAGCATAGATTGGCTACACTTTATGCTAAATTCAGGCACCAATTATGTTCTTTTGCAAAATGCACCTTTTACAATTCGCCTGGCATCCTGGCTACAAATTGTTTTGGATTCAATGTCAAAAAGAAATTTTAAGAAAGAAAGTTCAAACAAATAATACAGTCACTCACACTCTATGTGTTTAAGCATTTGACCAGACACTGCCTGCGTAGTCTCATTTAAAGAGCCATACTGTTCCACTACTTCCCGCAGGTTCTGGAAGTTCAGTGTAGTCCCCTGGAGTGATGGCTCTCTCTGTAGTGTGTCGTGAAAGTCTTTGACGTGGTCCTCATGGACTTCACATTTCTTCAGGAAGAGTAGGATTAGATGTATGGAAGGGTTCATGTTGAGTCGGTACTCAGGATAGCCGGTCGTCAAGTACATGTTTCCTCCGCTTGCACGACATTCCACGCTGAGGTCCCACCAGGGATCCTGCAAAGGGAACCTCCCCTTCACACGGTGGACTCTGCCAGACTTGTCCCTCACATGAACTGTAGATACATGGTAAAAAAAGTTGGATATACATGTAAATGCATTGTACACACACACATAAGCATGTGCAAACAAACTGGAGGGGGAACCATGTGACAAAACTGGAATTTGAATTGATTCTGCACAGAATGTAGCCTGGGTACCATCCAGATTTTCGCTACGCAATGCTAAAAAAAAATTGAAAATCCGGATGGTACCCAGGCTACACAGAATTCAGAGGCAAAGTGATACACATGAAGAGGAGGGGGAACAATACAAAGTGTAAGACAAATAATGGGCTGTCCCAAAAATAAATTATGTGGAGGGCCAGGGGGTTGAAAAAACTGCATTGGATGGTTGTGAATAGGATTTGCGTACTTTCATCTGGATTGAAACTTCAGTTTGAAAGTTTAGGTATTGTTAAAAGCGACCTTGTATTCCTACATGTGTATAACCCCTAGGAAGGGCTCAAGGCCACATCGCCAACGTGTCTTTTAAAAGCACACTTGTTGGAACAGCCTGTAACAAGTTGCAGTCGCGTCGATCGTTATCATGCGGTGGAAAGTGACAAATACAAAAACAAGTGACGAACTGTGTTACACTTAAGCAGCTACACTTAACATAGTCATATATAGCTGCAAACCAAAGCTACCCTACCACCCAACAAACCACGCCAAGTGGACAAAGGATCACAAAGAAGTTACATGTACCTAGCTGGTTGCAGAGCCGTTTGGGGACAGCGACAGACACGCCTGCGTTTGCATCGTCGATTTCGTTCATATCCAACCACTGCACATCTCCGTCTTCGTCATCATCTGATCCTGAGTCGTCTCCAATATCGCCAGCTCCTGGGGCATTGGGGACTTCGCCTTTAGGGACGATATAACCGCTTAAAACGGTCAGACTTCTCCAGCTACGTTTGGATGGGCCCGCCATGTTGGTGCTCTTACCGACTTTGACACCGCATCCAAACGTGACCAGGAATCGTTTGTCAGGAATATGGGCAAATCATTCTTATTTATTTGTGATGATGTATTAAAAATTAGAAAGGGAAGTTCGCACAGGTATTTTTTTCGATGTTATGGCAGTAGTGAGAATTAGATTTCTTGTACTGTTACATTGCGTTGTTGTGGAAAGTGAAATTGGAATAGTCGATTTCGAAGTGGGGGAATACCAGCCTCTGCTGAACGAGTCTGAACACGACTGTTAGCCTAGTAAGCAGCTGCTGGGTCTCTTTTGTCCTGTCTCTCAGCAAATATTTGCAGAGAGGACGAAAAAGACTCGGTAGCTATAATAGTTTTGAATACCAGGCTACACGACTTCGCAATGGCTCCCATTACTATGGAAACAGCCTTCATTCCTCTTTTTGTTCAGTGGAACAAAACTATCAAACTCATTACTAGTACCTTCACGAAGGTTACATTTACGGGCTACGGATAGCGACAAAAAACGGGGTATAGTACAAAGGCAACAATCTTCCTCACTAACCCCTGCTTGGAGAGACTTATACATCTTCTTTGGACAAATATAAGGAGAGAATCAGCAGGTCTCCATTTATTTCAAGCAACAGTCTGATGTACAATGTATATAACACAGCAGTGAGCATGTTGACCTTAATAATCAAGCGCCAATTTATTCTTTGTATAGTGTCTTTTCCAGCTTCACAAAGTGAAAAAGGAGGAAATTCAAATATATACATGTGTGTTTCACCACAACATCACTTTTGCCTTCATGACAACAAATGTATAACATAGATCAAACATCACCAATTCAATTGTACGTTTTGTTCACTACTCAATCTCACTCAACTACGGTTTATTGTCCTTAAACATTTCTTGTTCAAAGCAGAATGTTGATACAGCAATATGGCCATTTCATGGCCTCACATTATGGTACAAACTACACAGAAAAACATTATCAAAAACAGACACTTGTTGGCATGTGACTTTTTGTGTAAAAAAAATGGTATCTAACTTATCCGAGGGTCAAAACACCAACAACTTTTGTGCTGTAAGCTATGGAAGTACGTGTTATCTTCTCAAATTGTACACACACTGAGAGAGGTCAGAAAGTTTTCAAAGCAACATGAATTGGGGAGGCCTAGAGAAATCATGTACAAAGATGACCCTAAGGTGGGATACTGGGAAGCCAAAAAATTTCAGTCCCGGCTGTACAGGTAATTTATGTATCAATTGAAAGAGCATACTGTCTGCTATATCATAGTACATGTAAGTTTATGTCAGTCATAAATTGAATCTTTAAAATCTACTACCGTATATTTCCCAGAGTCTGTCTAGATTTTAAGTTACCTGCCTTACATGTAGTCTGAAATGATAACTGTTACAACCTAAGAAAAAATCCCTGCTGTGACTTTCAGGCCTCTGACAGTGACTCCTCCTCTCCAACAACCCCACACTAACACATTGATGTGGACCATGTCATTTCTCGGCTGAATCACAGTCTGTCGTGCCTGTTTTCTGTGAGTCTGCCTGTGTGTCTGTGTTTGTAGTCTGGACCGGTGGAAACTTGAGTTTGTGGATGACCATCTCCCTAGAGTCAAGCCTGCTCACGATCTCGTTGGGATCTTGGAGGAGTCGCTGAGGAACACCTCGCTTCTGGATGGTCAAACAAAAGACCTATAAGAATCTATCTACCAGTAAATCATGCATGTCTTGTAAAGCATGTACAAGTATTTGTGAACACTTGGCTCTTTATTCCTTCTCATTAATGTACTCAGCATTTTGACATTCATGATTCTAACTGATCTTTGAAGGATTGATTCTGGTAGAAATACATTGTACATGTACTATGATGTATTTTCTTACCACCAAGTCATCAATGTTGTTCTCTTTTGCAGAATACTCCCTCAAGAAGTAGTCCTTGTCAGCCTGAAATTAAAAGAAACATGACTTAAGAACACTTACGTATCAACCAGAACATTCTGCAAGGAAAAGAAACCCCATACATTTTGTACAGTCATATATACAACTGTATAGCAGATAGATCTAAACAGATAACTTTGCTTGACTGTCAATTCTGGTTGCTGTACTAATTTAATGTTTTATTTCTTTTTTTTTTAAACTTGCAACCATGTTGCATACATGAATTTTATTTTCAGCATCAATTACTCTGCTGTTCTGGTGTTCAGATTCCAGCTACACAAGTTTCTTACTCCATTGCAACAGAAAATACAAAATCTATGAACAGTCTTGTCTCACCTCGTGGTATAGTCTGGTATCGTGCACTCGGATGATCACATTATCCACTCTCAAGAAAAACCTCATCAACAGGAAGAAGCTTGTTGGCATAACTCGCTGTGGGTAACACAAAAAATATACTTTTCAAACACTTTGATCATTTCCATATCTTATATCTTACATATCTAGCTATAGGGTTTTTGTCAGACACAGAAGAACTGTGTTATAGAAATGTAAATTACTGAGTGTATCTTAGTGCATGTATTTTATTGTCACAGTGGTAATCAGTTGGATTTGCCCCAGAATTTTTGGAGCCACTGTGTATTAGCCTGGGTACCATCCAGATTTTCGCTACGCAACGCTTGTGATTTTTTCAAGCGTTGCGTAGCGAAAATCCGGATGGTACCCAGGCTAACTGTGTATAATGTATTGGGTATACCGGTAAGTAACTTTTGCCATCAGACTCATGATCAGAATGTTGCCATGTGAGATAAAACATTTCCTTCATATTTTAACTCCACAGTCTTGAATAATTTGCCATATAATCTAATGATATCTAGAGCTTGCATAGTGGTGCTACAGTAACCTGAATTTTTTTTATCTCCCATCTCCATTTTCATCTTTAAATTGCATTTTTACAACATCAACCCTGCCAATTTCTACTTACAATTTTGACACTGAGTGTTGAGCAGCCGTTGTCAGCCAGCTCATCCTCGAACAGAACCACCTCCTCAAAGTACACAATCCTCTCCCTCTGCTTCAGCTTTTCAATGTCAATCAGTTCTGTGGTTTCTTCCACCTGTTGGTCCAACACAGCAGATGACATAGAGTTATAGCACCAGGTACTGGTAATTAGCTAGTACTGCATAGCTACCCATAGCCAGTGCCTGCATGGTAGTAGCTGCCTAGTGCCTGTATTGTATTGTCTTCTTGCAATCTCAGTTAAAAAAGAAAGACAGGTACAAATGTACTACATGTAGCACATTGATTTGAAATATTTCAAGGAATGTGTTTCTTAGAGTCTTATTTGGCCCAACACACCAGCTATGGCCGGCTATGCTGCCATAGTGATCACAGCAATGAAATGCTTCTAACTGACTGATCTTGTTTAGCCTGGGTACCATATGCATCCTGGTTAGTTTATGTCCACTCCCTCAGTCTACAGACTGTCTGTAGCAACTATGGGAGTGGACACAAACCAGGATTATACTAGTACCCTGGCTAGATCCTGTTACAGTACTGACCTGCAGTGGGGCACTTTCCTGCAGTAGTGTCCCTTTGTAGTCACTGGTGAAGGTCCAGTCAAAGGGCTTGATGACCTCCTGTATGTGTTCACTGCCAGCCCTACAGGGTGGCAACAGCATTTTAGGCAGTGACAATTGAGACTTGCGTACTCTATAGAGTTTTTAAACGAGTGTGAGGTCAACACTACTATGTACTATATATAGCTCTTACACTGAAGAACAGTCTTCTCACATTGTCATTGGCCACATGTTTTCATGTTTTGATGTTCTAATCAACTTATTTTATCTCAGTACCACTTCTAACGTAACATTACAGATCTAGCATCACTTGTACCTTGCCTCCCTCCAGGCCTCAGAAACAGCGACCTTCATCAGATCATGTTTGTTGTCCACCAGCTTCATGTGGTCCACAGCGTTGAACTCTATCCCAAACCCTCCGGAGTGTTTTATTCTCAGCACATTCTGGCCGAACAACATCTCCGGCAGTTGTGGGATGTCCAGCTCGGAGGCCAGTCTATGTTGGGTAACAGCATCAATGTTAAGGCATGTTGGCTTCTGGAAGCCAGTATATAGACATACAAAAGGGTTCCCAAGTCGCAACTGCTAAATCATTGTGAGAGTACAAAATATGCAAATGTAGATTGTACAATCAACAGGGTAACTTGCATGAGCCTAGGTGGTGTACTTGTACATGTAATGAAATTGCAACATCATGTAACCCAACACTAATTACCATGGTGACAGACGTCTGAGTCAGATCATTGACTCTTATTTTGTTTTGTTTGGAGAAGAAGAGAAAGAAACAGAGCAAAATCAATGTTTTTCTTCGAAAATTATTTTTGACAAGTAATAAAATACCATGGATTTCCCCACACTGTTCGACCTTCCAAGGATACTACAGATGATACTTACTTGTCCATGTCGTCTGACGGCATGATGTGGCTCTTCACGGCAGTGATGGTCCATGGACCGAACGAGAAGTCTTCCACCTTCCGCGCTCGTGGGGTCGGCATCCTCCGCGGAGGGTGCGAGGTCTGAGGTTCGGGCGGCGGGCTGGAGCTTGCCATGGCCGAAAGATATATGAATTTGACAACCTAGAGAACCTGTAGTTTTCTTTCTACGTATAACAAACAGTATCGTAGGATGATAGAATCAGAGCAGCGTAACAAACATAATTTGTAGATCAGAAGAGTGACCAAAAATTCACGATGAAGGCGGCCATGTTGGTATGGATTGGTTCATTCTTGGTAGTGGGGAGGTTGAAGGATAAAATAAAATCTACCCTGATTTCAATGTAGAATATACAAAGTAGCTGTAAAATACTATATAATGTCTTTAATAAATTATAAATCTAGAATTGCAATTTTAATGAACCTTGATTACGTTCATTTTTTTCTTATGAAACTTTGCGTAACCTATTTTCTATACTGGGAACTTCCATAAAAAAGGTCTCGCGAGAAAATGCCAAAATACGGGGTGAACCACTAACACACATGAGTGTGATCCTCATGACATTTCGTTAAGTTAATTTAGGACTGGAATTTTCCCATTAAAACTTTAAACAAAATTTTAAGTGATTGCTGTTGTACAATTGTCATTTTTGTGTATTCTATTTACGAACGCACGAGATGTTTTCGTATACAATGCGTTGTCCCTGACTTTATTTTCAAGATGGTGGCATGGCCTCCAGGTTACCGCCTTCCGCTCTCTCTCTGAAACACGTAAGCTTCTGACTTTCATTTCCTGTTTTCCTCAGATCGGTTGGTTCACAATTTATCCTGTACATCGGTAGAATATTACCGTGCCTAGATAGACGTAGAAGTTGCAGTGCCGAGGTCAAACAGGGCTGTGTTTTGAGACATACGGTCGAACGCCATTTTTACAACCTTCTGTTTTTTATTGAGGTGAAAACTTGTGCGTGTGTACTCGGCACTGCGTGGGCGGATGGCGATGATTCGGCTAAATTTTCTGCGCATTTCTGGGTTCTAGATCTGTTTAAAGGGCGGCTTCTCTAGAACTAAGAACAGTGGGCACCTAAAAGTGAGTCAGGACGGAATCTTGGTCACCTGTTATGAATGCCGCGTGGTCAGACTTACTGAACCTTGACCACGCCACGGTGCAAAACAACACATTATATTTGTGCATCGTTGCAAATTATAGTGCACTTCGATCAACTGTTTTCTGCAACTGTCCACAAATTGATCAGAATACATACTACATGAATATAAATCAGCTGCATAAGATTTGCTTGGTTATCTTTTTCTGTTCCCAAGATATTGATTTTGATATATATTTTTCCTCTTTCAATTTCAAAATGTTATACCCAAATCAAATGCAGAACGGTTATCATATATCAATCCTACTCTGTTGATGTCACGTCTGCATTGGTCAGCATGTTTCGCAGATACAAAGAAATATAGCATGATTCATGTGCTAATGATGATCAGTTTGTGATCAATAGATTATCAATTAGTTCTTGACTGGACAATACTGGTGTAATTTACTGTAAACAAAACCTTGCATATTTAATCATGGGCACTTAACTTAAAGACAATGCACATACCTTTGGGACCATAGGTGGTCCACAGCAGAACTTCATTACTACATGCATAATCTGGATTAGCCCACATGTGTTGCCATAATCCCAAGATTAGCCCAGATTAATCCTCTATTTTCACTTTCAGTTTCGTGCCTGTAACTGTGTACTCTTCTCTAAGAGGTCACAGTGAATTGCATTTTTTCATCCATTGAAAAACTGGTACATTACACAAGCTAGATGTGTACATGTGTTACACCAGCTGGTTTGTTTTGCCAAAGGGCAGTCTTATACTGGCTATACAGATAACGTTATAGATACAAGTACAGATGTTGCACATTTTACTACAAAGCAGATGCTGAACAGAAACAGACCAAACACACTTCTGCTTAGACCCTAGCAACAACTATGACAAGTTCTGCATTACTGTTGACTCAGTCCCATGTAAACATGCTTGTCTGTTGATAGTGTTGTATTTGCTGCTGACTCATTAGTTGCTTACCATAATCTTTAAAGGTTTAAGGCTCCGATATTAGACAATCCATAGACCAGTTTTTCTGTCAACTTAAGTTATAAACACATGGTGATCATAGTGTTGTCCTAGTACATGTGTACTTGTACTTTAGCCATAACATAAACTTAGGGAGTATTCATTGCTGGTGTTCTAGGTGTGGTAGATGTTATAACAAAGTGGACTTTGAACTGACTGAGTAGGAGTGTACCATACATTCAAAACTTGTGTCCGAATCACTGTGCCGGAAGTTGGGGTTCATGAAGTAGATTTTATAATGTCATTGCTCTCAATATACTGTTCATAGTCATATTACTAGTGTCTCCCTTCAATTCAAATCTGGATACTGGTAGAATTTGTTGTGTTTAGATGTTTGAATTTTCTTTCATGTAACAGTTATAGTTATATATAGTTAAAAGACTGTGTAATTTTGTAAATCATCAATGTGTATACCCACTCAATCTGACAGACAGATGACCTGAAAACTTGGTAAAGGGATAGTGTCAGGGTACTAACTGGGAAACATGGACAGTTCAGTCAGATTACAATGTACAACAAATCACTATATGGACATGTATCTCATGTCATGGCTTGTAGGAAAGCTTGTGTTGTCTTGTTATCCAGCCTCTTGAAGTTGAAGATGCTTCTTGTACAAACTTTGATATCTAGAATTAGAGACAACCTCTCACTTGCCAACCCCAAAACCATTTCATTTTGGACGCTCTCGCCGACCTGCACAGACTCAGACCTCCAGGAGGCCAGTGAAGCTGCTCGGACTTTTGCTGAGAGAAATAGCGACAAGCTATGATGATGATGATTTTGGACGCTGTGTGATACTGATTAACATGTTACAACATATCAGATGAAAGTCTATACTTGGCACTGACTTGATGCCAACTGTCAAAAATCACATTTTTGAGTAATGTAGAATTCCTCTCTAACCTGGGTGCCATCCAATTTGTAACGATTTGTAATGGCAGCCTCAATTTTTTCGGGGTTGCCGTTACAAATTGGATGGCACCCAGGCTACTTCCTCTCAGGAGAAGCATGATTATAACAAGGTTTAAATCTCCTTGATTAAAATCATGTAGTTGTTCCTGATAAAATTGTGAACTTTGCGCAACTACCACAAGATATTTTGCTATACTCCTCTAAAGTGTGGTGGGTACCAGTTGTATCAAAGTTTATACTTCGACTGGATAAGTCCATATTTGTCATAGTGTCAATACATGTCAACTTGCCAAATGTAAGAATGTACCACCGTCCCACCAACATACAAGAATGCACCCCTCCACCCTCCTGAGATCTTAGACTTTCCAAATGTAGACAGCAATGTCAGAGGGTGTGGCTGTGTATGTAGGTTACTGGAGCACTGGACTGTAAGGGAGACATTCCTCCTTATGTCAGTGAACTCTGCAGTTCACATCTACAGTGTTACAAGTCAAACCAGGATATTACATATACCATTGAGAACAGGGACATGTATTGCTAACACTTTGATTTGGAAGAATATATTCATATTCATAAACATAATCTGTGTTTATGCAAGTCATAAATTTGTCATAGCTTTGTATGTTGTAGTATATATGTAGTTACAACTGTAGTCAATTACTAGAAATATTGGGTTCCCAGTCTTATTCTCTCAATGCATCTTCTTGATTAAAATTATTACTGTCAAGTTTCATTAACCTGAAGCGCACCACAGTATACTTAAAATTGAAGACCTTCTCTTGATGTTGCTGCAGTTTCTGCTGCGCCAGCAGGTTCTCCAGCTGTACCGTGACATCCTGCGGAGTCTGCGCCAGGTCCCGGACCCCGAGCACAAGAAGTACCTCGTGGACTGGGCTCGCCAAGAATTCAGGCAGAACAAGGGAGAAACTGATGAGGTAGGACTGAAGGTATACAGGACTGCTTTCTGAAGTTGAGGTAAAGATTTTAATTTTTATGCTTGTTTTTTTTTTCTTTTTTATATATATCTGCTCCCTCCACTGTTTGGGACATTGAAACACAATTCTGAGTATTGTCAATTTCCTTATCGTGCAATCCTGCTGTCTTTGGATAGTGAAAATTGAATGTTTCTGTGTTTTCTCTGAAATAGGAAGTCATCCGGATGATGTTATCACGTGGACGTCTTCAGTACAAAGAGTTACAGAAGACCCTGTCCCTCGTCAAGTGAACCAGAACTCACATTCAGAACTGTAGTCATTCCAGTTAGCAGTTGTTGTCTCTAGAGAAACATGGCTCCCCCCAAGCAGCGTAAGGTGGCCGTGATGGGCTTCCGTGCCGTGGGCAAGTCTTCCCTCACCATCCAGTTCGTGGAAGGTCAGTTCGTAGACTCTTACGACCCCACCATTGAGAACACCTTCAACAAGACGATAAAAGTCCGCGGACAGGAGTTTAACCTACAGTTGGTGGACACGGCCGGCCAGGACGAGTACTCGATCTTCCCTCAGGCCTACACCATGGACGTGCACGGGTACGTCCTGGTGTACTCCGTCACCTCGCGGAAGAGTTACGAGGTGGTGCAGGTGATTCGGGACAAGCTGCTGGACCTGACCGGGGCCCAGAACGTCCCGATCGTGCTGGTGGGCAACAAGACGGACTTGCACATGGAGAGGGTGATCCCACAGGAGGAGGGGAAGGGTCTGGCCGAGCAGTGGAAGTGCCCGTTCGCCGAGTCCTCCGCGAAGGAGAAGGAGAGCGTGAACTCTGTGTTCCAGCAGCTGATCATGGAGATCGAGAGGCAAAATGGCGGCGGCCAGCAGAAGGAAGATTGCACTATTCTGTAGGGGGTGTCAGGATATTGTAAATCTATACCACACTCTCTCCCCCATGTATGGTATGGTTGAGTCCATGCCAAAGTGGACAAGTATGTTTAGAAGTGTTACCAAACTGGACAGCTTACTTGTAGTGCAGAACTTGTGTCCAAACAAACCAGGTTGCTAGTATGCTTAACAAGACTTGACAGTTTTGCCAACCTAATCATAGCTTTGTAGGCTGTAGATACATGTATAGGCAAGATAGATGTTATTTTTGCCCCTATGACAGAGCAATGTATGGCAGTGATCATGCTTATACCAAACCAGCAGTGCTTTATTGTGTTAGTACCAATGAATGGCTTCACCAATGAAAAAGACGTTTGATTTCTACACATGGTAGTATTCCTAAGGTTGTGGGGGAACAAGGTACACGTGTATGTGGTGATTTTACACACATTACATAGGATGGCCTCACCTTTGCTATTGTTTATATCTTAGTTCTTTTCTTGAATGTACACTTGTATTAACTTTCATTGTCGTAGTGGCATATTTGGACTAACCATAGCCGTTCTAGTGCTGAGTGAAATGTTTCTTGGATTCACCTGTGCAAAAAAGCTTGTAATGCCGTCATCAAAACAAGGTCAGACATGTGATCTTCAGACAAATTAAGTCAAAGTAAGTTTTTTGCCCTGTTTCTTGTTAATAAACTGGACAACACATTTTTTGTCAGACAGTTTTTGAATAATGGATATATATATGCGACAGAGTGCAGAGGTTCGAAAACATACTTACATGCAGTTTGTAGTTGCCAATGTTTAAGGGACCGTCTGTCACCTTCCTCAGTGCAATACTAACTGGTTCATTCTAGTTTGCACCGCAGCTAGGTGTCACTGCTGCAGTGTGAAGACTGCAGTCCCAAACCTGAGTTGATATCCACCCTCATCACTGCACCACATCGCTGCGGTGCAGTAGAACCAGTCAGTATTGGGACTCATGACATACATTAAAGCCACAATGTCCAAACAGGTTTTCTGACCCATTAATATAGACTTTTGTGTTGTCTTCTTAGGTACAAACTAGCTTTAAGCGTATTGGGCAAGTGTACAAGTTGGTCTGTGACCACAGAAACATATCTGTACTTTTAACACTTTGTTAATGTAAAACAATTTGGTGGTTTGTAATTTAGGCATTATGACAGATTTCTTTCAGTTTGCTGATGGGAAATTATAAATGATGTAACCCACAATCAGTACATGTACTGTGCAATGATTGGTGGAGCCACAGATAAAGGATGTTGCTAGAAATACTGCACCTAGTTTTCACCTGTTCTGTTGGAAAAGAAA
Source organism: Branchiostoma belcheri (assembly GCF_001625305.1). NCBI lineage: Eukaryota > Metazoa > Chordata > Leptocardii > Amphioxiformes > Branchiostomatidae > Branchiostoma > Branchiostoma belcheri. The sequence continues at coordinate 1,230,413 of NW_017804176.1, read as the reverse complement.
TCGTCTGCAACAGGCATGATTCTGATGCAACGTTGACCAAGCATCCACCAATGAAACCCGTGAAAAGTCCAGGTTTTGCACAGGCGCAGTACGTTCTGCTGACATGTTCACAGACTCTGAACCCCCTGTACTGTTGTACTGTAGTTGTATTGAGTGGAGTGCCATTCTCAGTTTCTGAAAATTTTGTTTCTGCTTGATATGAATGAATTTTTGAAATCGGTAATTTGAAACCCATGTAGTTCTTAAGATTTCCACCACTTTATTATAAGCTATAAAAAGATCTGAATGTCACTCAGTACCAATCTTGTGCATCATGGTTTAATATGCTTCTACACATTGAAAGTTCCAGCTGTGATATTAACATGAGGTGCTCCCTGGTATCCGGTAGTGTGTTGTGTGTAGCATGTCTACCTCTGTAACAGTCAGGGTACTACAGATTATTTTGCCTCCGGAGAATTGGTGTCGCAAGCAATATTACATAGTTACAACTAACAAACTACATGTATAACTATAGTAGAAAAATACTAACTTCTGTACAGCAGAAATTCTTTGCACAAATCTAGAATCTGTATTCTGACTATTCACATACCAACATTTATAGCTGAATATCAAATAAAGATGTACAATACCTTTCTCTTCCTGAAAGGAATGTACAGAACATAGCAGCACATTCGTAGACAGGGTACTGTTTCTCCTAGCACTACATACTTGTATAGAAGAGCTGTTGTTGAAAAACAGTGTACATAAGTAACTAGTGTGTTACTTTGAAAAGTGACAAACAACTGTGCAACTGTCCAGCCAGTTTCCTGTGGTCTGACGTGTATGATTTCTGTTGCCTTTTATTGTGGAAAATAACCTACTACTAGTAACTTTTTCCATTAAATTCTGTGAGTAGCCAAAGGGGGAGGGGGGCATGCTGTATTGTGTATGTAAGGAATACTTTGCAACCTTGTGTAGTTGGTTCCTTTGTGGATGAAAGGTACAAAAACCTTGACTTTGCACTCAATCCGTAGTGACTGATCGCTTTGATATCATCTCACAGTCATGAATTGCCTCCTTGGCATTGAAAGCTGAAAGGTAGCAATATACTAGTATACATTTTCCATTCCTTTTGCTTTGTATGAATAGCTTACTGGAATGGTTATATCCCCCCCCCCCTTTGTAGGATGTAAAAATTGACATGCTCAAAGTCACTGGGATGTGCAATTACTTAACTCTTCAGCCTTTCTGTTGATGATGTAATACGTATGGTTGTGCACTTGATGTTGGTATGAGGACAGTGGTTGTGACATATTGTTTGGACAAGTCTCTTCATTGTTATGTTTGTAGTTTTCCTTTTTTTCTTCTTCCCAAATGTTCAAAATAAAAACACTCAAGTGTTCCATTCATTGTGCATGGCTGTGGAAAAATCCAAGTTTCTTTTTTTTTGTATAGTGTTGCTATGCAGTTTTCACTGTGTTAACTTTGGTTGTTGTTTTTTTTTTTTACACGCAATTGTTTACAGAACACCACCATTGACATGAGAACTTAGACCTTTATGGATGAGTATTGTTTATGTTGGACTTTATTGTTGCTTGTACAAATACATACAAATATGAAACATGTTAACTTTGGACAGAACAGTATATGTATATAAATACCTGAGCTCAACTGGTCAAACATAGTATAGTTTCCTGTTATAAATATACACCCCTTACAGTACAATCAAACTAAGTATTACAGTTTTCATACTTATTAGAGTAGACACAATCTATGTTTACAAGAAAATGGTCTGATTGGTGTGTAGTACGTGAGATGGACGCCAGGAGGCGTTTTTACATAACGTGCACTAGCAAGGCTGTATTATCTAGATCTCCCAATTGATTAAAACAGCACTTTTGAAGGAAAGTTAATGGAAACTTTGCTAATAGTGGATGAGTTGGACATTGAGACCATCTTGCAAGAGGTGCCTACCAAAATTGTTGTTCTTGCTGACTTCCCCGTTATATTTTAAAACTTTTCCCTGATAATAAATAAATTAAACATATGTACATCTTCATTTTCTGTACAACATGCACATATGACTATAAATCACACGAATCCCTGCCTCTAATATTCTAGAAAATAATTGTACCTTAGTCTTCTAGTAAATAAGAAAACTTAGGTACGATAATAACCATTTTCTTGAGTCTGTAACACAGACGATGAGGTATTTAGTTATTGTTAATAATGGCAGTTTTATCAATAGTCGCACGGTGGCGCCACTGCACAGTCTCTTCATCTTTTGTCCAGGTTGTTATTGGTAGGGAGGCTGGTGCTTTCGTTCTCGTTTCTTCTCGGCAGGGGGTTGCATATCCTGACGTCACAGTATTGCCACTCCGTGCCCTGAAGTGTCGTAAAACACCACGGTCGTGACCTTCGACCGCCCGGATTGCGGCAGTAGTTGTGGTTGCCCAAGCCGTCCATCTGAAGAAAGTAGTCAAGCAAACGCCAGGAATTAAAACATGTTACCAGTAACTGCTGGAAGAAGTAGTTTAAGATAGATTTTCTATTCGAATTCGTATCTACGGAGTATCTCGTTCAAATTTTGAGTAGAGACGCCTGGCTTTTTATGCGTGTTCTTATTCCAGCGATTTTTCTTCTGGTAAAATCAAGGACATGAATTATTTCCTTGGTAAAATCCTTAGATGGCTCCCGGGCCCCTGCTCTGTATCACAACAATCCTGACCATCCTTTCAGCTATTAGAGTAAAACACGTCTATCTCAATCGGCATAACGCTTTTTCTGAGCAGAGTAAAACAACGTTACGACAGACGTACAAGTACCTTGTCGCCGAGCCAGTACTTGGACATGACGCAGTGCGCCTGTGGCCACTGTGACGTCCATTTCTGACACGTCACGCCCTCCAGTGTGTAGTCCACAGTCCCTCTGTAGTCCCTGCCGTCACCGTATTTACTGAAGAAACAGACATCTGCGTGGAAATAGACAAAAGCTTTACGTGAACAATGCAGGAAATTTCTTTTTTTTTTCCTAGACCTTTAAGGTGAAGAGCAATTTCGACTGTACTTGGTTCAGTGGTTTATTAGCCATGCCTGATGGTTTGCATTAGCTTAATCTATTGGGTTCGAATGAAAGCTCATTTGTGTTGGAATAATCTATAGTTATAGAGTTCAAACTTTGTTCCAACACAAAAAGTAAACCATACATTTGTGGAGACAGCGAGTGCATCACACATCTGACGAAGGTTGACCGAAAATTTATGGTGACTCTTTCAATTGTGTAGGAACGAAAGCCCTATAACTACCAATCTATTGGGTTATTTCATAGTACATGTACATGTATGTTCTTGGCATATTCTAGAAGTCGTTCCGCTCACCCTTTCTCCGCCTCTGCATGTCTCTCCTGTTGCACTGGTACATGTGCCGAGTCTGCGCCACGTCCAGCTCACTCAGCACCTTCCTCTGCCCGATCTTAGGCTTGGCTCTCCAGCCGATACGCTTCACCTGGGGAAACAGTCACACAAACAAGCCAGATTAAGTTTACTTTGCGTAAACCCAATATTCCAAGGATATAGAAGAACATTTCAGTCAGGCTATATGGTATATTATCACGGGGACAGCGCGGGAGTGGAGAAATAAAGTAATGCCCATCCGCACAACCTCAGCGCAATGATGTGCATGTGCCTGAACTGCTGTGTATATTGGTCGCAGGCGTTTTTGCTGCATTTTCACAGGGTCGCGCCAGAGTACGTCATAATGTACGTCATAATAGTCCTGCAAGAAAACCGGACCCTCTATGGCCGGACAAAAAAAGAGTCTGCTGGAGACTATACAGGCCCTACCTTGATGGTAGGTTTCCCGTTGACGGAGAAGTAGTTTGGTCCGTAGTGCATGATGCTGTTGTAGTCGTACGCCACGCCCAGCGTGTTGATGGTCTTAAACGTCATCTTGTCGAAGTTCTCCTCGGCTCCGGGAAGGATGTTTCCCCGCAGGATGCGGATGTACTTGTTCCGATCGTACCGGGCCTGTACAACAGGGCAACAGCGAAGGAATTATAATCTACAAGAACATATTTTGCTGGAAAAAGTGTAAGCAACCAGTTAACAAGACAATTAGTCTCCACCACAACGCGGGTTCGAAAAAGGTAAAGTGTAGCCAATAGTAGCCTCCGTAGCAGGCTTATAGAACTGGAGGTTTGGTGGTCTTCGGCTTTTTTCTGATACAAAACGGGGGTAATAAAACCAGGCCGGCTATTTTGTCTATATGCAATCAGAAAATAGCACATTAAAGATCCCAAAGACCATGAAGACCCCCAGTTTTTGGCATGCTATGTAGGCTGAGCCGGCAATAGGGAAAATAATTGACTATGGGAGTTTTGCCAGCGTAGAGTTTATTTAACCCTCCCGTGGACTGATTCCTCGCTAACTATTTCCCCCCTCCCCCTTTTTTTAAAACAAATTCAATGATCCGTACCCCCGTAAGAAGGCCTGGTGGAGGCTATAAGACAATATCCAATAGCTAAAACACTATCGGAAAACGGTATATAGAAGAGGGCGACTCTTGACTCTTCCCAATCAAAGTTTGCTCAGAAATAAGTAGATTAATCATGCATCATGCATATATTAGTTTAGCTTGAGGTTTGGTCTTCTTTGGTTAGCCTAAGTTAGCCAAACCTTGGTTAATTCATCTGTGCATGGATGTAGAAACAATTTTTCTACCTCCATGATCTGTGCTTTTAGAGCAACAAAGCGTTGGCACAACGTCATAGTCAATTAAACGTTACTGTAAACATCAATCTTCAGCGTAACGATATGTTAAGCCTGCCATTTTCTGCACAAAACTTAACGGTTCTCTTGGGTTAAAACCTACCAAAATGCCTTTGCCCTAAGGTGTCAAATCACAAAGGCAGAGTGACGTACACGTAACAATCTTCATAAGGCACAGAAATCACCTAACCCTCACAGATGACATTTTCTTGGGGCGTCCAAAGCCGCATTTATGTCAAAGCTGCGAAATGATCTCTCCTTAAATGTCGCTGAAAAACACTGAGACTCCCAAAGACCAAGTCGTTTACGGGTAAAACGAGAAATGGAGACTTGCTATGTCTAACTAAACCTTCTCACTCGGAGATCAATCCCGTCCATTGTGGGAGCAGCATTCAGCCTGTGGAAGTCTAAACATACCGAGCAGACAGTTTAAAGCAGGGATAAACAATTCTATCCCTCTAACCTCACAAAGAAAAGGTGCGCGATCTTTGCAAATCCTTTGATTGCGTCTAATGGTTGCAGTGTGGGGAGAGAAAGCCGTGCATGAGAAAAGGTAGGCGGTGCCCAAAATTGGTAGATTGAAACTTTAAGCTCCTTAGAGGAGGACTGAACAAAAGTCACCAACGGAATGATTGTGTTGAAGGACGTAAGGCGACCTCCGTGACAATGTGAGAACATGTTCGAATCGGTAATTAGTCCACAGGGTTATTTATAACCGAGGAACAAACTAAAGTAAACACTGCGATGTTGGAAGCCTTCAAGTTAAAGAAAAAACACTAGAAATACCAAAAAGGTCAATGTGATTAAACGACATTGGTGCACTGTACTAAAGTAGTTTCATGTTTTTGTACCTCAACATTCCTGACGTAACGCAGCATTCTTTCGACACTGATGTCATTTTCAGACGATAATTTGAACACTACCACAGCGATCATGAAGGGGTGGGTGGGTGTGTTTTGGAGTGAGTTAGAGGTCACAAGGACACACAGGTATTCAGTGGTGCATGTACTACAGGTATCGTCTGTGCTGCGTTTTCTCTTTGATCATTTTCTGGCTACTGCTTTTAGTCGTTTGGCGCCAAGACTAGACATCTGCGAAATGTAAGACCTACTGTCTGCCACAATATGACAGGTAACTACAGGTTGTGGAGTATGGGCAGATTTCAAGTACATATTCAAAAACAATTGACAGCGTACCATATAAAAGTTTATCTTATCAAGAAGCGTGGCAAAAAACATGCGAAATACAGCATGAACTGTATATACTCAATGTCAACCCAAACGAATTCTGTTTAGGTGGAAATGATTATATAAGTGACTGACACTTTTCCAGTATTTGAACAATTTAATGTTCGGGGTGCGTCGTGCCTTGAGGGACGGTACCTGATGACACGGTTTGTGTCGACATGATGATGGCCTGCATTATACAGACGTCGGGGTCTGTCATTTGCGGTGATTAAGCTAATTAATACCCCCGTCCGGAGACAATTAATGGTTAGAGAGGGTATAATTGTATGACATCATGTTTCTGGGCAGGTAGGAGAGCCTCTGTAGTTTTAAGGCGCGGTCATTGTGCGTTATACAATTTTTGTCGTATGATTTTCAGTGACGGTCTGATAAAAACGGTCTGTGTAAAATTTATAGGAACCGTTTTCCCGCCACAAGACAGGTGAATTATATACGACATAGCCACGACTGTCTCAGGAACGTCGTGCGATCTCGAACGTGGCCGGGGTCTTATATGAAGATCTCTCCTCAGGACGGCGACTTTTATGTCTGCACAGATCCGCCCGGGGATGAGACACATCCGGCTTCCACAGCTACCTGCACGGCTTCATTACAATAATTACACCCTAACCCGGCTATTTACTCCACATTCTTCACTAAGACGTCAGCCTAAGGGTTACACTACAGGTAACTATCCCGAGAAAATAACATAGACACCGCGTATTGAATTACAACCATGTTTTGGAATTTCTGCTGAGATACTAGTAAACACCATCGCATTACGAGGGAGGGAAAATCATCAGCTCATCTTTTGTTCTTGTCTTCCCGTTCCTGTCGTTTGATTGGTTTTATTGGAATGAGCGCTCAAAAATTTCACAACGATCTTGTTTAACCATACCAAACATACCACGAGATAAAATAACTCATTATTTCACTAGAAAGAAAGTATGCCGTAACCCGTTTTGAGCTTGTAGCTTTATCCGGGGCCATAACAAATTTAAGTTTCGCTCTTTACCTCCTAAACTGATGAAATCCAGACAAGATGACGAAGTTTTCTCCGTCTGCCACCCAGTTTTAGTCCTCATACAGAGAGGGTGCCTAACTAATGCCGCCGATAGGTCCTGTAGTATATACAAGGTCCACGGGTTAGCGGGGTTAAGCCTGCCTTCCAGCGAGCGACAACGGGAAGAATAAAACTGTAATCCTCGCGGGCTGAGAGGGGATACCGGCCGGGCTGTATGTGGAATTTAGAATATCGCGCATAATTTCGAGTTAAGGATCTTCCTATGTGGAGTCATGCAGGAATTAGGTATGAAAATCAAAACATCGTTAAGTGCAGGTGCGGAGTGGTAAATAGTCTTTTAATACGGGCCAATTTACATCAGACTTTACAGTGAACTAGTTCTAACTTCTCTCTAATTTGTCCTATTTGTAAGTACATATGTTAAATTGTGTATAAACTAGCCTTTGAAGCTCCTTGCAATTGTCGGTGTCCCAACCCCTAGATATTGAACTACCGAGACTTATTTTTACGTTGAAAAGTAATGATGTATTGATACGGGGGAATGGGCGAGCTTATCACAAGCCATCAGCCTCTGCCCAACCGAGACGGGGGGCGATACACACTTGAGGCACCTTTCACCCATGCAGTCACACACAAGTTACCTTTTTTTTTTAATTCCAACATTTCATGACTAGACATGGTGATGGAACACTGAAGTTATGTCAACTCACTTATGCCGCCACCAACGCAGAGGACAAATACAGGACAATACTCATTTCCACTTGAGGTCGTGTGAAGGGTATTTCCCAAGGGCACAAGATCAAGTCTTTTCCGGTCAAGATTTCCGGTGGCATGTCAGGACTCGAACCCGGGACCCCTAGGTTCTGAGTCGAGCACGCTGCCGTTACGCCACACGACCCTACAGATGAAGTTTTAAGCTGTAGAAGTTACCTGTTCGTGCCAGAAGCCCACGGCGTGTCCGATCTCGTGCACCACGGTGCCGAACAGCTCACAGCCCGACCCCAGGGACAGCTTCTGCTCCCCGCCCTGCATCCCCACGTACGACCAGCAACTGGAACATGTCCGGTAAAGTGATATTATGTAATAATTTCAGTATTTTAAACATCGTTGCTTTACACAATCGTTTTCTTGCGCTATAAGCCTACCTGGGTTCATGATGACATTTGTGGAGTAAAGGATCGAAGTCGTTGCGCCGCAAAACGACTTGGAAGATGCCCGAGTTGCCCGAACGAAAACCTCGGTTTGTTTACATTGCTTTTTGAGAGCCTCCTAAAAATACAGCGGGCCTGGAGCAACTTATTCTGAGACTCGCGTTGCGCTGAGTCGCCAGAAAAGCGAAATAGCATCGCTAATGTGCTGAAAGTTATTGAAAATGACAATCTAGATGAGAGAATTACCTGGTTATGGTAAGGATATCTTAAATGATTGAGACTCCTAACTTCCATATACGAGTATGTGATCCAATAAGCTTTATAGCTATATGTGAAGTTACTTCCGGGTTCGCGCGGTACGCGGGAGTTTATTTGACGCGTCCATGTATGGGATACCAGAAAACCGAGATATCTCGGCTTCCGCATACAGGGAACACATGGGAAAACCGAGATATCTCGGCTTCCGCATACATGGAACACATGGGAAAACCGAGATATCTCGGCTTCCGCATACATGGAACACATGGGAAAACCGAGATATCTCGGCTTCCGCATACATGGAACACATGGGAAAACCGAGATATCTCGGCGCCCGCAGGACTAGGGTTACGAGCGTAAATTCTGAATTATATTAGTAGCACTCACCCCGCATCTCCGATGAAATGGAGGAAGTTGACGTCGTTTCTTTTCTTCTTCCTGAACTTGATGCACGTCTTTCTCATCCAGTGTCTCATGGCGGCACGAACCACCTTCCGGGTTTTCCTGTCTTCAGAAGGAAAGAGGAAAATAATGTTTTAAAAGAATCCTCCTGGGAAAGCACAGGTCACTGGGTCAGTAATTAATCTTATCATGTTGGTGAATGATTGCATTAATGTCAAAGCTCTTGATTCACAACCACTTGTTGATTGGAACCAATGACCGTTTTTTCTCCATCCCCCCATACAAACAAGTGGTTGTTGATTGATAATATCCAGACCACTGGGTTTCTACTGCTTGCAATGACTTTCTGGTGTCCTGTGTTTCTTTGTTACACGTTATAACGTTATACTGGGCTGACCATGGCTAGGACAGATCAGTGTTTTACACTGCAAACGCAATTATACAGACGCAAAAATAGTTAGAAGATAGTAAGAAGATTTAAGAAGTAAACTTTGAATTTCGCTTCTCAGTTCTCTGTGATCAAAGTCATGAACATTCTTCAACACGTTCGTATCTCTCCGGAGCCTATGCCACATACAGTTTCAACTAACGATCAGGAAAAGCCTTACCCAGAGTTGTCTTGTTGAGGTGGTAGGGGATAACGCCCTCTGGCCACAGCAGGAGGCGGTCCTTCACGGCGGCCCGGCGGTGTCTGAGGGCCTGGAGGTCCGCCTGGGGAACCACGATGTCACCTTGGTAGAACGGCGAGGAGGTCTTGTCTGTAGGGTAGAGTTAATCATTAGTATTATCATCATAATGGTAGTGCCATGTTGACTTTGTTTTCTGGCATATGTTGGGTAGTGCAGGTAAAATTGGAGCTGTCCAGGTTTTTCTGGATTTCAGGTTATAACCGTATACTGTATAACTTCACCAAACCTGCACTGGTTCATATGTACAGCGGGTTTGAATATACATGCATGCAGGTGTGTGTGAAATTCTAATGGCTGCGTTGACTGTTACCACATACGAAGCATAAAAGAAATAATGTCAATGCATCTGTACAGTATTTCACGGGATTAATACTTTTTGGGTGGTTCAGGTAATTTTCAATGTTGCAGGTAGGCAGAATACACCCCCATCAAACTCCTTTCAAGCCGTACCCGGAAATTCAAGCCGTACCCGCTCAAAAATTCTGGCCGTACCCTGTACTTTTTCGCCGTACCCAATGGCGGATATCGCTCAGCCCCGGTGCGTAGTCACTCGGAAGTCGTGTCTAAATACCCTGTAGGGCAACGATACACAACCTCATATAGCCTATGCTCTGCTAAATATTCCTGGCCACCTACCTGCCGAGTGGCGTCGTACGGCGAAAAAGTACAGGGTACGGCACGAATTACCGGGTACGGCTTGAAATTTTCGCGGGTACGGCACGAATTTCCGGGTACGGCCAGAATTTTTGAGCGGGTACGGCTTGAATTTCCGGGTACGGCTTGAAAGGAGTTTGATGGGGGTGGAATAATGTATTTCGAACCCTGATGCCTTTCCCCCTGTCCTGTTGACTGCAGGGGAAATATGTTCTGAGAAGCTGTGGTGGTGTGAAGCTGAGAAGCTGTGGTGATGACAGTCTAAATAGACAAGCAGTCACACGGAACGGTACTGTCCGTGACCTCTCGTGACCCCGACATAGTCGGACTGGACATGGGGTCACATCTTATCTATCTTATCTGTCAGAACACGGTTATCAAACGGCTTGGGGTCATCATGAAAGCATTCTTTTATTTTTTAAGTTGAACAGGAGACAAGCGAGAAAGTCGCGTCCCACAAAATGGAGTCTTTTATATTGATGTTTTATTCAATGAATTTTTACAAGAACCTTACCAAAAGGTTTAATTTTGTATCAGTCTCATCCATGACATTTGGAGGATCATCCTTGATAGAATTTGACATTTAAAGGTTTATTTAACCAAAGACGTTCTGATTTAACTTGAAGTTTTTCAGACAGACATGCGACAGCCCCCCGCGGCGCGTCTCCCCCACATCGTCCATCCCCAGACGACAGTTTGAGAAATGTCTGAACTGACAGAAGATGGATTTTTACGACATGATAGAAACCAGCAGCGGGCGTGACCTCACCCAGGAAATGGTGACCTTGAGTCATACGTCATTTCCGCCACGTCTGACGTTGTCCACTGAGAAGCCCTATCACTCGTGTAACAAGGCGGAGCTAATAGATCAGGAAGACACTAATTGAAAAGCAGATAATTGATTGAAGACAGAAGCTATTGACAGGTCTACAAAGACACAGCGCACTACCTTTGAAAATATTTCAATTTAGAAGGCTTTGATGAATTTCGGAACGCAGGATCAAAAGGTACAAAATCACTCTTGCAGAACGTCTTAACTTAACCCGGTCCTCCACGATTCTTATCAGGAGATGATTGACTTGACGAATTGCTTAATTGTCCATCTAATGACCGGTCCCTTGGGGATGGGCAGTAGATAGAGACTAGCGACGCGGTTGTCATCGTGTATACTGCACTACCTACCATCGATGTTTACTAGTTACCTCACTGTCTCGTCCTTGCTTTTCTCAATCCGCCGATTTTTGGAGTCAATTCTGTCATATTGGTGTAAATTTTTCTTTGATATTTGTTTGTTTGTTTGTTTATTTGTTTATTGACTCACCTTGCATATTTTCCTCCATCCTTGATTTCTCGGAGTCGGCGTCCTTTGTTGTTGCGGCGCCCTTACCACAGAGAGACTGGGGACAGAGGCCTGTAAGTACGGGACGAAGCAAAGAACATCGATCAGTCCCAGCAATGGGAGACATTCCTCTCACACAGCGGTGCGTGTAAAGACCTTACCTGTGGTGCCCACATCTGTTCCACAGCCAGGTAACAGATGGTCCCACATCACTCACAACTTCTGCCGGACAACAATGGTTCCGAACCGGATCGATATGGAAGAAAAAAAAGGACAGTTTTCCTCACACGGGAAAATGTCTGTAAAAGAAGCGACACAAGGGTGTGGGATAGTCAGAAATAAGCTGGGGTACAGATAGAGGTCCATATATGTGGCATGGTCGGGGATGGGACATTAAAAAGAATTTATGATCTTTCAAAATTCCTAAGCACACGCGACCGTTTTACCGTGTCCCCTTTCTTTTCTCTTCAGTCTCTCTTATTTCTCACCCCAACTTCGAAGAACGTTGTTTTGAAGTGCGGACAGTGTGGTTAGAAGATAGGACTTCTAACGCTTATCTGAGTGTACAGAGATCACCTTGGAGATCACCTCCGGGCAAACAAATCAGCCTGTGTTTACAACGTCATCGGATACAACATGCTTCAGAATCCTGTCTTCTGTGTTAGGAGGTTTCCCGTGGTTGAAGAAACCAAACTCAGACCTGCTTGGTCTGGTAGCTGAAGAGATATCCTTTCGTCCCATATACAGTTATTCTCCTTCAGAATTATTCCACGACAGATACGGTCGCTAGATCGTCGACTCGAGGGTGTGCAGCTTCGAATAGAAACGCCAAATAAACTGTGTCTTTTGTAAAAGAAAATTTTCATAACATGTAATCATTTTCACAACAACAGAACTGTCAGTCATCTATTATGAAGTTCTGGGGTCGCTGTTTATGCATAAACTCGGAGCAAATGTTATATTATTCAAGGAGGATTGTTAAAATATTTGGGGGTTTATAAATAACTTTATATTTTGTGGCATGTATTCTTTTCTCCAACATTCATGCATCTGATTTTTTCATCACGATCCTTTTTCCGTTCGCTCTTCACTTGACACCCGGTCGCCCATACCCTACTGTAGTAGAGAACCGGTTTAGAGCCAGGAAACGTATATCAGATTGTTCCCATCTTTATTCACGACCCAAGACAGGCTATTTGTTACAAGAATGTACCTCTGTTGTACCAACACCGTCGCTTCCAATGTTGGCAGCCGTTGACCGTCCTTCCATTCAATCCTTCCTGTACCACGTGACAACTCGAGTTGCTTTCTTAGCGCTAGCGTAATACAATTGTTTATATAATCTCCAAGTGGGTTAAACGGATTATTCTTACAGTAATACTTTCACGACATCCATCTGTACGCGTCTTTCTGAAACCATCTGCAGTTTCTCACTTGTTGGCCAAACATTGGATCCTGTAAGCCGAAGTAGGGCCTTCAGCGGCATGTCGTATAAAGATGTTTGCGGCCAACTTTTAAGGCGTGACCAAAATTCGAAGCACGTCTTTTAAGCCGCCCGTTAAAAGGACACAGTGTCTTCATTCAACAATGACATGCTTTCATAGCCAGGGTGACGTCCCTAGAACAGGTCAGGGGAAGGAACAGCGAAAGGGCTTGTCGAACATTTGATCTTACACGTAGTGTTAGTGTAGTCTCTACCAGACTCCTTTGCAGGCTGAATAAATACGTAGTAGAAATCGGCAAAGGGGGAAATCATTGGCCAGAGGAGTTGGCCGGCCATAGAGGGTCCAGTTTGCCTGCAAGGACCCTCTATGGACTCCTCTGGCCAATGATTTCCCCCCTTTGCCGATTTCTACTATTTATTCAGCCTGCAAAGGAGTCTGGTAGAGACTAGTGTTAGTACGCGGGTGACCAGCCTCATGACCATGGATTAGGCTTCTGACAAATGATTCCTTGTGCAGTGGAGCGTAGCTGAAGTCATTTGGACGTGTCGTGGAACAAATGCAGCAGCATGAGGAAAAAGACAAGTTCGCAAGAGGGTCAAGTTTTGCAAATCACTGAGCAAATATTTGCTCTTTCATTCATTCAGACTTACGAACATGTTCCAGCCTCGCACACTTCATGTTCTCTCAAACTACTGAACAAGATATCGAGAAGAGCACGTGTCTGTTGCTGCCGTGTGTCAAGAGTAAAACGTGTAGTGTTCTATCGACTGTTTTTGTTGTGTTCACAAAAGTGTATTTCATGGAAAGGTAACGAACTGAAAAAGCAGCTGCACACGCGTTCCCGCCACCAAATGAACAATGAGGAATATTTGTGGGCCTGTCGTGCTGAAATGCGGTTGTAGCTGGAGGGAGACTAGAACTATTCATAGGTGACCCTTTTTCTGCTTTTACAATACTCGTATATTTTTCTTTGCCTCGTTAAAGTGTCGGTTGTAAGGCGAAGTAACAAGGTAAGGTGGGACAAAAACTGGTCTGTACGCACATTGTTACGTTAGTAGGAAAAGACAAGGTTACGGGCACCGAACCGTGCAGATAGAACCAAATATCGTCACAGGACAGGGAACAGAAATGTGTCCATAGCGGGCGCGTATTGTGCCCGTCGCCGCCCAAGGGGAAAGGTGGTCCGCGTCGGCGGGAAGGGGACACCTATCGCACCGGTGCCGTCCCCGAGTGCGCCCGAGGGCACGGGAGGTGCTCTCGCTGATTGTCCTGTCGTGAGGTCGGTATCCGACGATCGGCTTTATCAGACATGACGCCTTCTGACTTAAGGACTTTTACAGCTATCACTCAAGACGGTCTACAGAAGATCTCTGTCCTAATCTCGGGTTTAGGGAGCAGTCGTAAACACCACACGCCTCAGACGACTCGGCTACGACCCCAAGCAGCTTTCCAGACGGAGAAAGCGATTACTCTAAATCAATATATCTTATCAGATCGAAATCCTGGCATGTGTAGAATAATCTTCGACACTTATTGTCCAGGCAGCTACCAATATTTCGTTCAACGTTTCTGCCTATCTGGTCTCATTGCGACGCAAACTTTAATACATGTACGTACTTTTTGGACTTGTTGAAGAAAGGTACTGTCAGCCTGCACATGTACGTACGTATATACGGAAGTAGGGAACACACAGGCATAGATCACAAAAACATTTGCCAAGGCCTTATGAACCTAGTCGTTGTTTAGTTACGAGACACCCAAACCGTGACAGGACAGGACGTGAATCCATGTGTCTTCTCTAAGCTCTAGGACCGAGTAGAAAATACCTGGCGATGTTACCTTGGTTGATCTGCCATGGCTCGGGCGGTCCGTCTGCGTCTCTCTCGGTCTTCCCGTTCGTGTTTCTCCGGCGCGCCCTCCCACCTGGCGCGGTGGCTGACGAGCTAATCCATAGCAGCAAGACCAGTGTGTGCGTCCAAACGTTCACGTCCATCCTGAGCTAGCGCGGGAAGCTAGCAGGCACGTCCACTCTAGCGGGGGGCGCTGAAATGCACCGGGCGGCGGTCAGTTCCAGACGAACTTGTGGGAGGACGGTGACTCGTCTTCTTGATCACCGCCTGGCCGCTCGCTGCACATGGTGCGTCCAAAATGCCCGATTGATCGCGGGTATGTTTTTCCGCGGCATACAAACAATAGCGGTAATGATGGCTGATTAAGTGTTTCTGACCAGGTGAACAGACGCGGCGAATGGGAGAAGACCAACAATCGCAGCCACCCGTCGGACATTATCACGTGGAAATCAATATTTCTCAGCAATTACTCCCAGGATTTGAGGGTGTTCGCTCCGCGGTGCTGTTCGCCCGAGGCCATGCAGAAGCAGCTATGGTATGTCTCATGTCCTGTCCGGATGAAGTGACGGCGTTGGCCCGCGGCACGCCCGCACTCCGCTACACAAACCACCGGGGCACGCGCGTCAACAAGCGGACCTGAACCTGACACGGACGGGACAGTCAAGGGTCGGGATCGGCGGCACGGATTAGTGTGATAGACGGGGAAGATCTTCACACTTCTGTCACTCCTTCACTCTCAAGACATTTCTGAGATATCTGCTGAGACATCGCATTGGCGTTGTACCAAGTCAAGCGGCCTGACTCTTTGCAATATCACTTTTAGAAAGAGAAACTTGAAGCGTTATACCTATCGACAAAACGTTAACACTTCTCTCGAATATATTCACTGCTTCTACTTCCTTTCCTTCAGTTCCCTCACTGCCTGCGACTCGTTTTATCCAATTTTTATACACCTTGTCAACGTTAGGCTTCCAATACACACAGATGGAATGACAGGTAAAAGGAAAGCCTGTGCGCACTGCTGAACAAAAGAAAGTTCACGCCGACTATTTAGCATGTATACAACTGTCCGACATCGGTCTGTTCAGCTCACCGTTTGTTTATCAACTCACCGGTCACACGTAGAACAATAGCTTATTGTTTTTGGACCAGTACCTGCGGTAGACACAGATTGGCCACACTGATGCTAATGTTCTTCTTTTTTCTGTGAAACTGAGCAACTTCCGTGGCGGGACATTCAAAAACACAATGCGGGCATTTCCTAGATTCCTATATTTTTTCATTCTGAATTCATACTTTTCTTCCTTGGTTCGTCAATCATCATATTCTTTATTCTTTTAATTTGCATGGTTACATCATCTGTAGCAAACGCATATTAAGTTATAACTTATACATTTGACGTAGCGAGGTTCAAGTTTTCTTTAAACAGACATAGCACAAGTTACAGAGCTTCTAAAGATTTCTTCAGACCACATCTTGAAGAGCTAACTTTCAAAATAAAAAGAAATCCATAATCAGCGATCTTTGATTTTGCATTAGTTTATATGAATTTCTTCATTACGATTTCTACATATTTGTTGTGTATTGTTTGACCCCTTGACCTCCATAAAAACTTTTCAAGGTTGAGTAAAGGTACAACAACGAAAGCAAGCTTAGAAATGCTTTACAAAATCAGACAATAGTATCTATGACTCACCATAAAAACTTACCAATACTAGTACTTCCCTTCTTGTACGACCAGTTAGAATATATACTTAAACCAAATAGCTATAATATTCCTGTCATGATTCTTGTGGGACGAGGTTGTAGAATTTATTTGCGTGCCTCGCAGGATATAAAAGCCTTTGGTCTGACGTAATCATTCTGTGAGGAAGCAAAGGTTATTTGTAGGTCACAATTTTTTGTTCCCATTTCTTATAAAGCAGAAAATAGTTGAAACTGGTCAAATAGACTGAAGAATATTCATTTTTTTACTTTGAATTTATTAGGATGATCCACAATGTAGTTTGACATCTCAGCTATTCTTCCATGGAATACATCAATACAAAATACCGGGTAACAACTGTCCTCTTCCAGAGGAGTTGGGCGACAATAGCAGTACACTTTTCAACCCATGTGCACTCACGTGGTTGGCCAAGGGTCGGCATCAACTCGGCAAACTCTTCTTTTCGTATTTAACCTCCTTGGTATTATTCAGTCTATTTGGCCAAGTTCTACAATTTTCCAGCAGCCCTCCAGTTTGACTTAGCTCTGGTGCCTTCCGAACCCCCGTTACAAATCGACGGGCACCCAGGTTAGTGGTTTTACAAAGAAACGGAGGCGGCGAAGATAGCCTGTTCTCCACCGGACAGCGCCTGTACTGTGTCAAAAACTACACCCCAATTGAAGACGAATTTCCCCGGGTGATTACGGGACGATTATCCACCGCCGCTAGGTGCCAAAACTTGCCGTGTTTTCATTATGTCTCATTAATCCGTTCAAACCGTTCCTTTCTTCGGGAAGTTGGAACTGCGCAGAACCCGCAATTTTGTCGGCGGAAGCACTGGTCTGCCGCCGCCTGCTGTCACACAGGGCGCCGACAAGTGTCGGCCGGGACCGGGTCATTAGCCCGGCTTTATGATGACGCGCAGGAAGTGTATCAGGTGTAGAAAGAAACCACGGATAGGGATTCCTGTGTGCTATAATAATTTACGTACTCGTTAAAGAAAAAAAAAGTCTAGTTGATCAAGAAGATAAAGGAAAGAAAAAAGGGAAAACCTCTATCTCTGTGTCTACAGGCGGGATTAGGTCAAACTCAGTTAACTGATAGCCTTCATAACAGACTTCGCCGGGGCCCATTTCGACATATTATGACCTGTTTTCGGATTGTGTATAGCAGCGTCAAACCCTGGAAATATAGAGGCTAACTTGTTTACACTCCGTGAAACGTTAACGCCGGATCATCACACTTGTGTACACAAGGATGGGCAGAGATCCAGGTAATCGGCAGATAGGGAAATCCAATCCCTGTAATCTGTTCTTTAATTATCCTCTCTCCGCACCTGTGTAGCCTCCGTACCGTGACCAGCTCCTCCGCTACAGTACCTCACACATCCGCGGGGTCAAAAGTTTAGACGAGTCTTGGTGGAAAATCCTATAGTACCCCCCGTAAAGGCTTGTTTGTCGGTGAAACCCTCTCTCTCCCCGGCAAAGTCCCTCGGCGGCAAAACCATCCCACTGCGGCATACTCGCGTCGCTCCCCGAAAAAAAATTAAAGCCGCCGCCCCACAAGTCTGCGAAGGAGGCTGTAAAGGCACAGTCGTATTCTTAGTATGATTTTTCTTGTCTCTGGAATTTCAGCAAAGCTGTGACAGAACCGACGATTCGCAACTATCTACGACAGACTTTTTCGTCACAAGGCTCTGCACTAAACGTTCGCAATTGTCAAGTGAAATGTAATTAATTTGCTATGTATAAACACTTGGTGAAATGGGAGTTGTTCACTTGTTGTATGTTACTGTTTTGGAAGTATTCGGCGTGCAGGTCATGAGCACTTGGGGATCCTCTTGTGTGTGTATGTGATATATATTTAAAAAAATGAATGATATTCATTACACATGTTCTTGCCCACATTAGATAAATGCAGTATTTACACTATTGCAACAATGTCTGAAGATAAATCTAATATCAGTAACTGTAGTATTGAAAGTAAATGTTAAATGTAATCACTATCGTATATATGCAAGATATATCTATTGCTAATAAAATAGTTAACATGTTATGCTATCACTATAATGTCTATATCTACCGTACACATATCTGAAGTTCTGCGTGATCCTGCGTATGTGGCCTGGCACTAACCGGGGGAAGCGATTTCCGATAAGGATCAGTCGACTTGAACTCAGGATGTTCGGACCACCGAACTGGTTACTCTGGTCATTCAGAGGCGTGTTAATCAAGGAGTTGCTGACGCAATTACCACCCTAGTCTCTTTCAGGCTAACGACATTGCTAGAAAAATACTAGAAATCGAACAATCAGACTTTATGGTATGCCAAGAAATCTTGCCAGCTAGTACAGTTTGCAGCCCAGGGGCAAAGCGTATCCCTCCGAATTCGTTTAATCCCTATGGCACACTATCCAGTGTATCTGGCCAATTATATTTCTACCATTTTGCCAGCAGCCTAGGGAGCCTGGTAGAGGCTACATTAATCTTTCTAAGGATTTGCTGCTAAACCGCATTCCGTCTGTTACACTCGGGCCGTTAAACAAGAGAGGCTTCCAGGGTTTTAATATCTCATGACTAACCGAGGAAGGAATCATGTACTCGCAGGGGTCCTTTAATATCCTCGATGATTCATTGCCTATATTCAAGACTATTGATACAGCTAGACGAGACAAGGAAGACCACACATCAAGATCAGGCACCGTACGCGGAGTTTAATTAAATTAATAATGAAGTTTTCCGTTTTCCCCAGTAAAGGCACGCTCAAACCAAAACCGCAAGATTTCCCTTCCGCTACAGCTGGATTGTGCTGATGTTGACATATTCTACCGGTTTCTAATTATAATTGATATAAACTGAGCTGTACATGAATAATGTAGCAGCAACTGTTCTCTATTTTTAGTCCCGTCGTGCCACTCCTGAACTAAATCCGGCCCGTCCAATGCAATACTTTAAGTAGGTAGTCTTGAACTATGACTATGAAGTTTGCAAGTTCACGGACTTCGTTTAGTTGCTTAACAGACAGACCTTCTCTCTGTATGCAAAGGAGGCAGGAAGTTTGAAATTCTTTTGTTACGTTATGATTATGTCACAGAGTTTGCCCGATGTGGCCCATTCAGTGAATCCGACACGTCCAATGTAGTACATGAGTTACCCTGGATATTGAGCTATCGTTATCAATTTTTTTTCAAGTTCACGCCCGTCTAGCAGCCGTCTAGCAGCCCATAGGTGGGACATGTTGATGTAATATAACCTAATTCTAGTACCGCGTGCCTAGTAGGGGGCTGCAAGGCTAGTGTATTCCGCCAGAGGGCGGTTATACCGACTGTACAATCAATACATATATATTACGATATGTGTTTCTTAAAAAATCACGAGTTACTAGTAAGTTTAGCATGCTGGTTTTTATTGGTATGTCTGATTTGTTTTCACAAAATACTCAGCAACTTTTAACTTATCACTATATCGATTTGAAGAACAGAGATACAAGTTATATCATTATGCACAATTTCATAAGAAAGAAAAACCTTTAAAATGATAAAAAAGATATATCAATATAATATCAATATCATATCGTTATAGAACATATGTTCATTCCATACATGCAACGGTCGTGGCAGGTTTTATAAACGGTTGCAAATAAATGCCATATTTTTAATTTTTCAGATTATTTTCCATCATTCATATGTTTTCATAAGTTATGTCATGATTGATTATAATTTGAATGCTATTTACAGCAGTGAGGTTCTTGATGGTCATACTAAAGCAACTTCATAATCTTATATTATGCGTGAGCTAATTCATTTTTACAAAAGCTCAATAACTATTACTTATCACTATATAGATTTTGAAGAACAGAGATACAAGTTATATCGTAACGCATAATTTCATAAGAAAAAACATGTCAAACTTTAAAATGATGAAAAATGTAGTCTCAATTTAATATCAATATCGCATTATTACAGAAAATATATACACGTTCATTTCATACATGCAACGGTCCTGGCAGGTCTTATATACGGTTGAAAATAGATGCAATTTTTTTTCATTTTTTTCATATCACTCATATTTTGTCATAAGTAATGTCATAGTTGATTACATTTATAGCAATAAGTATCTTGATGGGCACACTGAAGCAACTTATGTAATCTTATACCATATATACATTTCAAATGATTTCATATGGGTACATTTCAATGCACATTGAAATATGTTCGCTTTATCATGGTAACAAAATAATTATGCTATTTACAGTAGGGATCAATCAAAGATCTGATGGGGGGGGCTTAACGACAATAACGACGCAAGACTGCAAGTCACAATAAAGCCTATTACTTTACATCTCTTTTAAACATGCGCCGCGCTGCCATCTTCTGACGAAGTTTGCTCTGGAACAGACGTCTGTTCATCATCTGTTGGTGTTCCAGCCGTTTCTCGTCGGCAGCATGTTGTTCTACCAGCTCTTGAGCACTCTGAGCCATGGTCTTCTTCTCCTCATCGGGTTTCGTCTGTGTTTTCTTCCTCCTCTCAGCCAGTTTCCTCTTCAGTGTGGCTTCAACTCGACGTTTGTTCTCGTTCTGTGCTTCTACATATCTGACCATGCCTTCTTTGTGAGCCTTCAGGAGACTTTCAATTTGCTCTCTGACATCAGATGAAGACGAAGGATCGTCTTTTGTGTCGTATGGCCAAATTGAACTTGTGATGTCCAAGGTTTCATTTAAAGAGTCTTCGATCATTTGCAACGTTGCTTTAACCTCGATTTCTTTCAGTTCATCTGCAAATGATAAGTGAGAAATACTATAAATTACAAGAGTGTATGAAATTGTATTTGCTGATTAGATATTTCCTATCAGGAATAGTGTTTTAACGTGACCTCGCGTGATCTCAATGGGTTACTTAGAATATGGATCAAAAGTATCGAATGCAATGTTCGAGCAAGTCGTGTCTCTACGTTGCATAAGATAAAGCACATTCCATTCACCTATTCCATAACAAAGATGCTTAGTTTTGGAAAAACAAACACAAATCCTTTCGTATTTAAACTCAAAGTAACCCAAAAGTCTAAAAAGATCTCCTAAATACAGCTTAACCATCAAAGTGAATTTATTTACCTGTTGTCACATCTTCTGGTGGAGGAACATAAATCCCAAACACTCCCTGGAAGCTTTTCCAAATATAGTCAGCCAGTTCTTGGTCATGTTCATCGGCAATGTAGGCCCCAGAAGCAATAGCATCACAGATGATGGTCACCAGGAGGTTGACGAGTAGTATAAAGATGAGTATCATGAAAATGGTAAAGAAGATGGGGCCCACATAGCGGTTCGATTCTAAGATTTCCTCGGCAAAGAATCTGAAAAAAAAGTATCATCAAGTTGAAACGTTGCTGACAGCATTAGCTTGTCGTTTTTACATACCATCTTTATGTGCGTTCTTGGATAAACGACTATTAGAATGAGAGAAGAGACAGCATTCAAGCGATTAGTTGCAATATAATAAAGACAATGGGTATCCATACCTGCCCAACAACATCTCAAATAAGGCAAAGTTGGCGTGCAACACATCGGTGTAAGCCTTCATATGGGTCCCGAACACCAGCATTCCTGCGGTCAAAATGAAATATCTTACTTACAATAGTTCAACAGTAACAAAGACCTGGCGTGAAATACAACGATTACACACCCAAAACTAATAGATGACCAGTAAAAAAAACTATTTCAAAAACGCCTAAAGAGCATCATTGACGTACATATATGGCCATTCTATGTCATTTCGGGAAAACTAAGCCATTTAGATAACGAAAAGACTAATGTCATAAACAGGCAAGGGAATGGCGTCTTTTAAACTTCTTTGAGAACATATTACTTGAACAAACTCTTACCTGAAGTGCTGAACGCCATGAAGGCTATAGTGCTGATGACTGAGAAGCCGATCAAGTCGTTCTTCATGACACCCGGCAGGGCGATGAAACTGGCGACGGTCTTGCTGAAGCGAACGACTTGGAGTAGCGACAGTGTAGTAATAAACACTACCATGGCCAACACGGTCTTGAAGATTTCATCCCACCAGAAAGTTGGGCTTAAGTCGACAAAATGATCTATTCCAAGTTCACCTACAAAATGAGAGTTCGGACAAAGATGGCTGATGATAAAACGTAGTTACTGTGAAAGCCATAGAGTCATCCTTTCCAACACATAGATTATGATGTTGTAGACAATATGTAGTTGAAGCTGCACATACAATTTACTCAATACTGTTTTACCTTTCAATTTAATAACAGACAATTCTGAAAAAATGTAAAATGTGATACTCTGCCATTTACCTGTTGCCTCGACCAATGTGTTCAGTGCTGCGGATGCAGATTGGTACCTTATTCCAAAGATGCACATGGCAGCTGCAGATCCAATTATGCTTGCTAGGGCTAAGATGTTCCACATTTTTCTGAAGAACTTCCTTCCCTCCTTCTTCATGGTGATCACTTCTTTGACGAGATTAGCCACAAACAAAACCAGCAAAATGATATAGGAGATCAAAGTGACGATATCATTAGAGGCATTTTCGTACTGAAACAGCCTGTATGTTTCCACAGTTGCAGATGTAGAAAGATGACCGATATCTTCCTGTTTTACCGTCAGTCTCAGGCTGCTGAACAGTTTTTGTGCCGGGTAGTACAGAGACAGTTCCAGAACCAGATAGTCTGTGTATTTGTCGATCCAGTCGTTTCTCTGAAGGTCGGAGAATACTGCTTTTGCCAAACCTAGGAGGTCCGGGAGCTCCATGGAGTATTTTGAGGCACAGTCTGAATTGGGTGGCATCATACCCGTGACATTGAACTGCCAACATGCTGATGAACCATTTCCCTTTGCAACCATCCATCCATTTTGAGAGCGGTCTGTTGCCATGGCATCTGCATGGAGTAGGAAATGATTTAACGCCCGCGACACTAGATTCTTTCCAAACGTACAAAGTGTCTACATGTATTGCCTCTTAGGCTAGTACAGTCTACAATGTGAATGAACGTAACTCACGATAAGGTTGCCCCAATACGGAAAAGAGAAGTTCAATTTTTTTGTTTCTCAGATAACAAATGGTTATTAGGTCCAAATATTTGGGACATACATTTATAACTGAGCCATAGGTAGATTATTTTAAATTTTCCATAATTTATAGTACAGTAAATATCCAATCATGTAATCATGGAGCAAAAGAAAAGGCCATGATTTTCACCTGGTTCCTCCCTGACTTGAGTGAGGAGTGGCGGGCCGATTTTGAACGCTTCAGTATAAAGTGGAAACTGTCGGTCCAGGTACTTCATCTTCCACCCATTGTACCAGAACGACGGGTACAAAACAGGCAGGAGGATGTCCTCAGTCCAGGTCCAGAACTCGTCAGCAGTGGTGATCTGTGACAAAACCAAACGCAAGACTTGTGAATGTGAAAAGATAACAGGTAGCTTTCATAACGATCCTGTTCGTCACTGTAGCAAAGGTTCAGCTCAGATAAGCTCTTGGTGGAAGGTAACATAATAACAGGTTGAACAAAAAATTCACAAAAAAACACTTTACAAATGTACTTCCTCATTCCTTCAAAGTATCAGGGATAAGTTACATGCAATATAACAGAACAATATTCTAGATATATTCTAAAAGTTACGAAAGTTGCCTACCGAGTCGTGATCTTCTAGAATGGTGCCGGACAGCGTCTGCGATGCGTGGAAAGCAAACGGGTCTTTGTTGTGATGGCTGACGAAGAACAGAACCACGGCAAATAGGAACAGGAGGATATAATCCTTGAACACGTGAAAGAACTTCCGACGTTGTTCGTTTTTTATTTTCATCCTTTCTGCAGATGCAGCACTGGGTGGGTATACCTTCTTAGGAGCTGAAAGTTAAAACATTGTAAATAATACATTGATGAGAACAAGCACAGTGCTTTTGAAGCAGCACCTAGCTAAGGAATGGTCACCAATAACATTAAGGTATTAACGCTTACCTTTCTTGCCCCAGAGGCGCACGTGGAGTTCCTCTTTGTTGATACTGTACGTCTTCTGCTTGTCGGTGGACCTCTGGTTACAAATCATGGCAAAAACAGTCGCCAAGACCAATATCTGCGGGCATATTATTGATGCCATCATTAGCTGTGGCATTGAAAACGTCATTTGCAAGGATGTAGATACGTGACCTGACTTCTTCCGATGCAATAAAACAGGTTGCAATTTTAGAATTGTGCATCGAAAGTTCTGACGAAAACTGAATGATAAAAATTTACCTGGCTAGTCTCGGCGACCAGGCTGGACAATCCAAATGAAACAAAGAACGCCTTTAGCCAGGCCTCACTCTTCTCTCTACCCCAGTCCAGACTGTACAGGATCACAAAGAACGACGAGACGACGGAAACCAACGCCACTAGTAACCAGGCCATACACTTCGACCAACGGGACAGTCGCTCTCTCAACAACCCTAAGAATAAGAAAGAAACAGGGTGTAAGTTTGATATTTGTTGTTGATAAAGCCACGACCTCACTGAAACTAAAACATTAAAACCATAAGGTGTTAGGGTAACATGTTATTTGTGGACACCTGATATAAAATCTTAGCAAAATAGAATGGATGTTTTCATTTCTGTCCCACGAAATTGCGAGATGCCCATATTTTTTTATATACAGGTATATGCAAATACACGTATACAACAATATATTTATACATTTTGAATGAGATGAATAATACCATAGTTGGAGCTACGCCTAATTCCCGGAGCCGTTATTGAGGTTGTTCTCTCCATCCGGAACAGTTTAGCCGGCACCATGGCAACCGGTAACACCATAACGACAGTCATGAGACTGACGTACAGCTCCTTGGGTACATATAAGATAGCACAAAGTTTAACATGTGGAAGCTAGCACAGCGGATGTCATCATATGTAATTATAACCTACTAGTATGTACTACGTACGTTACATCTGTGTGCAATATCATTCCCACGTTTCTTGTCAATGCGCATAACTGTCAAGATAAACTTCAGAAAGATGGACATATCTAAACTGTAAACTTCAACTTAACTTTACTTCTTGTCTCATGACCTCATTAGAAAGCGGCCTGCTGGACGAATTGAGATTATGAAGAATGATTTTAGGTCTTTGGGTCATTTACATTCGCTATTACGTCGACCGTCTTTACTTTCTGTGGGTTAGCTGTTATTAGCTTTAGTCTGCCTGTGCTGACCTTTGTAATAATCCGCTTCACTGTCCATAAAAATTGACGTTCCCTTACCTGTAGGGTGATCTGTACAAACCCCAGATCATACACGGTGTTCTCGGTCACGAAGCCCTCGTCACTTTTGTGCCACATGGCGTTGGACAACATGATGCTGCTGAAGACAGCACAGCAACAGGACAGGCGTTCTGACTTGGTGAAGCTGGATCCTACAAATAGTTTTTGTTTAATTTATGAAAAGTATCACATTTGCGGAAGGATTGACATTACAGGTGGCTAAAGCCTTTTCAAGATGCCAACCTGGGCATGTCACCATACTGTAAGATTCGTACCACTCACACCGAGAAAGACCCCTACTCTCTCGATTGGTGGGATCTTTAACGTACTTGAGGTGTGGCTTTTCTCAATCGAAGAACATCAATTTTACGTCCTATCCATGGGACGTCGTTATCCGGTAGGTACTAATGTTTGAAAGACACTAATAAAACTATCTAAACGACTAAATATGTTATCATCTGTATGACAAATAGACAAATTTATTGCCATGTTCCATTAGGTTGTGAAAACTAAGCAACTTTTTCAAAAACCTTTTTTAAAAAATATCTCAAGGTCCAATGCAAAAATACCTTCAGGTGACACAAAGGGAGATGTCCACAAATGCTGATTGTAGAACATGGCGTCCGTGTTCTCTCGGAACAGACTACTGAAGCAGTCCAACTGTTCCCGGGTCGCCACGTGTAGAACTTTCTGAACCTGGAAGTCACCTCGGTCTCCAGACAGCCAGTCATAACAGATAAACTGGTAACTTCAAACGACAAAGAAAAAACCGAATTGCAGGTGAATTATTTTATTTCACAAAGATTCAATTGAGGACTGAATTATCATTGGGCAAACGCGATCACGAGATGAGATTTATTAGGGTGTATTCATGGAATTATACACGTCTAGAATGCAAACTGTTAAATGTGATAATATTTTAGTTGGTTTGTACATAAAAACGTTTGTACACCAAAACACACAGTTGTCAATTTCGTTAATCATTTCTATGAACTGTAAACCATACGGCTATAGAGCACTCCAAAAATGTTTCATCGATGCATCTTACACTTCCTCTGTTTGCAGATCCTTAACGATGATGTGCCTCAGAAACCACGAAGCTTCATCCACACCGGTGTTGTCGTGCCAGATTTGCAGCAGCTCCAGATGTCCTAGTGACGTCTTCAGGGGCATGATGACGTCATAAATACCACCCCGTAGCAAGGACTGCATAACAGTTGGTGTTTAAACATTTTAAGGTTATTGTTATGAAATAGGTACCATTTAATTCTATCAAGTCATGGCTTTTACTTCTAATAGGATATGGATAACTTGTCCACCGATCGGCCTTGCACTTTGAAGTGAAATTCAAGAGAGAACACACACTAGAAATGACAAAGTGTGAACAGCGTGCAGTTACAACAGTATGTCAAACTTACTTCTCCGCCCGGGTTCAGCATCTTGACTGCGGTTTTGCTCTTTGATCCGAATATTTGAAACCCAATTCGGGCCGACGTGCCAGCACCAAACATAGAGCCGGTGGAGACGGTGATCTGGTACAGATATGGGGCTGGCATCCTGTCCGGAGGGAGGACGGACAGCAGTGGTAATAGCTTCGTACTGCCAGGATTTGCTGGATTTACCTTTGTCTGTTTCTGGTACACAACAAAAAGGAATTGGAATTAACTGGAAGAAAGCCATACCTGAATAAAATGCTAATGTGACATAGAGATTACAAACTCCGAAAAAATTAGATATACTCACTCGAAGACGCTGAAAGTCTACGTTGAATATAATCATCAATACGAAGTACAGAGCCCACACGATGATAATCGTGCAGAAAACAAGTTTGTTGTCATTTAGGATATCCGGATCTTTGAAGATGCTGTCTAAATCAATAGAATTTGGAAGGAAGTGCACGGAGCCACCAATTGCAATAGCAGCCTTCGGTGTAGGAACGTTGCAGCTACACGTGAGGGAACTATCTGGTATATCCACATGGACCTGATTCCAACAAAGTATAAAACAGACATTTAAGGAGATTTCCAGCACCAGACCACTGGAGTTTCCAACGTTTTTCAAGAAGCAAAGAGAGTACGTGCTTACTTGCTGATTTGTGCATTTTTTTCTGTTTCAAAACCTCAATGGGTGGCTAATGCATTTGCATAATATTTGAGACATCAGTGCACAAATCATGACTTCATATGAGTCAGAAAACCTCACCTCACAGTCGGCGTCTTGCCATTTCTCCAGTGTATGATCCCAGCTGAGACAGCTCACTGTTGCTGCCTGAAGTACGTAATCTTTGGGAAAAGGTGCAGTTTGCAGAAAGGTGGGGGTTCCTATGTTCAAAGAGATGTTGGACAACATGTTACCATCGAAATTAAAACAATCATCACATTGTAATTTTAGATAGAACAAAATAAATGTATCATAACGGGTCTAGTGGATAATCTTTGTCGTCTGCAAATGAATATAGTATTACGCATTCTTGCTATGACATCTTTACCTGATTTCTGTACCCAAATATAAAGTCTCCCCCGCCGTCTCTGGATATTTGGAGTAAATGTTCGCGTGCTCTTTGTGCCTCGATGCCAAGCCAGAAAAATGTCTTCTTCCTGAACTATCACCATGTCATCATACAGCTCCTCTGTTGGAGGCGTATCGTACCGGAAGAACACACGGAAGACAGCGGCGTGATCCCACCAAGACAACTGCATCACAACGACAGCGGAATCAGCTGGTATGTCAAACGCACGGAGAGCCGTCGTCACGTTGCTGTTCTGCTCAACGCTGATGTCCCCCAGTGCTGAATGTGTCCCAATAAAGCCACGTTCACGAATGCCACGTTTCTGACGTCTTGATTGTTCAGTAGACTCAAATGAGATAGGGTTCGAGAGGTTCATCTGCATAGAGCAGCCGTCAGGGCGTCGATGTCCAAAAGAGAACCTCGTCACTGGTGTGGTGATGTTTTTCCCGAAGGTAGATGCATTCCAGGCAAACAGGTTCTTTTCCATCAGAGTCATCTAAAACAGAAAAAGACTATATTATTGAAAAGTCCTGCGGTATTCGATTGTCTTAGTTTTCTATTTACATGAAACGTAGACTACAAGGAATACAAATACGGACAATGGCTGCAGGATAGCCAAACCACTAACCTTGGCATCTATACCCCCATGTGAAGCACAATGCGTGAGAGATACTGACACGCTGACTTCACCACCCTGAAGTGTCACTGTTTGATTCTTAGTAGACCTTACAACAGTGACGATGACGTCGTCGTTTTCAAACGTCTTCACGTAGTCTTCGGTGTCCGGCAACATAGCCAGAAGACTGTCTGCTGTTCGCTCAATGGTGTCCACCAAGGACAACGCATTTTTACGAAACTGTGCATTGAATATAAATATACGCATGATGGAACAATTCACAGTTCCGCGATAGAATCTTGATGGGAAGGCAAACTGATAGTATTCTAGCTGCCTAGATCGAAAAACACATTTTTCTTTGTCTGATAAAGGGTTGTGAGCATGTTCCATTTATAAGTAGGCATTTTTTAAGATTAACCAGACGGAAATGATACAATGGCCAAGGCCACCACAAGGAGGCTAAGTAAAATAAACAGGTTGTAAAGTTTACTACCGACCTTCTGCTCAGATGTCCTTTGCTGGTCCTTTATGTTTTTCAGCTGTTGTTTAGGAGACACGTCCACCGAGTTGACATCAATGATGTCCATCTTAAATAAAGGCGATGAGTTGTCAAGAATGGTGGGGGTTCCAGCTGGCAGATTTTGAACTACACTGGATACGGTTTGTGTCACAGCTGAAACAGTTTAGGACCATACGGTTATAACAACCAGTGGCATGTCTTGACTAATACTATACTGGTGTTGTATACATGTAGCCGAAAGTGTGGATAAATCAAACTCTTCTTTTGTGTCTTTTACCTCCTGGTTATACACGTCTTTTATTAAGCTTCACTGCGTAATAAAACATAATCATCGTATATCGCATGAATGTTGGGAGTCATATGGCAAGAATAGGCTAGTGCATGCAGGTCGTTCTGATACATTTGCCCCATGTACCATTATTCGCTGTCTCCATTGTTGAAAGTGTTACGCCTTGAGAAGATCTTATGAGTTCTGAAGACTTGCTCAAAAGAGCTATGCCCTCCTCCTGTTGGGAAAGTAGGCAGGGTTATCAGCGTTAATTAATTAGTCTAATATGGTCCATTGAGGAAGATAACTTCTCCGTAAAATAATACAAAAAAAGAAATTGGCGAAACTGATATCAGAATGAACCGTAACCTGTGTTTGATTCATTCTTTTTAACCTTTACCCAACACATTGAGGTAAATTTGAAACTTGAACTAGAAAGGTAACATTTGCAAAGCAAATACAATATGTTTACCTTCATATGTTCTAGTTAACCAAACTACTGCGCTATTTATTGTTACTGAGACACATTCAGATATAATGTATGGTGAGCAGCCTATACAACTCTGTCTGGTCCAGGTCGTAGACCTTATTTGTTTTGAGAAGGTGAAGAGGAAGAAACTGAGCAAAAAACAATATGTATTTCTCCCGCCAAGATAAACATAATTATTTCCAATCTGTAGTACAACTTACCAGTTCGGGTGGAACTCCGTCCGTGGATACTTTAGTCGTATCGAGCTGGATTAAATTGTTAATCTCTGCAACAACTCCAATCACGTTCTCTATGGATATCTCTTCGTCGGTGGGTTGGTCTATCAGATCCTTTAGACGTTCCATCTGCACAAGAGAGAAGAAAAGTCATCTTTCCATTGATTTGTGGACGTACACTGTATTGATACGTTCCACGAATGAACCATAAAAAAACATTGATAAACACATGTCTAACATAACCAGTGAAACAAACAACCAAACAAAAATACCTCTTGGAGAGGTCTAATCATGGTGTCAGGAGTGGACAAATCATCCATGTCGCTGCCTTGAACTGATTAGACAAGGAACAAAATGATAACATATGGATTAACCTTGGAACAAAATTATCTCATGTGGATTAAGCTCACTCAATACACAAAAGGAAAAGCTCGAAAAAGAGCATTATTGTCACCACTGAATCTTACAAATATCAGTGTTTAGTGAATAGCAAGCTGAGAGATACCGATTTCTTAGCTCAGTGTAGTTTTTGCTTTATACATACATGTACCGCTTGATGTTGTCGGTACTGTCGGTGCGTCAGTTGTTAGCTTAGGATCTGCAAAACAACAAGAATGGAGTGTTGTTATATCTTATAACATATTGCCCATGAAGTTCAATATTATCAATATCAACTTATGAAATTAAATTCAAATTCCTTGGTAAAACGTTTGTAATGGTGACTAGAACTACGTCGATGGTTAGATACTCCTTTCCAGGTAAAGAGTTACACACGGAAATGTTCTTCACGACTCAGGCAACTAAAAAAAATGTTCAAATAACGCTTCAATGACATGCACTACATTTAATCAGTGACTGGCGGAATCTGTGACAGATAGTCACTAACGAAAAGTAGTGGATGCTACTTTAAACGTTATTTGCCACTTACAATTCCTAGTGTAGAAATTAGGAATGTTTTATGTTCAATCATATGCTGGAGGAGCAATAAAGGCTTTGTGGAGCAATAAATAAAGGTGTATTTATTAGCCTGACCTGTCGACGTAGCAGCCTTTGTTGTGACCTCAGCTTCGTCGAACCCATAAGCATCTGTAACATGGTACACGGTTTCAGGGATTTTTTTTTCTTCAAGAAAAGTAAGATTGTATGAAATCTTTTGAAAAATCTAGAAACTATTGAAAAACTCTTCGTCTAATGGGATTGATCTAGACGACATGGGTCGAGTTAAATTGTTACAATAAATGCATTTGTTAGATACAAACTTTGTAAATCAACAAAGACGTGCTTTTAAGCAGTCATTTTGTAAAAAAAATGTATCAATATCATTCGGTCAAGGAATCTGTCTAAAACGGCAGCACTAAACTCATCATTTGTATATACAAAACAACCCCAAAACAAATATATGCTTACCATCACAAGTGAAGCCATTGCCATTCAGACTGTAGCCATCCCCACAGGAACACTGGAAACTCCCGATGTTGTTCGTACAAGTCTGCTCACAGCCACCGTTCGCAGAAGCACACTCATTCACGTCTGAACCAGATACACAAATGTGTGTTTTATTTGAAGTTTTACGTTGCATGTAAGTTTACGAACCAGATAAACAAATACATGTTTTGCTTAAAGTTCTCCGTTTGAATTAAAGTAGCAACCTGGAGAATAATCGATTAAATCAGATTGATAATAATATTAGTAAATTAGATAAAAAAGATCGTGTTGACCCTAATCTTGGCTACAGTTAGGGAATAATATAAGAGCTAAACTTGATCGTATTGACTCTATCCTTGTCCTTGAGTATAAAAATAGGCTTTAAAAAGTCGATTTAGGAATTGGTTCTAGGGTTCAGGGTTCATCATCCTTAGACATATGATGTATAATGTGTTCAACATTATGCAGTCAATACCGTCACACGTAAGGCCGTCACTACTCAGAGCATATCCATCCTGGCAGGAGCACTCGAAACTCCCGATAAGATTGGTGCAAGTTTGTTCACAACCACCGTTTCCACTGGAGCATTCGTCATCGTCTGTGCAAAAACAAGTAATATCAATACATAGGCATAAAAAATACCTTTACTCGTAGTAACAAAAACAAACAAACAAAAAAGGAAGAAATAACTAAAGACAAAAATGTATTTTCTGTGTTTCAGCAGGCAGAAATGAGCAAAATATGCTGTCTGTACATCAACATGTAACTCGCGTAGCTTAACTCAGGTCTATCCTCTACAATACGGTGTAAGACAGGTAAGACAATATTTGCTAACGTACCGTCACACAAAAAACCATTGCCACTGAAACTATAGCCAGGCTCACAGGAACAGTAGAAGCTGCCGATAGTGTTGGTACAGATCTGGTCACAGCCGCTGTTCACAGAAGCACATTCATCGGTGTCTGTAAATAGAAACAGATGTACATATATAGGTTTTATTTGAAGACCAAAAATGAATAAAAGTACCAACCTGAAGAATCTCAAGCCCTCCACAAAATAAAGAAACTGCAGTTTGAAGTTAATTTTGTGCTGACTCTTCCCATATTGACTATCATTGGTGGAGTAAATTAGAGCTAAGCTTTATATCATTGATTATATCATCTAAAAGAGAATTTAAGAGCTCGATACATATTGGTTCTAGGGTTGAAGAGTTACCTCTTTTGACGTTTTATGCATAAAACATGGTGTTCAACACTGTGCAAGAAATCCCGATGAAGACTGCAGGAGGCCAACAGAAACTGATAACGAAATAAACCTACCCTCACAAGTAATGCCGTCGCTATTCAGGCCATATCCATCCTGGCAGGAGCACTGGAAACCTCCCATAAGATTGGTGCAGGTTTGTTGACATCCACCATTTTCAGTAGAGCATTCGTCAATATCTGTACAAAAGCAATTGATGTTAAATACGTGGGTATGGAAAAATAACCTCAATTTTACTTGTAGTGACAAACACACATAAAAAAGCAGAAAATCGATATGGAGATATAGGCTTTGGGCAGGCAAAACAAAAAGAATGCTAAGGAGCAAAATACTAGTATGCTGTCTGTACATCAATATGACTCACGCATCTCTCCTGTGCAAAAAGATATAAGTGAGGTATATATTTGCTCACCGTCACAAAAAAATCCGTCCGTATTCAAACTATAGCCAAGCTCGCAGGAACAATAGAAGCTGCCGATAGTGTTGGTACAAGTTTGGTCACATCCTCCATTTTCAGTAGAGCATTCGTCAATATCTGTACAAAAGCAATCAATGTTAAATACGTGGGTATGGAAAAATAACCTTAACTTGACTTGTAGTGACAAACACACATAGAAAAGCAGGAAATCGATGGAGATATAGGTTTTGGTCAGAGTTTTATTTGAAGATCAGGCAAAATAAAAAAGAATGCTAAGGAGCAAAATACTAGACAGTATATGCTTGCTGTACATCAATATGACTCACGCATCTCTCCTGTGCAATAAGATATAAGAGAGGTATATAATTATATTTGCTCACCGTCACAAAAAAATCCGTCCGTATTCAAACTATAGCCAAGCTCGCAGGAACAATAGAAGCTGCCGATAGCGTTGGTACAAGTCTGGGCACAACCTCCGTGATCGGCAGCCGAACATTCGTCTATATCTGCATTTGAAAGATACAGATGCATACTGCATACGATCATGCCTGCATTCAGCATATTGCTGAGTATGAGGATAGTGACGTTAGTTATTGTTGTTTAGTTCAATTGTTACTTGTGTTACGTAATTGCGATTAATCCTGAACGTTCTGCAATCTTATTTTTACATTCCAAAGAAAAGATTAAACAACACAGAATCGGTGATTTTGAACGCCTATTTTTAACTAAATATAGTTTGTTCTAGGGTAATTTCATTGACCATTGGAAATTCCTAAAACTGGATTACTCTTTATTTATTGGTCAAAATCTTACCGTTGCATGACGGGACGTTACTGCTCCATGTTCCGTCTGGTTGGCAGGTAGACCTGGACTCTCCTACGAGTACATACCCCGGGTCACACGTAAACTCTACCACGTCCTGGTAAGAGTTGGGGCCGCTCGAGTCACCATTCATAGGAGCAGCTAACACAGGACACTGTACTCCTGAAGTTTGTTTGAAATCAGATTTTAAAATGTGCATATATATGTATATGCCGGGCTTTATTTTTTAGAAATGTTGATTAGTACAAACCGTTAAGACTTCTGATGATTTCAAAAGGGAACTTTCACAACCAGTGCTGACGGGTAGAATATATATAAACTAGCACAAGACAAATGAGTTCAAAATGAAACTATCAGCATTGATTGATGTAGTTATATTCGTCGGAAGAGAACTTCCTCCCTACTTGTGCAGGTTGGGACGTTTCCATCCCATGTGGCATCAGCTCGGCAGGTCAAACTGGGAAGTCCCTCAAGCTCGTATCCAGGGCCGCAGGTGAACGTCACCACAGCCTGGTAGAAATTATTGTCGCCAGTCTTTCCACCGTTTTCTGGAGCTTCGAGCAGTGGACACTGAACGACTAAAATAAAAATAAAGACTAGTAAGTAAGATGTCTATATATCCTCTATTTGTTAACCTTAGGTAACCTTTAATGTCATTTTTATTCTCACATTAAGAACTGGTTTAATGCATAAATTCTTGTACAACAAGCCATAATTTAGCCTATGCTTCGTTTCAACAATAAACCGTTTGATGGGAAGATGCTTGTTGTGATGAGTCACCATCATGATCTTTACCGATGTTACTTCTTCTGCCTCGACTATGCCTTGGGTACTTTTAAAACGACACCTGAAATGTTTTTGAACAGGAATGAATGAATTGAACCCTTACCTGTACAACTGGGAACGCTGCCGCTCCAAGTGCCGTCTGCCTGACACGTCAGGGACGCCAAACCGTCAAGTTGGTACCCAGAGTCACAGGTGAAGTTCATCACGTCCTGGTAGTAGTTGTCGCCACTCGAACCGCCGTTTGTAGGAGACTGCAGCGTTGGGCATTGGACACCTGGTACGGGAAAGGGAAAAAGAGCTGTGCAGATAGCGGTTTGGGGGAAAAGACGACCTTGGGTAACATCTATCTATCTATCTATCTATCTATCTATCTATCTATCTATCTATCTATCTATCTATCTATCTATCTATCTATCTATCTATCTATCTCTCTCTCTCTCTCTCTCTATCTATCTATCTATCTATCTATCTATCTATATCTATCTATATATCTATCTATATATCTATCTATATATCTATCTATCTATCTATCTATATATATATATATATTTCCATTATGTAATAACTATTTGTTAACCTTAGGTAACCTTTAATGTCATTTTTATTCTCACATTAAGAACTGGTTTAATGCATAAATTCTTGTACAACAAGCCATAATTTAGCCTATGCTTCGTTTTAACAATAAACCGTTTGATGGGAAGATGCTTGTTGTGATGAGTCACCATCATGATCATTACCGATGTTACTTCTTCTGCCTCGACTATGCCTTGGGTACTTTTAAAACGACACCTGTCATACTTACATGTGTTTTTGGCTAGGTATTGTCTGTCGTATGGGTTCTGAATATATCATCGTTCTTGGCCATTAAAAGCTAATCTGTTTTAGAAGAAGATTTAGCCTACGTGTACAGGTTGGGACGATCCCACTCCATGTGGAGTCAGCTTGGCAGGTCAAATGGGAGCTACCGACGAGGACATATCCAAGGTCACACGTGAAGGTCACGTGGTAGTGATAGTTGCCAATCATTCCACCGTTTTCAGGAGCTTGTAGCAGTGGACACGGTGGAACTAGAACATGGATTAATACATTTTGTTTCCGAACATTGTTGTCAGTCCAAACCATATTTCCCTTCCTCCTTGATTCACACAAACTTGTCCTGTTCAGTGTCTTTAATTACGTTCGATAAAACCGCACTAACAGTATCACTTGGCATTTAAGATGTATGAACTCTGTCGTAGCGCATATATGTCTATTTGTTTATTTAAGAAACCTCCGATTAGTGACAATAAAACCGCTAATCTTCCCGGTGTCCTCTTTCATACATTGTAAAATACAAACATTAAACAACTCTTTACATTCACTTCTAGAATTATTTTTAAAAAAAGTTATCTTACTAACATTTGGCATCTAATGATAATAATAATGATAATAATACAGTAAACGTCATTAATGTAACTTTGCAAATTTAAAGTCAATTAATAACCTCATTAAACAATATTACATAAAAAGGATGAATGATCACTTGCCAGGTTTTGGAGAGTAAAATTCAGTAACAATCAATCAATAACATCAATTAATATTAACAAAATGACATTATACAAGCTAGCCAAAAATGTAATGTGCTAGGTGTCTGAGAAGTCAAAGGTCATGAAATTCTCTACAGACGTTAATTCAGAATGTTTACCACATATTGGTAAAGGTCCGCTCCAGGTGCCACTTGACCGGCAGAAGAGCGAAGAGGCGCCGACCAAACCGTACCCTGGTTTACACGTGAAGGTGACCACATCTCCGTAGGAGTTAGATCCGCTCACGGCACCGTTTGGATGATGGCACAGTACGGGGCAGCGTTGACCTTTAGACAAAAGGGAGATGAAAAATGCATGTCTGAATTTGCGGACAGTTACTTAAGGACAGTTGAAATTAGTCACACATTTCCTATACGTAGAAAAACATACTGGTAGTCATGATACTCCAGTAGTATGACCCAGACCTGCCCACATCCGTCTAACACCTCATGGTTTGTCGTATGTTCCTCGAACGAATGCTGGGTACATAGTTGCTGTTAAACCTTGCTCAGCCAGTTCCGCTCTTGTTGCATAATGTGTGTGAATTGAATTATTTGATTCATATAAACTTGACAAATTGAATGTGTAATCCTTTTCCTATTCTAGCATCCTTTGATGGTATGCCTCAGTTGCTGTTGTGTGGGGAGTTAGTAATACATGTCTTCATCAGGGGTTATCAACATGGTACTTACCAGAAGCCGGGCAGCAAAAGCGGACTTCATAGTCCAGGCACCGGTTATCAGTTTGGTCTGCGTTAATGCACCAGAAGCCCGCGCTCGCATCGTAAGCAGCAAACACTTCGCCCGTCATGCCTGCCTCCTGCTGCGTGCCTCTAACGCGGGCCTGGATACGTGTAGGTCCCGGGCAGACCTGGCTCGGGGTCCTCTGGAGGAAGGAACATAGCACTTCCCCGTCTGCTAATCCGGTTGGAGTGTCACCACTTAGCCACGCCGTCCACCTGTCACAGGGATCTGTGATAAAGGAGGCAAGTCATTAATTTGTTATCATCAATACGTCATAGATATAAAGAATCAATGATAACATGCAATTGAATTACGTAAATGTGAATAAACACACACACACACACACACATATATATATATATATAATTAGGCAGATAAATAGACAAAGCAGACGAAAGAAAGAAAGTGAGAAACAGACAGAAACAGGGATAGCAAGAGAGATTCAATACTTATATTTACATAGAAGGGTATACATAAGGGTATAGATCCAATGTATAGAGGAACATCGTAAAATAGGAGTCACCTTTGTCGTAAAAGACGGCGGTGCTGTTGTCAGGTTCCTCACAGGTTGCATGTTTCGGGTAGCAGTCGCCGTTTGAAAAGTTGAAGGCCACACATAGTAAACTGCTGCTACACCGGTCGGCACACTGGGACCGAGAGATACCCGTCGCGAAGAGGGACAAGATGTCGTTCCCAGAACAGACCCCGGCACGCACTGTGTATCCGGCAACAGGAGTTGGGACTGCCAAATAAACACCCGAATAAGTGATACTACCTCATAGGTTGCACGAGCAAAAGTAAAGAAGTTATTCAGAAGTGACATGGCCGTCAGGACTAATGTAATTATTTCAATATTCTTCAAGAACTCACTGTAAAACCCAAAGACGTTTCTACATGCTCTTCCCGGCTTCCAACTGCCCTGCCTGTCACATGCAGCGCTCGTGTCCCACATGACTGACCTGTAATCTGGTAGACCTCATTTGCCAACGTCCCGCCTTCGC
Source organism: Branchiostoma belcheri (assembly GCF_001625305.1). Lineage (NCBI taxonomy): Eukaryota > Metazoa > Chordata > Leptocardii > Amphioxiformes > Branchiostomatidae > Branchiostoma > Branchiostoma belcheri. The sequence continues at coordinate 1,192,021 of NW_017804176.1, read as the reverse complement.
CGTCCGCCGCACACGCCGTGGAACGTCCGTACTTGTTGTAGGTTCGGTGCGCATCAGCAGACCCGGCACACCAACCGCCATCCTGTACAGCAAACACGGTAAGACCACGAGACAGTGCTACCTGGAAACACTTCTCAAGGGCGTTGGTACGTGAATGATAGTCGCTGCCGTCTAGGAGTGGATCTGTCCCCTCGAGTGTTGGAATGGCGCGGTCAGGAGTGTCGCTCCAGCAGCCCAGGCTGACGTACCCACAGCTTTCACATCCTGTGGAAAGGAGTATGCATCTCTGTAACATACGCTTAGATCTTTTAGTGGTTTTCTCCGGGAGTTGGTTGTTGTTGGTGTTGTTCTCCTAAGACGATGTGACAAACTAATCTCTGACAATATGTAAATCAATTTGCATCTTCAAGTCACTACCCTTGAAAACTCACTGAGATGCAAGTTGCCTACAATACTTGAGGCTGCCAAGTTATCTTTACGAGCAAACATCACTATGGTAGTATACATAAATGTAACAAATGCATACCTGACGTCGACAAGACCTGCACCTCACACACTGTCAGGATTCGGCTGTCTCCGGGCAGGCGAACGCCGACGTACCGTCCCTGCATCCCCTGGCACGGCACGGAGATGGACGGCTGGGTCAGGGCGATTTGATGATCACCACCACACTTGGGGTTCGTGCTGATCTGGTCGGAATCCCCGATGTGGATGTTGAAGGGGTTGAGTCGTTCAGCACAACAGTCCTGGCGGTTGAAGATGACCACGCTACAGGCAGTGTTAAAATATAAATGCAGTTATTGCCTTCATCAGAAGTGTATGTTTTGGGTTGGCCATGGTAGAGTGGCTGTGGTGTGAATACGCGTGCTTATGCACGGTTCTGGATACTTAAGAACGTTTCTGAATGTGATAAGGGTTATGTTTATTTTTTTTCGAAAACACGAAGGATTATGTTCACACGTACCTGGAAATCGTAGCAGATTTTCCGAGATCCACCCACCACGTGGAGTTGGGCGGCACGTTGCCGGTGTGTTGACAGGATCCAGCGAAGAAATCAGTATTCGTGTCCCCGTCCACGGCGCGGCCGGCAACATGACCATGGTAGTCGGAACTTTGGAACGCCGGCTTCCTCAGGGCGATATTGATAGGCAACACGACTGTCGTAGAAATAGGAATTAAAATGTTAGTTCATATGAAAGAGTAAACTCTTACTACTAGAAGATTCGGCCAGTAAGAGTATCTTTCACATGACACTCACCATCTTTCTAACTCTAGGTGACTAGATGTTCAAGATCGTTTGACTGGACAAGGGTATAGATAACTAACAACGTACAAAAATTCAAATAAAGCCATCAAAGGTATCGTGAGTTATAGTCAGTAACATGAAGCAGCTGTTTAAGAGGGGCATCATTCACAGAGGTGAAAATGTAAAGATAGCTGTCCTACCTGGAGCACAAAGGAGAACGTCTATTCTCATGCTTGGCCAGTGAGACCACGACAGTGGGTGGAACCGAACAAACCGTGTTAAAACCGGTTGAAGAAGAAGGCGTGTGACTATAGTGTTTCTGTCTCTATTGCCTGTAAACTCCTAAAAGTTTAAGAAAAACATCAAAAGCACTTGAACAGATATGTTCACTGACAAGTACTCGAACTATTATAAAAGCCTTACTTGTTTTGTATCACATATGAATTATTGAAACAGGCAGCTTTGAATTTGAAAATACACTAAAACTTGGACACAATCAGTGAATCTTACTTTCGAGCATATCTTAAGTATGCGTAAAGGCTTCCCTTTGTCAGTCAACTGAGAAATGGTACTTTAACGTCTGCTTTAAGGTATATGCTTAAATAACGTTATTTCATGCAATCTATATTATCTGTTTTCAACCTTCTCTTGTCCTTGTTCGGAGTATGTGTCCCACACGACGCCATCAGTGGTGAAGCTGAGTTTATATCTGGTCACCCACTGAGAGATGTCACCTCTTCCCTGCGTCCGTACACCTGCTACACTGATCACTGAATGCAGATCAACCTATTGTGTACCAATAGGAGAGAAAAACAAACGAAAATACGTAAATTAGGTAGTTGTAACTAATAAAATGAGCATTGACAGGATCTGACCAAGAAACCATCAAATCGTCACCAAGTCCATGTTTTTGGCACACATGATGTGAATTAAACGGATGCAGGAATTCGAAGACATAACAAGTTATATAAGTTAGCATGTAATTGTACCTGAAGCCATTGTCCATAATGATGTCCAGATGCGGCACACCATGCCGATGCAAAACGACCGACATACATAACCCCTGACTGGGAGTTTAAAACTGCCTTCTCGGTAGAACAGTCATCGTGAATGGTAGATGCGGTAATCGTGGCGGCAGCATTTTCCATGCCCGACTGCTGCACGATGCACGTGTCTACAAGAAACAGCAACACTTTACTAGAAATGACTTTCGAATTTCATGAGCAGAAACCATTGTTTTCATATCAACGAATACCTGTACAAACACACACCCAAGAGTGCAAGCACGCACACACGCACACACACACACACACACACACACACACACACACACACACACACACACACACACACACACACACACACACACACACACACACACACACACATACGTGAAATATGAAAATATTGTGCAGATTCTCGACCATGAAAGCACCTTTCCTTGGTGCTGAAAAGCCTGTCTAAGACATATTCCGGGGCATATGTAAAGACATATGTAAATGAGCATGTACTACTTACTGCATTGATACTCAGTCATGCTGGTCTCTCCGAAGACTGCGATGTCAGTGGTATCCCAGTCAATCACATTGCCATGATGGTTACAGAACACTGCCCAACCCGCTCCTATTTCTGCTGGAGACAGCACGCGGTCCCAGAGGTTCACTCCCGACAGTTCTCCACTAAACGTCTGGTTGACGTCGAATCCTCCCCCAAGAGTGTCTTGCTCCTGTCCGAGGATGAATACGCCGCCTGTGCGTACTGCCCCTCCCACTCTAAGGCCGGAGCCTGAAGCCGTCAGCACACCGTCAGCGTACAGCTGCCAGGCCCCATCACTGCTGCGCCAGGTAGTACATATGGTGTGCCACTCACCGTCCCAAACGGGTGGGTCCGCCATGTAGTTATTATCATGTTGGTTTATGTGTAACTAAAAAAATGACATGAGCTGATTAATTAGCCACAAGATTACATTATGACATTTACACAATTTTAATTTTTTTTAACTTTTAACATTCACGACAGAAAGAGATGGAAACAGGAAATTCAGAATTTACCATAATTATCAGGACAACCTGCAAACCTCTTTACATTGGTCAGTTTAAATACATATCCAGCATAAACAAGCAATGAAACGACATGGATTAGGCAGCAGAGGTTTAGTCTTCAAAGCGACTGTATAAACGTACCATAAATCCCCTACTAAAAAAGAGGAGAAGCTCGTTGTCTTGTGATGACGCTCTTGCGTAGCTGACCAAGACCATCGTATCGCTGGTGGACATGGTGGAGCGCATGTGCACACAGAGGGTAAAGCTTCTTAAGTCACTAGACAATGTGGTCTGCATTCTGGCATAGTTTTCAATGCTTCTTGGACTGGGGAAGATGATCTTCTGTGAGTCCCCTGGTACGGCAGCTGAAGAAAAGACAACATTGGACTTTTTGTAAACAAACAAATGCTTAAGACATGTGTGATAATGTATCTTAGTAGTCACCAAATATATTTGCACCTTAGAATCACAATCTACAAGATTCCAGAGGAAGAACACTCAGTGCTAATCGTCATCTACGACAGTATCTGTCCTTGGTGCTGAAATACATAAGGCATTTTTGGCGATAAAGAATAAAACTAGGAAGGCAGACATTTACTCCAGAGATGATACAGAATATTTCATTCCATCAAAAATTTTGGCTTTATATTGTGCCTTAAAACCTTTATCATATGTGACTGTTAGGTATTTTTCCTGATAGGTTTATGAGAGTTGATGACGTTTCAACACAAGATCGACGCGTTGACAAACCGATCCTCTGATAAACACAAGCTAAAACGACATGCTTAGGTTGTAAACACAGTTGCCAATATGCCACCACACCTACATCACCGCATTATTTATGAGATTCAAGCATCGTGTGCCAGACAATTGCGTATTTTTTCCAATCCAATTCTTAAGATGAAACGTTGGGATAACAGATGCTCCACACCATGACAACGCTGATGTGAAATAAATGCCGTACAGATGTCTTTACATGTACATCATCTGTTTGCACTAAATTATTCATGTGATGGGTATTTTGCAGACTTTCTTCAAAGCAATTATTTTCCCAAGGCTATTTGTCTCTTAGTAACTTACTACGGTAACACTTATGGCCTTACATGAACCCGGGTTGAAAAGCTGTTTGTGCATGCTCGATTGAAAGCCAATTAGGTACCAAGGCTGTTTGTTGCTAACATTGCTGGCGTATTGTCGTGCCCTACCTATTGTTGCCCACTTTGGGTCAGGCACACCTGTCAGAATGCATTATCCACATATGAGAACTTAGGAAAAAACACCCAGTATAATCCTAAGCCTTACACACACGAGAGACGGAAAGAACCAGAATGCCATCTGAATGAAAGTTCTTTGTATACCCCCGGATACTTGAAGTACATTCTATAAATCCTCACTACTTTCAGCTATTTGTTGTCATGAATGTGGACGGCTCGACTTTTTCTTTGCCTGGGTAATCATTGGTTTACAGCAGCAGCAAGGTTCTAGCTACATGTAGGGGCCCTGGTGGTGGAAAGAAACCTGTGTACTCTAGTTTTAAACGACTGGAGTTTCAGTTATCAGACCGACCACGTTGTGTCGAGAGACTGTTCCAGATGCTTACTGCAGTAGGTATGAAGGTTCTGCCGGTGGAGTAGGTTCTACAGACTGGCACAGTGAGGGCATGTTTTCCAGTAAAAAGACTGTTATGAGTTTCGCGTCTGATTGTGTATTGTTCTAAACATTAAATGTCAATTCTAATTGGGGGAATCGAGGAAAGTGTATTCTAACTGCAGTATATGACTGCAATATAATATTTCTACATCATTCAAAATATTCAGATCACAAAACGCTATCTGTGGATGCTCTTTTCAGTACACTTCGAATTTTGAAGAATTCACTTCGAATAGCTAGGGGTACGCAGGAAATTTTCAAGGGATTTGTAAATGTGTTTAATTCGAAGCTGTAACTAAACTATAAACTTGTTGCGTTCGTGCTATGTCTGGTGCCGTTTTAAGTTTAGGTTTTAGCTGTCATTCTCTCCACGGGCACTCCGAAAATCGCCAGGAGCTAGTGTAGGTGACATGTTTTTACTGGTAAAATCAGCAATAGATACGATACAGTTTAAACACCCCTCTTCTAGGCGCCAAGGGAAGCTGGAATTTGAAATTAACAAAAGGAACGAAATAAGTTTCCAGAGGAACCAGCTAGCTAGCTAGCCAAGCTAGCTATACATAGTCTTTCCGATTGCTATTACATGTGTATCATAGAACAGAATAAACAGCACAGGCCATTTTTATTAATGAAAACGAGATACACTTTCTACTTGACTGTACATTATATAAAGATGAACGCCAAGAGCTATTCGATACTTTACAATTAGACAAGATATGTAAGAAAATGTCAAAACAGGACATGTTTAAACACTTGATATCATGCAAGAACGAAAGTACAGTAGACAAACTATGTAATTATGTTTCCAAATGTTTCAAAAAGAGAGAAGAAAAGGCAACTAACAGTAGATGATAGGTAGTATATAGTATTGTTGTATTGTATAGATTCTTAGCACTTTGCATTAGAATATAGCGTACCAGTATGAAATACTCATGTTTTTGCATACTGCATACCCTCTTGTGCATTTAGCCCATCTGGGCAAGAACATGCAATAAAGATTCATATCATATCATTAATGAGATGACGTACAACGATGAGCACCGGAAGAAGAAGTAAAATTGCCTTACCTGAAATTTGTGTCGTTATCCGAAGCAACGTGCACGCCAGGACAATACTGGAAACACAGCGAACGTACATTTTGTCTACCATGTTTGCGTCCCGCCAGAAGTGTAGTACGTCCCTTTGTGATGTGAGCAGCGCAGCGGGAACACTATTCTGTGCGCAAACTATCAGTCAATTGACCGTGGAGGGCCTATACGCTATACGCCTAGCAACCGGATTGAAAAAAACAGAGCTCAGAGAAACGACACAAGGATTAATATGGACTATATATAATAGGTTCTATTACAGCGTAATGTGACATAATGTTATATATCTCAGTTATTGATGTTAAGAACATTAATGTGTTTGTTTCCAACTTTATGAAGTTACAGCAAAATATCTTGATATTGCCAGATGTTTGTAAGGGCGTGAGATCAAGAGAGAGACGCAGTTTTCACTTCATAAATTATTCATATTCATGGGCAATTAACTTCGTAGAAGCGATTTGCTTATTCATCACACACAATTTCTTGTGATCCAGCCTTGAGAAAAACACATCGTGGTGGCCTGCCGTATCACCAGCATTTGCAGACAGGAGTGCCATATTAGCTTTAGTAAATAGAAATGGTAGGGAAGCTTGGAGTGGCTATACATTGCTGGATTTCAAACTAGGCAGAACTGTCCTTGGTGCTGAAAACCGTTCTAAGTCCCGTGAGTAGACCTTAGTATAGTGGGCATACCAAAAGTCGGTTGTCCCAATTTCTCAATTTAAAAAAAAAAGTGAATAACACATGTGTGCTTGTTCCCTATATCCAACTTTATAAAGTTCCAGGGGTTTCATCAAATTAACGTGTGTTGATTTCCTTTTGTGTGGAGCGTCCCCAAGGAAAGGCGCCACGGGTATGCTTTTATGCTAATCAGAGATGACATCTGATGACATCATTGTATAGGGGTCATGTGATTACCCCGTCCCCCTACGTTAGTCCAAACGCCGACTCCATGTAGGACCATGCCGATGAGAATAAACAAAGAAAAGCTCACTCACAAATATGGCGTCTTTAAAGAAGACCTTCGACGCAGTGGGGTGAACCACTGCATTTTTAATTTTTACTTGTACAACCTACTAGGACACAGGACACTGAAAGTATCTTATATTCACACCAATTCCTCTCTCTGATATATGTATGGGTCAGGTGCCGGAATTAAATGAATAAACGAAACTAACATCACAAAAAGAGATATTCGCATGTTAACGTTGACACGGTTGTTCCATGTGAATTGATGTTTAAGCCGTGTTACAGGTCGTTGTCCACCACGTATTGCCTCAGGAAAGCAATCGTTCCCGCCGCTCCTTGCTGTAAAATGAATATACTTTAGGTTTTTCATTGGTATTGCAAAACATCTTCACTATAAAAAGGAATGCAGTTTTCTCTGGAACATGAAAATTACAACATAACAGATTAACAATGTGTTAATCGTAACGCGAAATAAGCAACACCCTACTGATTAAAGCTGCAAGGAACCAACCATACTTTCAAATATGATTTGGATTTAAAGGTTATACTGCCTGTAGGTATGGAAGACAGAAATATGGAAAGGCATAACTATAAAGGACCGAGCTTGACTGGAATGAGTGAGTTGGTGAGTTATATCAGTCGGTTATTAGCTGACCTTCATGAGAAAGGCTTGGTCGTCCAGGGTCAGGTCCAAGTCCAGCATGTCCACATAGTCCACGTCAATACCCACACATCTTTTCACGTCATCCTCCTGCGGGAAGAGGAGGGCGTTACAACTTATTTACTAAATTACAACTTTACGTATAAATGTTCAAAGACGACGTTTTTGTTTTCAATACCTGCACACGCTGTACACTTAATGCTTCCAATAGCATAGAGGCGTACACGCTCAATATAACACACACAGACACACAGACACACACCATGAGAGCGTTTCCCTTCCCGATGAAGTCCATGAGCTGCCCGTACAGCTGTCTCGGCGAGCTGACCGGCTTCTCCCGCAGGACCTCCTGACGAGTCAGCTGGAACGCCGCCCAGTTCTCAAAGATGTTGGTGACGTTCTGGTCCGTTATCTGAGGATGGTCGCAAAATGGTACAAATCTTATACAGGGTGGCAAAACCGTATCCAGCCAGCAATACAGCATCCGGTAGGCAAGACGACCAGATAGTGCCTTGTCTATTGAATACGGACGGGCCAGTTGGTCAAGACTTTGCCCCCCGAAAAATGTGCTTGGAGATTTGCAAAAAAGCTATCAACAGGCGTCAATCTCTTGTCAACCCCTTAACATGTATTTCCTAACACACAGCATATTGGACCTGGCGGAGTTGTTTAGTGGTACTCTAGCACAGCTAGAAACGCAAGCAATTGGATGATATCACATGTACTGACAAGGACATGCAGTGGCACTTCTAGTAAAAACCACTACGGAACCATAAGGGTAATATGAGTTTTTTTAATGAGGAGAGGGTATGCTAGTTCTGGTCTGCTCTCACCTCGCCGTTGCTATCCATGAACAGAACATGGAAGGCGCCCTCCCGAGTCGTGGCGATGTCGGCTATATCCTCGTCAGTAAAGAGCTTGGACGAACACAAAGATCTAAGATCATTCTCAAATATGATATTTCATACAGCAAAGCATATCGTTGACAAAACTGAAGGGTGCCAATCAATTAGATATTCATGTACATATTTAGCAAGACGTACATTTGTCTACTGTTTCATACTCTGGACCATACCTCCAGGAAACGGTCCAGTCTTTCTTCTGGAGGAAGCTTCAACACTTCGTCGATCTTCTCTTCCTTCAGCTTCAGCATGGTCTTGAACCTGGCGATGGAAGCGTCGTGGGTCTTCTTACTCTCCCATTGTTGTTTCGTGTAATTTCTACAAACAACACAGAAGACGAAATCAGCGTTTGGGGTATGTGAACGTATTGGAACTGTGGATTGATGACTGTTTATTTTTTATTACACCACTTTCCTTCACATACTACCCGGCGCGTGCTGGGTAACCTCGAGGCCTGTACATGTATGTCCTCCCTATCAATCAACTGACAAAACCACCTTCCACCCACCGTCAGTGAAACCGTCGTTACTTGGACATGAAATATACAAATTTGCAAGTCAGACACCCAAAGCAACACTGTTGTACCAGACATATAGTTAAAATAATGAATAATGAAAAGCTTTGTTGCAACTTCAAACAGACATTGACAAGAACCTTGAGTAGAGGATGTGATTGAGTAATGGTATTAAACCATATACTACAATGAAGTTCTACGTTCTACAAATCTAACTTTCTATCTCTACATAATAATAACCTTGCTCTCTCCGTGTCAGGTCTCTCCTTCTTGAAGTAGGGGTCCACGCTGCCCAGCTTGTCCAGTCGTGCCTGGAAGTCATCCTGGTACGGCTCACGGTCGTTCTCCGAGAACTGTCACAGATCAAGGCAATGTCATACGTCAGGGTAGCACAGAAGCAGAAGAAAGACGACGACTCGCGCTACTTTAACAACAACAACATTGCATTACAGTTCCTTGTGCAATTTCTGATGTTTTATGTTGCTTGTGAGCAGATATCATTTATGTTAAGTTGGATTTCATCAAATCGGCCTGCTGTCCACTTTTCAATGAGGTCATGATTAAAGATGTCCAGGTGAGATGAAATACATGTTGATATGTAGGTTACACGAGTCTTACCAGAAGTAGACCAAGAGTCTTCTTTCTAGTCTCCTGGTCGCCCTTAAAGCGATCCTGCTTGTATTCTGGGTAGAAAAACCGCCTGACTTTATCCTTGTCCACCTCCTTCCGCATCCGCTGGAAGAAGGTGTTCTCTTTGTCCATGGACAGCCACCAGCCTGTAGTGAAATAGCGGCCATGTGTAGAATCAAGAATCACAAAGTATATGGCTGTAGCTACATATTTCATGATTACACCATGTACTTTAGAAATTTGTGTAAATAAATAATATAATGTGACGTTTGGCTATAGATTCTCAAGAATGTGTGAATGGTCAGTACAATTGTAGCTTTGAGATTCTCTTTCAAGAAGATGTGCATGAAAACTTTGTGACGAGACACATTATACGTTTATGCATATTTTGATGTCTATATCCCGGAGACATCAAGAGTAAATGGTCTATGTAAATGGTATGTTTATAATAACGCCATGCTCACCGTCGTAGCAGTAGATGGGGAAGTTTGAGTACAGGCCTCCGTCCATGTACTGGAGATGGCCGCCCGGCAGCGTGTAAGGCTCGAACACAACTGGGCACAAAGGAGAAGATTTTACATATTCTTATTTATTTATTTTCATTTAGCACATACATACATAATGAAAAATTATACAAAATAACACGAAAGAAATAAATGTGCAAGAGCAGGAAGAAAAGCCGCAATAGTTTTCAATCTCAAATCTGCTGTGGCCATGGGTCATGAGACTAATTATAGCACGTAGTGTTAGTCATTCACGGCCACTTTTCATTTGTTGCCTTAAATATATAGTGGATACGACTGCATACTTGATCTGTTGAACAATTTCTGAATTACACACTTCCCCTATCCACAATTGCATGGTTGGGTAACATTTCCTTGACAAAAATGAAAAATGAAAGTAGAACAACAATCGCGAAAAATAAAACCATAGAAATCTAGAGTCATGATCACCTGGCGTGGATATGGACATGCGCACAGCCTCCCGGATCTTGAGCAGAGGCGTGGTCTTGACGTGGCAGTAGGTCTCCCTCCCAAACTGGACGTTATACACCACAACACACAGCTCCTTCCGGAACACTTCATACACCTGCAGAACGGGTACAACAACACGTTATACACCACAACACACAGCTCCTTCCGGAACACTTCATACACCTGCAGAACGGGTACAACAACACGTTATACACCTGCAGAACGGGTACAACAACACGTTAGACACCACAACACACAGCTCCTTCCGGAACACCTCATACACCTGCAGAACGGGTACAACAACACGTTATACACCACAACACACAGCTCCTTCCGGAACACCTCATACACCTGCAGAACGGGTACAGTACCATCAAAGTTATTACCTATTGCCGTGAAAGTAATTAAGCTTTAGCTGGGGGAAAATGAAATGAAAAAAAAATTCAGATCATTTCTCAAATGATGTTGAGTACATCTTTAACCCACCAACATGGTGGACGCTACATGACGTCATAGTCACGTGGCTGCAAACTTCCTAATAAGGAGCTAACCTGAGCAAAGGTGATGTCCTTGTCCAGCCCCAGGTGCTGCATTCCAAGCTTCTTCAGGTGTTTCTCGATCACCTGTCCGTACCAGTCGAGAAACTTGGTGCCCGGACATGCGCCGAAGTTGAAGAGGATGTCGAACATCATGCCCGCGTACTTGGTTTTCCATGGCAACCACCAACGTCCGTCTACATGGGAACGAGAGCAGTTAGAAAGTCATCAGATGTTTTGAAAGTGACATTCTGTGATAGAAGGACATTCTAAAAATCAGAAAAGTTGTGAGAACATTCCATGGACATGGTGATGGTATGCAAAACAAGTATAAAATGTGTTTGTGAACAAGCTTCAACTGTTAAAACGACAAATTAAGATATTCTCTTACCCAGGACTGTGTCGTCCATGTCCACATGTCTCAGTTGGTCCAGTACTTCTTCTGACGTCATGCCGAGTGACACCAGGCCGGCCAGGATTGCGCTTGCGCCGGTTCCCGCCAGGCGGCGGACCTGGTCCATAAGCCCTGCATCCTCAAGTACCTACAATAAATATTAGTGTTGGTTACGTATACATCATGTTGGCAACAAAGAATTAATTTTTAAATGTGATCCATACTGGAAATTCTTTGTAATAAGGACGAAATTCGGGTGTGTTGTCCGTGAGATCCTTACTGAATAAAGATTTGATTTGAAAATTCCATGGTTCTCGACTATTTTGGCTCTGGTTGCTGGTTACCAAATTTATCATAGCTCCCGAGTAGAACATCCTCTTCGCAAATAGAGGAGAGGATGTAGGACTCGGGAGCTATAATAGGTTTGGTAACTAGGCTATGAAACCGTCGCTACTTGGACATGAAATACATATCCTTGCTTGCAAGCCAGACACCCCAAGCAATACTGTTGTACCAGATAAATGTATATAATTACAACAATAACCTTGCTCTGTCCGTGTCAGGCCTTTTCTTTTTGAAGTACGGGTCCACACGGCCCAAGCAACAAGCCTTGGGGTTTTACTCTACAATTGTATTCACCCATTAAGTAAATTAGTTCTTTTAATTAATGGGTCACAGGAGTTTCCCCGTTTCTTTATGTGTAGCCCATTCTTACTTCACAGATACTTTTCGATTGTTGGTTCTGAAAGTCGCTACCGAGCTATACCAAGTACCTGTCTATCAGGTTGATACCTCAAACTAAAAAAAAAATGGTCATCGACCCTCAATTTTCTTCATCCGAGCAGTATTTACAACATATTATGAGCAATGAAGGCACACGGGTGTAATAACTACCAGTCGTATGGCTTGTGTTGTACCTGTAGGACAGGGACGTTTAGTGCAGTGACCCGGAAATACACAAACCTTGGGGAACAGGGACATCTTGGTGAATCTCGCGACTGGATCACCGCACTTCATTTTGTCTTAAATGTAGACTTAAACCTTTTTTTATGTATTTACTTAACTCCTTTGTATTATCCTTGGCCATGATTATTAACAAAAAAATCGGTTATTTGACAATCACAGAATCTACGCTGTTCAAATACATGTATAGGAGTTTGTTAGTTCATGAACACAAGGTTATGCAATCACAACAAGGTGCTGCAGAGTGTCTTTTTTGTGGGATACTAAAACATTATTCAAGAATTATTCTTTGGGCCCGACTCGTTATAGCTAGCCTGGATGCCAGACTGTTGTCAGGGCCAGTACACTGCCCAGTTCCTTAGGTAGACCCTGGGCAACTTTTACTCAGCGTCTGTGGGGGTGTCTATGGGAAAATGTCCTTGCGGAAATGTTGGCCCTGGAACCGAGGAGCTAGCCTGTATACTGGCCATGTATATAGCTGGCCCGTATACTGGCACTCAGACTAGATTGACTCTTGCTTGCACCACTACGCTGTGCTGCAGACGTACCCACCTTGAGTGCTCCGATGTGTGCGATCGTCTTGGCCCCTCCCCCTTCCAACACAAGGTTCTCGAAGGGAAAATCGTAGTTGGAGAACTTCTCCCCTCCAACCTCCGGCAGCCCGGCAGTTTTTGGCGGCGCCTGTGCCAACATCGCGTCTAGTCCCGCCTTAACCTTGTCTCCAAACGCAAGCTTACCTGCAATTAGGCCAAACGCATGCGCGAACATCGTTTAAGGTTGCCTCCCCCCTCCAACCTTAATTGTCAACCTGAGAGGAAGACAGGTAACACCGGAAATCGTGGGGCAAACATATGTTCAGTTGAAATGCTTTGTCGGCGTTTTAGATTGAATAATATTTTTTTATCATATATTTTTTTTTAATTTGCAACATTGCCTGGTCATCACACAAAAAATACTAGCTGCCACCAAGGAGCTGCTAGATTCTTAAATCTAGCTAAACGCTCCTTGATGCCACTTAGGATATTTTGTTGGGTTGACCTTTCTGACCTCCCGATTTCTAAACAGCGCGCATATGCATGATTTATGTACTACAAAGCTCCAGACTGAGTTATCAAACAGTGCAAACCTTGTTGGACCGGTTTTCGAGGGCCTTTGCAGAAGCCTGGGGCGTCCTGATTTGTGTAACCGTGCGTGCTTTTGGCACACGTGCATGTGAATAAAAAACACGAAATGTTGACAATGTGTAAAATTGATACATGAAGGTTAATATCTGCGGGTATTTTCTCTGCACGTGTTGAACATCATAGCTCATAACTGATGCATAAAAAATCTTAAGACTAGTAATAGTACTAGTGTTGCATACCAGGGGAGGCGGCCATAGTTCTAAGCGTGTGCGATCGAAGTGCAATCAAACGTGCGATCAGAAAACTTGTCCCTCCCCCCCAAAAATTCCGACCGCTCCCGGAATGCCTGCAAAGGAGGCTAGTCTCAACACAGCTATCCTGAGAAAGACACTGAGTAGTTTTCAGACAAGTTGCTTTATTGGCTTTCTACCACATATACAAGGTAAATAACTCGGGATCCTGAGAGACCCTATATCTTATAGGGGCTATCTTAATTTCATTTAGTGTAAAGGGAACGAAATTCATTTCTGGACTTCAGGACCTGACATCCTATTGTTCATTTTACTGTTCAAAGTGCATGATTCTGATGTGGCTGAGAAGTCACAGTGCCTGATTGCTTAGTGTGGGTTGGGGGTGTTGGCGATGATGTCTTAGATTCTGATTGGTTGTTGGAAGTGACATCATGGGGTCTGATTGGTTGGTGGGAGTTATGACGTCTTAGTTTCTGATTTTTTGGTGGGAAAGTGACAACTGGGGGTCTGATTGGTTGGTGGGACTGTGACATCATAGGCCCTGATTGGTTAATGGGACTGTGACAAACTTTAAGATCACATCATGCAACCTGATTGGCTGGAAGGAAGTGCCATCGGCCAATGGTCATCGTAAATAGGATTCAGGAACCTGCAAGTAAAAAACGGAAGTTTGTTCCCTTTCCTTTAAAAAAATTCTTTTACTGTTTTTTTCCATTCTAACATCATAAATTACCAGTAATTGTACTAGGTACTGTACCTTACACCAAAGTAAACTAGTTAGATTTCCCAGCTTCCTCTGAGCCAGGATCTTTAGGACTTCTTACGTTTTGTCTGAAAATGATCATCGTCCTACAAAAATAATGCCAACAGGTTTGTATAGATGTACAAATGGCATAGAAGGGACCAGAAAATAACACTAGCAACACAGAAGTCACCACAGCTGCAGCCTTGCCAGAGTCAACTTGGCCAACACTTGGTAGGTCTGAACTGTGTGTGTGTGTGTGTGTGTGATTGTGTGTGTGTGTGTGTGTGTGTGTGTGTGTGTGTATGTGATTGTGTGTTTGTGTATGTGTGTGTGTGTGTGTGTGTGACATAGACATATACACACGTGTGTGTAATATGTGTGTGTGAGTGACTGTGTGTGTGTGTGTGTGTTTGTGTGTGTGTGTGTGTGTGTGTGTATGAGTGTTTGTTCGTGTGTATGTGTGTGAGTGTGTATGTGTGTGTGTCCGTGCATGTCGCCAGGATCAGCTAGGCCGACACTGGGCAGGCCCGTCCCCAGTCTCGTCATCGGACCCCTCTGAGATGCCCGTAATTCGATACCCCATGTTCAGCAGCATGACCTCCAGGGGGTCGGCGTTCATCCTCTTCTGATTGGCCAGTGCTGCGGACTCCATCTCCTCTACCAGACGCTCCTCGTTAGACCCGTCCTTAAGGACAAACAAACAAACAAACTGGTCAGAATATGCAACGTGATGGTAAATTATTGCATGATAATTTTTTTTGCCACACAACCTCAGAAATTCACATTCCTTAGAAATCACACGTGATTAGTGTCAACTTGTGCTCTCAGTTCATTTAGTGACAATGAAGAAGAGTGACAGATGTCACTAAAATGTCCGGAAGTTATTCATCCAGTAGTAGAGTTTGAATTGTCTTTGAATATTGTTTTACCTGGATGTCTAACCTTCATCAACATACTCCTTATAGATATCCTGCGGGACAAAATGAAGAAGAACACAAAAATGCTCTCAGTGTGTGTTTTTTTTATTTTTTTATTACCTCTGGCCTGGGGCTCCACAGTCGGACAACTGGGTCGATGCCGCTGGTTGCTAGGAGACAGTGGCTGGGGTGGGGCTGCAGACAGTTGACGATGGAGTCATCGCCCCGCAGGACACGGACGATGTTCGTCGTCTTCTTCTCCCACATGAAAAATGACCCATCGTCAGACCCGGCAACGATGTACTGACCATTGCTGCATAACGAGGAGAAAATACTGACCATTAGTCCATTACAAATGTGCATATTTCTTACAATTTTTTATAGCAACGCCTCCCTGCATGTCCCAAAATTCTGTGACAGTCACAGAAATGGCAAGGAAACTTGCTGCACAATGTGATGGTCAGCATAGGAGTAATGGCCCCGTCTGTCAAATTTTTGATTACCATTGCATGTAAAGTGTGGATAATGATATGTCTCATTAAAATAAACACATGTCACATGTAATGTGTGTTTTCCAGGGCCCCACTGTAAAGGAGTGCAAAGCCAAAGATATGAGCGACCCTGTTTAAATAAAACAGAAATAAATGATGGATAAATAAATAAGTTAGATACACAAAGAGCAACTCAATAAGGAAAAGTTTTTAGACATCTTACTTTCCGAAGAAGTTGGCTTCCTTGATGTCTGTGGTTGTGTTACAGTGCCCACAGAATCTCATCTCGTAATCTAAGGCGGTTTCTCGTAGCGTCTTTTCTGCTTCGGACATGGCGTCTCCTTGTCTCCTCCGGTTGGGCGATGTGTCGGACTTGGTACTTTTATCTTCATCTGCAGAAAAATCAAACCAAAGTGAATTATAAAGCCTGGAAGCCTTACCTACAATGCCTTGTCTACTGTAACTTTATCAACCTTTAATTTATTGTATAACTCCTTATTTGTCATCTTTAACACCCTTAACTCCTTGTCTTGGATCTCAATGTCTTGAATCTCAATGTCTTGAATCAAAACTCCTATCCTTTTAACAGCCATATATATCCTTTTAACAACATTAGACTTGAAGCAAATGCCACATACCATCTGAAGAGAGAGGAACCTTATTGTTTATGTCTCTAAGGGTTTTCTTTCCTTAAAAGCCATATCATATAAAATATGATCAGTTTTTTAGTATTATCATACCTGTGGCTTCAGTGTTCTTTTAAATCCTTACAGCCTACATGTAAGTCTAAAAAGGAAAGTCTGAAAAAAGGACTGAAACTGGAGACACATTTTTTTTCATAGGGAAAATCTCACCATGGTCAGACTTGGAGAAGAGCGATGCCTTGATGTCCTTGTCGAGCATGTCGCAGGCCTGGCTGTGAGCGTGCTCGGGGAATCTCCCCCGGAACTGGTTCAGACAGTCCAGGGACTCCTTTGTCCACTGCAGCTCGTGCAGACACCTCGCCAGCCGGAAGTGCGCCTTGATATGGTTGGGATCAATGGACAGGGCCGTGTGGCAGTCTCGCAGTGCTGAATAGATGTCTCCATCCCTAAATGTAACAGTAAACACAAACTGTTGATAATAGTGCCATGGGACAGTCTGCCAGTGCTGAATAGATATCTCCATCCCTAACTGTAAACATAAACAGTAAATACAAATGGTAATCACAAACAACAACAGCACAGTGTAGCAGTCTTGCAGTGGGGAATAGTTGTCCATGCCACTAAACAAAACCTACAGTAAACACCACCACCTCAACTTACATGGCATGAACTCACAGGATAGAGGCATATGGTGGGCTCAGTATCAGCATGCAAGTACGTCTATCCCTTGGGAGGTGGGGGACAACAGATGTTAAACCAAAGAGTGAGTGAGTGAGTTATACACCAGTGTGTGGTCAGGATAACTCACCATCCCCTCTTCATGTAGGCAGCTGCCCTGTTGCCGTACAGGATGCCAGAGTTGGGTGCCAGCTGGATGGCCTGGTTGTACAGCGCGATGGCCAGGGAGAACTGCTGCCGACAGAACACCTCGTTGGCTCGGAGTTTCAGAGCCTCCGCTCGGGGAGGGAGGTTTCCTGCCGGCTTGAGGGATGCCCTGGAAAAGAACAAAGGACATCTCATCAGAGAAGGGGACATGTCTACAGAACAGTCTCAACTGTTTTAGGCACTCACAATCCAAAAAGTCATGGAAAAAGTTGACTTGAAGAAGTGTTACTAATGTTAACCCACAGTGTTACAGTAACACTGTGGGTTAACATTAGAATTACCATGGGTTAGAGTCTGGTATTACTGCAGGTTAGAAACTGATTGTTTTTTGTCAGTACATGTACATTTTGTATTACCATAGTATGTGTTAGAGTCAGTATAACCGTGGGTCACAGACTAGGGCTAACCTGGGTTGTTGCTTGCCCTCCAGCAGACTGAAGCCGTTGGTGTGGTGCAGTTTGGCAGCGATGCCGTTGGTGACTCCGTTACTGGTGCTGGCAGCTGCGTGGGCTGCACTGTGGTGGGCTGTGAACACAGCACAAATACTGTAAATCTTGTGCATTTCAAATGTATCATTACTGTAAAACAGAATTGTGTCAACCACAATCTTTAAGCTGGAAATTTCCTTTTCTACTGCAAAAATAAGTTCCAGCAAATTTAATTGAATTCAAAGTAGCTCAAATACACAAATCAAGTATTTTACCTTCACTAAACATCTTGTTACTATGTCTGGTCATCTGAAATCACAGCATATTCCTACAACAGTTCTACACTGCAGTTATGTCAACGAAGGTAATAAGATATGCCAAAATACAGTAACTCAAGCAACTGGATGCAATTTTAGAAACAGTCAGATTTACATCTCACCAGTGTCACTGAGGAAAGGTAGTAGATGCTACCTGAAACGTCTGACCGTTGCCAAAATCATATCCAGTTGGTTGACTAGCAGATTTTGGCCTAAACGGCAGTTGTCCTACGTCCTACCCACCTTTACTAACCACCCCATTATCATGTGGCTGTAGTGTGGCAGGCATGTAGTCTCCTAGCTGGAACCTGTGGGGCTTTCTGGGCCGCACGACGTCGAAAAGGTAGACCTGCTCGCCGCCCAGGTTCACCAGGAGTTCATTCCCATCGGGGCTGAAGGTGACGTACGTGGAGACCAGCGTGCGGAACCTCCTCTGGTAGTCACTCTGCTTCATGGGGAGATGTCCTGAGGGGGGGGGGGAGCACAGGTGTTTGTAAGATCAGTTATAACCACAATGGGGGCTGACATCGTCTATCAGATACCTTTGACCCAGTGTTGACGTCACACTTCAAAGAACCCACGTGACAAGTCTCAATGGGTCGGTCTACTGATGGGGAAGGCCAGAGTGACTGGTCGTGTTGGATCAAAATTTTTAACTTGTTTTTTAACATGTTTGTAAGAACAGTGCAGTTAAACAAACATAGTCTGGGGAGGAAACAGTCTCACTATAAAAATCCTAGTCCAAGAGACCTGTACAGTAACAATAGTACTGTATAAAAAAGTAGTACAATACCTTCACGGCCTGGCAATGACAATACAGGTAAGAACAGTATATTAGGAACTTTCATGATGTAACTTTTTGCTTAGGCTGCAGAGAAAAACTGGGCTGCTATCCTCACTAGGTGTGCATGGGTACTAGGTGTAGTAAGCTGTCTACAGGAATGCAGCCAGGGTGCCGTACCTGCTACATAGTACTGTGCACAGCCTGCTGGAAGATTGAGTTCTGCCTCGGACGAGCCGTGGAACCCTCCCCTTCTCCGCTCGGCGTGCTTGGTGCGGTGAGCGGTGACGGCTCGCGTGTCGTACATGCGGATGTAGGGGTCGTTGGCGCCGGCGGCCATGATCTCCGGGCGGCGCGGGTTGATAGCGATGCACTTGACCTCGACGCTGGTGCCGCAGTACTGGGTCAGGTCCACCAGGATCATGGCGTCCCGCGACGACATCCGCAGGTCAAACTGCCTGCAACAAACATCAACAACAACATACAGTAAAAACAAACAACTGTTGAACACATTAACAACTGTTGAAAAAGTTAAAGGCAGAGGCCAGCGTTATCTTTAAGGTTTTCTCCTGTTATAGTTCCTTCCTCTAAGTATATCCAAAACATGTAAGGCACAAGACCTCTGGTTTGTCTCACATTTCATCAAACTTGTTTTGTTACAATGTTGATTTTTATCCTTTTATAACCTATTGTTTTTATTAACTTTTCAGCAACATCATCAAAATAGTTCATTTCTCAATAGACCTGGCAGCACTAGGCTGAATTGTACTATTTATACTGATTGATTATAGAATTGTTAACATTAATATTGAAAAAAATGCCCTACCTGATAGTCCCGTCCTCGGAGGCGCTCCAGAACATGTAAGGCACGTTGGGCGCGGTGGCCAGTCGCTTCACCCTCCCCGTGTGGCACGTGAACATCTGCGTCACTTCCTTGGTGTTGATGTCGTGGACGTGAACCTTACAGTCCGCCGCCGCTGTGGCAACAATCCTGTCCCCCGAACTCGGCAGGAACTAGGATCAAACAGGAACTAATCTTTAGTCAAATCAGTAAGACTACAAGGAGCATTATCCATGAGCATGCTCGAAATCCTTTTTTCTGCATGCCTGCACTGGTACAGGTAACATTGAAAATTTGCAACCTGAAAAAGTTTTTTTGCAAAATGCAGGTGGGCATTTTGAGCCTTGACATGATGCCACCCAACTGTTACCAATCCGTTTTGGTAAAAATGTTCCTAGTCAATATTGCATCATTTAATAATAATAAATTTTAAAGTGCATTTACAAACATTGTAGATGTAACAACTAGCTAATGTCTGACCTTTACAGAGAAGATGTTTCCCTGGTGTCCTGTGCGCAGGAGGCAGAGCTGCTTGTGGACCAGAGGCTGCCAGATGATGGCATTCAGGTCATCTGAACCACTAGCTAGTAAACTGTAACACACAACAACATACAGGTCATCTGAACCACTGGCGATCACCCAAATCATCAGGTTACCATTATTAGTAGCCTTACCACAGCCTCTAATCTGTGGTAAAATTTCTCTGAGGGCATGAGCTAAGGAGGAGCAGTGGTCTGTGTAGACCCTGGAAATTGTCTTGCATCTAGGCTAGCTCTAAGTTACCATAATATTCCCATCAACTACAATGTATATAACTTGATTATTCTCAAAATCTATCAAGTTGCTTGAGTAACTGTTTTCTTGTGTAACATAACTGTTTATGCTACCTACCGTGTCTATCAGGTTATAAGTGCCTGTCTTTATTATCATATTTATCCTGTGTACTAGTAATCTTATTATTTGCCATACATTGTACCTGTGACAATCGTTGTGCAATAAACTTTGACTTGACTTGACTTGTTATATCCTAATAGTTTATCAGGTTATTACTTACTTGCCCTGTTCGTTCCACTCCAGACAGTTGACACAGCCACTGTGGCCCTGGTGGAACAGAACAGAATGCCAGAAGTTATGCCATGTACAATGTACAATAGTCCAGAGAAACACTTTCTACAATTTCAAGGGTCGAAATAGTTTTTGGGGTCAACTTGCACTGGTGCAGTTGAAAAAAAATTACTTGCACCAAAAAAAAATTGGTTGCACCCCTCAAAAATAATAGGTAGTACACAACCAAAAGTATGTGTGGTAACTATAATAGTATCCAATATTTGATAACACTGTCGAGAGAATAAACTACCATGGCAGTGACTTAGTACCTTCTATTAAATATGAAAAATGAAGAAAAACTCCATGGGTTCTGGTTCTTTTCAGTTCTTTATTGGGTATTTTTATGCGCTATTGCACCAGTGCACACCGGTAAAAAATTAGTCACACTGCACCAATTTTACCTGCACCAACTTGCAAACGGAGGGGTATTTCAACCCCTGTATTTCAATCATGATTTCAATCACGTTCCATGATGGTCTTACCGAGAGCTCGGCCTCCAGACCCATCCGCTGCACCCATGGTGGGCAGACCTGCAGCGAGCGCTCAAAGTGGAGCCGTGCTCGATCCTACAGGCAGGACGGGGTTAGAAACAGTTAGAACCATACTAAAACAAACAGAGTGAGTAAAATCAGGAAAACCCCTGACTCACGGGACGCCGGGAAGCAAACCTGCACTGAACCCAGGCAGCCAGTGCACAACTACTCCGGATATCCAAAAGCTCTGGACCCATTGGAATGGGTTTGTAAGCGGCACTTGAACCCTACCGTTACAATACTGGAGATTCATTTGATAATTTAAAGTTAACCTTAAACTGGAACATTGCAGCACTCAAATTAGCTGACCTTATAATATCAGTTTTCGATTGATCATAAAACTACATTGTATTACTAGAATATAGTTATCAGAATGTTTCATACAGCATTCTAAGAATGAATAAATACATACAGTATATAACAGCTATCACATCATATAAAACATTATCTCAACAACATCGTTATTACATGAATTTATCTCAAATTATATACCCAACAATATGATGATAATATCTAATATATAATTTACGTACACCATTCAGCTGCGCTGTTGCACCTACGTTGTGTCCCTGTGTACTAATACTAGTTGTTATTGTCGTACACATTCTGTACATCAGTACTTCCCATAACATCACTCTTTATTTGTTATTGTACGCATATAACAGACGTTACACCTAGACTTGTTATTTACGATCAGCTATGGTATGTTGTTATCACAGTGTTATTTAAACACCTACCCCGGTCTCCCTCTGTCCCGCTAGCCGTGTGATATTTGTGTCTGCCATTAGTGCTGACGGGCAGGCTTCTATCTGCAGCCGGACTCCCACCAGACATTATATTCCTCCCGGCCGATCAGATCGTGATGCTTCATCAGCTTTTACTTCTAGTGACGTGAACTTGTGCAGCGGCCAGAAATTATTATGGTGGTTCCTCGGTGGTTATAGAGAAAACAGACCTCCGGGGAAAACAAGAAGAGGGCGGCTGTGCCCTTGTCCCTCGATCAAGGTGTTTCCGGTCGACCCAAGGAAACTTGAGTCCGATTTCGGCTGAGACTGCCGTCTTCAAGGGTCAAGTATATATTTCTGTGCTTGGGATCTTCTGCTGACAGACCGTGCCGACACATGCGCACTGACTTCACCCCTGACCTGCAGGTATATTTGGCGCTGCACCTCATCACTACACCGGTAGGTAGCGCTGCTGCACGGCTTGTCCCAAAAGAAAGATTGATTCTGCGTTTAGAGGGTTATATTTCGGCACACTATGCACTTGGCAAATGGCCCTGTAGAAGTTGCTAGTTGTGGTTGCCAAACTGGCTCCGTTCCAGTCCATCATTCCTCTCGCCCGAAAGGATTAGAGGCGAATACAAAATAAGTTACATTTCCTAAACTTTACGACATCTATGCACGAAATGCCCGTTTCGGAACATTTCGAAAATATAATTGCAAGCGGTTATTACTATAACCAAGGACATAACATATCAAACTTTTCAAAGCAAGCGGGATTCCGGAGGCCTTGTGACCCTTGAACTCTACTTAAAAGAGTAACTCACGCGTGACTGCTCGATCTCGCGAGAGTTTGCACGACCAGAACCAACATGGCGGACGTTATCCGGAAAACGGCCACATTTCGTCGATTTTAACCTACATTTACCCGGAACAGGAAGTTTTCCATAAGCAGAAATAGTCGTGTTATTTAGTTGAAAGGTCCACTAACTATCTGTAACACCCGCGGTCCCTGTAGGTTCGTAGAGACGGCATTTCCTAACCGATCGTGATCGCCCCACCCACCGGCCAGGTGTCTTGTCGTCTGCTCTAGCTCCTTGAGACAACTTGAGACTTGTACCAGACTCCTCACAAGAAACATTCTCTGCCTGTGGAAGCGATGTCATCGCGGTTACGCCTGAGATGTTATACCAGACGGTGATGAACTTGTGAACCTTCTCAACTGTCGTACAATTTCCCAGCTGACTGTTTTTAATTATTGATGTAAACACACATGGATCCGTCCGGGACGGTACAGGAAACTCTCGCGGTCGAGGAAAAATGCGTCTCAATATCCTTTACTGGGAACCTCGGTAGCCGTGTGCTACTTCAGTATACTTTGAGTAGGTGTTTAGATTGTGCCCTCGTCATGTTAAGTAAGTTCTGTAAGTAGTAATTAACGAAATGCTTCTTGATTTATGATTACAACAGCAATGTAGTAATAGTAATAAGTGTTCAAACAAACACCACTGCTGAATTATATTATAGAGGTCACCATAACATGTCAATGAAGTCCATCCAGGTTGAACATTACATGGTACAAAATAAATCATATTAAGTAAGTTAACTGGATAAGCCGTTTCCGATCAGTGACTGAGAATGAGTCTGAAGACAGGTGTAACTTGTATATACCTATGATTATCCGAATTCGAATGTAAATAAGTTACTGCAGCAAAAAGTCACCCTTAACGTTGCCCCACGCGGTGGATGCGGTCCTGGTGCAGGAGTTGGTGCAAGGTAGCAGAGTGGTCGCTCTGGTCGAGGCCAAGACAGGATTTGGGTAAGTCTTGTTTATTACGTCATACCAAAGACTTTTAAAAATGGTACATACTGCTTTCTCTGCTTAGCACTAATCATCTATGAGAAAGAGAATGGGAAGGTCAAACACACAACAGTACCAGCAGGCTACCCCCCTGCTGTAGTGCTTGCACAGCTGTGTGGCCCAAGGGTTACAGAAATGGAGATGGGCACCACCCTTATGTTCTGCACATAAGTGGAATGGGACAGACGTATTGTTTTCGCTGTGCTTGTGTGTTTTGCTTGTAGAGTGGTAAGAAGCTAGGAGGAGATTTGAGGGGGGTATTTTGAGCCATGTTGTTGACTTGCTTGCTTTCCCCCCCAGGTTCTTTATGTACAGCACCAAGCGTATGCCTGTCCAGGGGTCTGACCTGACCTTAGAGAAGGTCATTCCTGTCAAGGAGGACTTTACCGTGGAAGTCAGTAAGTACAAAGGAGAACATGATCTCCTTAATTATCAATAAGTACACGTCTAAAGACATACTTCTAATACTTGCTTATCAGGCCAGAAGGACATCATTATTTCCTTAATTATGGTACCTGTCATACCAGTATTGTAAATCCACAATTTTGTCCAAACATTTCATCTGTGCTTCTTTCTGTCTTTCCCATTACAGTTAACGACCCAGCTAAAGCCCACCTGATTGGTAAGCTCTTTTTCTATGTTGCAATTGTGCTTTTTGTGAATTTCCTGCAGGTTCAGCTGTACCTAAAAAGGTGTGTGGGAGTGGACAGGTGTACACTTGTTTACCTGTAGTTTGTGTATTGTTGTAATCTATTGTTTGTCCCTGCAGGTTCAGATGTACCTGTAAAGGTGTGTGGAAGTGGACAGGTGTTGACTCTGGAGCTTCCTTTTGGCTCCAAGTCAGGGAACTTCCTCACAGCCCTAAGGAGGGCCATAAGTCGTAAGTAGCCTTTAGGCATTTTTGGTTTCTTTAGAACTTGTCTTGGTCGGCAGGATAAAGTAGTCTTGATCTTTGGACAAGCTATGATGATGACATTTAATTTTAGGTCTCAACAAGTAGCACAAGTTTTGGTTACTTGGAAAGTAACCTGGGTCCTCGGTCATCGGTTTAGCCTTAGGTCTCCTAAGCTGAAATAGTCTGGGTCTCCAGATTGCAGATTATTTCGTTTGTTACTGATTTTACTGTTCCTGTTGTTCCCAGTCTATACCAGTAAACCCCCAGCAGGGGTGTTACAGCCCTTCGCTTGGCTGCAGAAATACACCCAGAAGCTGGCCACAACTGACCTGACTGAGTTTGACCCTCTCAGCAGCCCTTCTCAGCAAACTTCTCAGGGTAAGGCCTGGACTCTTGTTGTGCGGATTCTTCTCTTTGTCCTTCAACTTGATGTTCTAGATGAAGTCTCTTGTTCTTTTGTTACTATTAGTATAACCATCATCAGTTCTGCTCTAACATATCTCCTCATGTTGCTCCTGTCTGTTTTCCTTGTCAGCTTGTGAAAATGTTCTACTTGTGTTCCTTACTTTTGTTTGAAGTAAAGGCAACAGACACTCGTGGTTGAGTCGTGTCAGACCGAGATGGTGTTGCTTATTAATCATCTGAAACTTTTTTCACATACTATTAGACACTTTTTTCAAACTGGCAAGTTCCATAACTAACTGTGTTCACCTTAACCCTCCTGTGCCAAGGCTGATGAGAATTTGTTCTTAACAAACTTTGTAATCAGCCCATGGCACAGTGAGGGTTTGATCCACCCATTTCTCTCTTAACTTCTCTCCCCTGTGTTGGATATTTGACGAATTACGACATAGACTGGCCGTGGAGTGCACTGGTGAAGCCCCCATCAGGACCCACCACACCGGTCGCCTGTAAGTGCCTGTTTGATTTGTCAAAGGAAGTAAAGGACGGGGTGCCTGTACCTTTCTCTCGATGTACCTCCGTATAGCATGTTGGCAGCACATACTGCACCTGCACAAAACCTGTAATGCATGGAATTTTGGCAGAATCTTGTTTAAGACTTTTGGTTTCGGAAAAGTTTTGCACAGGCAAAACTCTGATGCAACATTGACCAGACATCCAACAAAAACAAAGAAAAATCTGGGTTTAGCACAGGTGCAGTATGTCTACATATGATGTAGACATATGTTGAAGATGTACCACTTGTTTATAACATGGAAACTGACATGGCTGTTTGTGACAGTTGCAGAGAACATGGGCATGGAGGGGTTTGAGGACAACTTTGCTGATAAACTCTCCGTTCAGAGTTCATCGACCTCTTGGGAAGACACATCATCACAGCAGGACCCTTGGACAGAGTAAGTACATGTACTTTAGGAATCTATGTGCCAAGTTTGTTGTTGAAACATAATCATAAACAAATTTATACAAACACATACGTACAGACAAACACAACATGATACTCTTCCTTTTACAGTACTTCATCCCAGGGGAGTGAAGAATTGTTTTTGGCTTGTTGGTGTGTTTGTCTGTCAATGTTTCCAACTGCAAGTATGGGCAAATCAATGCAGTATAGGTAATTACATGATGACACATTTCATATGAATGCGGTGAAGTCTGCCATCTCTGATTTCTTTCTTCCCATATTTCTTGCACATGTTTATGTAATTTGTGTAATTACAGCATATTTCAAACTCTACAAGTATTTTCAAACTGTCTCCATGTTCTGAGTAATCTGAATCATGCACCTGTAGCAGAGACACCTGTGCTGCTGTGCAATGTGAACCAGTTAGAATTGCCCTGAGGAGGGTGACAGACAGTCATCAAAACGTCGGCTGAATAAAAGACTTGATTGTATAAAAAGAGTCTCTTTACTCAGTGTCTTACCAACCTGATGAAACTATTCACGGATGTCTCCATGTTCCTCCCAGAGTGGACTCGGAGGCAGATGGAGGCAGTTCTGAGCCTGTGGTGAGGGGGGGTTCAGTCAGCACCATGGGACCCATGTTAGCCAACAGGCCGTCTGTCAGGGAACCTATTGTCAGGATGTACATGCTCAAGGAGGAGGCCAAGTACACACATCTCAAGACATTCAGGTAAGTATTGCATCTTAAGAAACATTCGGGTAAGAAGTTTCACACAGATTTCATGGCTTTCAGGTTTGTACACACATTCAAGACATTCAGTTGAAAACACAGTCATACTTGTATGGATCTCATGACTTGCTTCTCAAGACATTCATGTAAGAACAAGCACCTCAAAGTGTGCACCTATTATGATGAATAAAACTAAGTCACTATAAAACCTTTCATGAGCAAAACAATTTGGATTGATAATGAATGAACTCCTATATTCATTGCGTTTTGTTTGCACCCAGAATATTTGCAGGGACATGGAATGTAAACGGCCAGCCTGCCACAGAAAGTCTGAAGGCCTGGCTGGCTTCTGACTCCACACCACCTGATCTCTACGCTGTAGGGTAGGTCCTACTGTAGGGACATGCGACCACGTTCGCTGTAGAATGTCGTTATGATGTTGATGTTATAGTATTTTCATGAGGGCTGCGACAGAAAAACAGCCTTTTCCATAACAAGACAGCTTCATTTTGTACGACGCTTGCACGAATATCCTAAGAATGCTTTCAGTATGTAATCGTACAATCTTATACCACTTCCTTGTGAATGTTGCAGCCACTATAACTTTCCTGTCATGTTTAGTTTTCAGGAGCTGGACCTGAGTAAAGAGGCGTTCCTGTTTAACGACTCTGCGAGGGAAGAGGAGTGGGTGAAGGCTGTCACACATGGGCTCCACCCTGGGGCCAGCTATAGACGGGTAAGCTACTTCCACAAACTGTACTGCTAAACTTACTACATGTACCATGATACTGTGTACTAAATGTGATACTAAACTATTTGAGGTTAGTTGTTGATGGGTAGAGACTTTCCAGTATGGTACAACTACATCTGTGCTACATACATACTACTGTTAGCACGTCGGCAAAACGTACTGCACCTGTGCAAAATCCGTAAGGTATTGTGCATATATAGCACTTTGGCAGAACGTCTCATATAAGGTCGTATTCGCACATATAAGGTCAACACTCCGTCAGTAGTTTCAACAGGCAAAATACTGATGCAATGTTGACCAAAAATCCGACCAAAACCGTGAAAAATGGGGTTTTGCACAGGTGCAGTACGTTCTGCCAATGTGCCGACTGTTAATTGTGAACAATGTTGTGTAAAGTATGGCTGATCCGATTGGTCACAGGGAATGATGTGTGTTGTTGTGTTTAGGTACGGCTGATCCGATTGGTGGGAATGATGCTGCTGGTGTTCGTCAGAAGTGAGCACAACAAGTTCCTGTCTCAAATTGAGGCTCAGACTGTGGGAACAGGCATCATGGGAAAAATGGTTTGTCATGACCTCCAGTCCTATATACTGGCAAATACATCCACATTGAATTTACATTAACTGTAGTTGTCTTTGCTGTTGCCCCTACTAAACAAAGATTAAATGTTATTTGTGACAGTAGCAATATAGCATGCAGTGACTTAACTTATTTACTTCAAAATGCTAGTGGCTAGCTAATTGCAATTTACTGTCACAATATTCATGATCAAAGGCCAATAGATGTGTCCTACAAATATTAAAACTATTCGTGAGGCATAAAATTATGAGAATGAATGAATGAACTTTATTGTTTAACAGTTCTACAGGGTATGTTGTGTGGCAACAATTGTCAAAGAACAATACTACAAGTCAGACTAATATATCAGACCTTTGCAAAATGATTTATTTATGGTGCAAATAATGTGATGGCAGGGAAACAAGGGAGGTGTGGCTGTCAGGTTTGACTTCCACAACACTAGCTTCTGTATCGTCAACTCTCACCTCGCTGCTCACACCGAACTGTACGAGAGACGCAACCAGGACTACAGCGACATCTGCGCCCGCATGCAGTTCAACCTAACACAACCACCGCTGACTATACACAAGCACAAGTATGTACAGCATCATCATTTTTGAAGATAGGATCATAATGTTTAGATTTGCTTTACTTCTTCTTCTTTGCAGTATATACAAGTGGCCAACATCAACCTGTTGATGACTCTGCCACTTTTATGGTGTGTATTGTGGACCTGATTGTTTGCCACACTTATAGTGTGTATTGCCACACTTATAGTGTGTTTCATCACACTTACAGTATAGTGTGTATTACCATACTTATAGTGTGTATTGCCATATTGTGTGTTGCCATACGTATAGTGTATATTGCCATATGTATAGTGTGTATTGTGACACTTATACTTATAGTGTGTGTTGTTTGTTTGTTTTGTTTTTTGCAGTGTGGTATTGTGGGTAGGGGATCTGAACTACAGACTGAGTGACATCGAGAACAATGAAGTCAAGATGTTGATAGACAAGAAGATGTTCAGTGACCTTCTGACCCATGACCAGGTTTGTCTACTTGATGTGTACATTCAAGACTATGGTACAAAAATAATGCAGTCTCCTTGAAGACGGCTCAACAGGCGGTCATACTCTGCTCTTCCATCCTCCTATGTAACCACTGTTTTATCATCAACCCTCAGTGCATATTACATCCAGTACAGAAATGATTCCTTTTGTTCCTATTGTTTATCCAGCTCACAAGGCAAATGGCTGAGGGGAATGTATTCCATGACT
Source organism: Branchiostoma belcheri (assembly GCF_001625305.1). NCBI lineage: Eukaryota > Metazoa > Chordata > Leptocardii > Amphioxiformes > Branchiostomatidae > Branchiostoma > Branchiostoma belcheri. The sequence continues at coordinate 1,162,225 of NW_017804176.1, read as the reverse complement.
TCAGTGAAGCAAATGTCAACTTCATTCCAACCTACAAGTATGACCCAGGCACAGATGACTGGGATACAAGGTATGGTATACATGTAGATTAACTGTGTTACACAATCTTTTGCTACTTGATTTTTGTTTTGCAATGTTGAAAATGTCTCAGTCTGTAAAATGCAGACTGCAGGTGCCTGAGTACATGTATTTCTAACACTGCATTAACAGAAGTGCTGTGCATGTGTTAGCATGGTGCAACTGCCTTTAAGGAGTATTATACTGACTGTTATTTGTTTACTACAGTGAGAAGTGCCGTGTGCCAGCCTGGTGTGACCGTGTACTCTGGAAGGGTGACAGTGTGTCTGCGGTGGAGTACCGATCTCACAGATCCCTCAAGCTCAGCGACCACAAACCTGTCTCCTGTCTCTTTGACATTGGGGTGAGTTTTGCAACTGCTGAAGTAACTTTTAGCAAAGTATGCAGTGCTTTATACTAACCCCAAGGCCATAGAAGGGAGAGCTGTATGTACTGACCCAGTAGAGTTACCAGTCAGGATTGTATTACATCTACCCTTTTCTTATTTAAGATATTGTACTTATCCCATACAGGTCAAAGTTATTGATGAAGACAACTACAAGAGGGTGTTTGAGGAGGTTATCAGGAAACTGGACAGGCTGGAGAATGAGTTCCTCCCATCTGTTTCTCTGAGCTGTGTGGAGGTGAGTGGTGCCACCTAGCTTTGAGGGAAAGTATTGCAGTGGATATTGCAGTTTTGTATAATAGTGGATGCTGCTTTGTATATCTCTATATGTGTTTGGATCAGTTATTTGAATAATCTAATTGATAAGTTGTGAAATTTTGAAGACTAATTACTTATTACTTTTGATTATTATATATCTTAATTGTCTGTCTTGTTGCAAAGTGATGTGAATGTAAACTCATAGCTTTAATGTTTTTCCTCTCAGTTGAAGTTCGAGCACATCAAATTCTTGGAGCCTCAAAAGAGAACAATCATCATCACCAACACTGGGCAGGTGGGCTGTTTCATTATGCTTTCTCCATAGGATGTGTTGAAGAGCAAATTTCAGTTGACAGAATAATTCTCTTGATATGAATGAAGACCTTTATTGTACACACATACCCACTGGGTTAAGTACAGGTCACAGTAAAAGGATGGTATACAGATAGCATTACATACATGTATATACATTGTCAAGTAACTACAATTAATATATACATGTAAGTCCTGACCCAATACAATTACTGATGTGTCCATTGCAGTTTACAAACCCTTTCTGATAAGTTTTGGTAGATCCTTGCCTAGCTGTTTAAAGGCACCATGACTGTGTGATGATCATCTGGCTGACTATTGTTGTTTGTTATTATTTACAGGTTCCCTGTCAGTTTGAGTTTATCTGTAAGCTTGATGAGAAGGAGTACTGTAAACCATGGCTGAGTGTTGAGCCATATCTAGGCTTTATCATGCCAGGTAGGGTTGGTCTTCCTCTGGACAAGGTTGTACTTGCAGTACTTGTCTTACTTTGGAAAGAATGATTGTATAGTATGCTGTCCTTTTTATTGTTTTCTTCTGATCTGCTTTTTTTAGCCATTTTTTTAAGAAAAACAAGATTTATTTTCAATTCATAATAAGATGTATTAAATATAAGGAAATCAGACTTTTAAACTTCTTTATTTTGTGTGAAATGAACATGTGTGTGACTGCTTCCTTACACATATTATATTATTAATTATTTAACTTGTTGTACATGACTATTAGATAACACCTGTCCTATGGAGTAAAAAAGCCTATACAAGTTATTATAGGTACTTCTTGAGGTGTATGTGGACAGGACATCTGCTTTGGTGTGGGTTATACATTGTACATGTATATGTACCTTTTCCTCTGCTCTAGGTGACAGCTACCCTATAGAGTTTGAGGTGTATGTGGATAAGAACACGGCGGGCAGGCTGAACTCAGGTGAGGACCGTCTTGAAGACATACTGGTGCTGCACCTTGACGGAGGGAAGGACTACTTCGTGACCGTCCAAGGCGACTACATCCCCAGCTGCTTTGGTTCGTCCGTCGAGGCCCTGTGCAACATGAGGGGACCAATCAGAGAGGTGCCTGTGGCTCGCCTGGTCGACCTGGTATGTTCACATAGTCACACTTCAGTACCTGGACCAAGGGGAGGGTCAGATGATTAGTGGTACTTCGATGTTGTAGGTTTCAAAGTGGTCTAGTGGTTAGAGTTGCAGACTTACAAAGATTCTGGGTTTGAGACCCCACTGTAACAGTTGTGCCCTTAGGACAGGATATCTCAGGTGAAAATGAGTATCTTTTACAAAAGCTAGAAGCTTCTGTTAAGGATGTCCTCTTGAATTGGATGTAAAGGTCCTGAAAGATCCTGCCACACTTAACTGAAAGGTGTTGGTGTCTATGCTGGGGTGTGTGGATCAAACCTTACAGTCCAGTCTAATGCAGCTTATAAATTCTATACAAAACTAGCCTAGTTAAGCCTCAAGCTTAGGAGAGCTTACCAGTTATGCAAAACAAACGTTTCAACAACAGTACAAACTACAATGTCAATGGTGTTTCCTTGTGCTGATGTGATGTTCTCCCCACACAGGAGGCTGGTTCCCCCAGTAAGACATCTCCTGAGGACTCATTTGACCCCCTGCCCATTCCTAAGGAGATCTGGCTTCTGGTCGATCATCTGTACAAACATGCACTGCGACAGGTAAACAAACAAACAAGCAAACAAACAAACCTGCCATAAACGTGCAAACAGCAAAACCTGAACCTAAAGTTCTCCAAGTCAATCTGGTTTGTTTGACTGAATACTGCATGTACCACTATGTGTTGGTGTGTTAATTTGTTTTGGAGTAATGACCTGCTCTACAGATACACATTTGATACTTTTCCTTGCATAGAAGAACTTGTTCCAAGCTTGATCTGTTCTTGCTTTATAATATAGTATAATTGTTTGTTGCAGGAGGACTTGTTCCAGCAGCCAGGACTCCACTCTGAGATTGAGGAGATCCGAGACTGTTTGGATACAGGAATACCTGATACCATACGTATCCTTACAGTTGCCTTGTACCATACCTACATGTAACCATACTGTATACATATACCTTGTTCTAACTTTACATGTACACCTATCTCACATAACATAACAAGCTCCAGGATGTCTGTAGCATTTTTCTCAGTTGTACTTAGCATTAAAGACTGGACCAAGCAGGTAAGATATTGCAACTTTCTAGCTATAGGGTTTAAGCTGAAATAACCAAATGGTGATGTTAACTCACAGGACAGATGACAAACGTGCAGACATTGTTAGGGTTTATGACTGGATGTTCAAAGATTGTGGTTTAAAGTAAACCCTTAACTTCTGACCCAGCTGGCCGACCACATTCTGTGGCAGAATGTCTGCTGATGTTTCTGGAGAGTCTACCTGAGCCTGTTATCCCTCATCAGTACTACCAGTCATGCCTGGACTCATGCAGCAACTTTGAGCTCTGTAAACAGGTATGGGGGAGGGGGAAGATTGGCAGGGAGGGGAGGGGGTCAGGGAACAGGGGGGTGAACTGCCTTAGCCAGCATCACCAGTGTATCTTGCCTGGACTCTTTCAGCAACTTTAAGCTCTGTAAAAAGGTGCAGTACGTACTAGCATTCTAGCAGACTATTGTCAGCCCTAGGTTGTCTCTTACGTATACAGCAACTTAACTGGGAAACTTTACTGTAACTGTGTGGCAGCATGATAACTATTTGAATGACTATTTAATTAGAATTGAACACCCAATTTGTTGAATACAATGCTTGCTACCTGTCACTTGTTTCTTACCTGCCCAGCTGATGTCTCAGGTCCCTGAACACCACAAGAATGTCTTCAAATACCTGACAGCTTTCCTCAGAGAACTTCTGAGTTATACAGATGACAACAAGCTGGATCCAAAGACATTAGGTAAAACATAACTCATACAAGGTTATTGCAGTATTTTAAGTTTAAAAGTTTGCAGTTGAAACAAATAAATGTCAAGATTTTGAGGTCTTTATCACTGCAAAAGCAAAACATGAACATTTCCAAATTTGTAATGTTTTCTCTGCTTCCAGCCATGATATTTGGGGTCCTCCTTCTGAGACCGAAGAGGGATGAGAACAGGAGACACAACAACCAACAGACAACTCGCAGGAGGGCAACCTTCGTCTACCAGTTCCTTGTGAACCCGTATGATGGTTAAACTGGTGAGAAGCTAGCCAATCAGCAATTCCTGTATGTGACATGCTGGCCAATCAGCAACCTGCTGTTAGTTAAACAGGAAACTAGCCAATCGGCAGGAGTCTAAGAGGAAGCTAGCCAATCAGAAGGACTGGAACAGGTATCTGGTAAGCCCTGCTTGCCAATCAGCATGGTGGATTTATGGGACCTTAGCCAATCAGCAGCTTGGTGGGAGAAGAAAGCTTATAGTTGTACATAGAATAATACCCAATGAGAATGAGATGTGACAGCATAACTGACCAGAGTCATTGATAGAAATAGTGAGCTCTTGGCCAATGAATCTAAATTATATATCAAATATATCTATCTATAATTGTATCTATTCAAGAATCTAAAGATACAGCAAGTAGAAGTGACTCTTCTAAAAATTGTTCAGTAGGAGTTAGTTCCTAAGGTTAAACACACACAAATACCACCATGTACCATCTTCTCAGGCCGTTTGACTCAAGTGTGGAATAAGGAATGGGAGGTTACCTTGTAGGTGAAGGTGGGGAGGGGGGTACCTGCTAGTATTCATCTATTGGTTTGCATCAGTTGTTGAAAGATTTTTACTACTCGCAAAAGTAACGTTATCATGTCCAGTTTTTGTTTCTAAATATATTACTGATTTATCTCAGTTCCGGTTGATAAAAATTAATAGACATCCCGCTGTGCATTCCATGCTGTTTGCATAATATGTTTGTATAGAGTATTTACTGTTACATGTACATGTATGTACCAGATATGTGGAGTCATAGGGTATAGCTTGTATTTTGCTAACAAAACCATCTGGACATTAAAT